>NW_006297812.1:1846941-1853493 GCF_000327345.1 Myotis davidii | reverse complement strand
GGGGAGGTAGGGGAGGGGAGGGGGGTGGGTAGTAATCAACCAAAAACCTGTATACATATATGCATAACCCATGGACACAGACAATAATGTGGTGAAGGCCTGGGGTCCTGGGGATGAGGGGGGATGAGGGCAGGCTGGAGGGTGTCCATGGGGGAAAAAGAGGGACATATGTAATACTTTCAAAAAGAAAGAATTTTTTTTAAAAAAGAAAATACTGATGAGAACTTTCTGGATAATCTAACACCTAAATGGGGACATCTGTAATAGTGTCAACAATAAAAATAAAGTTTAAAAAATAAAATTAAATTTAAAAAAAAGTGCAGGGTGAAGCAAATATAAATATATTTAATAGGAAAACCACTAATAAGCCTGGAGTTACTAGGCTAATTTACATTACAAATCAAGACGGGGACACAGCCTGCAGAATTTCCCAAGTCTCTGTGACAACAGACTCCAAAAGTAAGATATGAGGGATATTCTGTGACAGCGGTTCTCAACCTGTGGGTCCCAACCCCTTTGGGGGTCAAACGACCCTTTCACAGGGGTTGCCTAAGACCACTGGAAAACACATATATATTTACATATTGTTTTTGTGATTAATCACTATGCTTTTTTTTGTGCACTCGGGTTGGGGGGGTCGTCCCTCAGCCTGGTCTATGCCCTCTTACAGTCTGGGACCCCTCGGAGGATGTCCACCTGCTGGCTTAGGCCTGATCCCTGGGGGATTAGGCCCAAGCTGGTAGTCAGATATCCCTCTGGCAGCCTGGCAGCCCTTGGGGGATGTCCACTTGCCAGGGAGGAGCAGGCCTAAGCTACAGTCAGACAAGCTTAGCACTGTTGAGGAGGTGGGAGAGGCTCCCACCACCACTGCTGTACTAGCAGCCATCAGCCTGGCTTGTGACTGAGCAGAGCTCCCCCTGTGGGAGTGCACTGACCACCAGGGGACAGCTCCTGCATTGAGCGTCTGCCCTCTGGTGGTGAGTGTGTCATAGTGACCAGTCATTCCCAGTTGTTCTGCTGTTAGGGTCAGTTTGCATATTACCCTTTTATTATACAGGACTAGAGGTCCAGTGCATGAATTCGTGTGCCAGTAGGGTCCCTCGGTCTGGCCTGCAGGATTGGGCTGAAACCTGCTCTCCAACATCCGCTGAGGGGTCCCGCATTCTGAGAGGGTGCAGGCCAGGCCGAGGGACCCCACCAGTGCACAATCGTGGCTGGGGAGGGATGCATGGGAGGTTGGCCAGCTGAGGAGGGATGCAGGAGGGCTCCAGGGCATGTCTGGCCCATCTTGCTCAGTCCTGATTGGCCGGACCCCAGCGGCAAGCTAACTTACTGGTTGGAGCGTCTGCCCCCTGATGGTCAGTGCACATCATAATGACTGGTCGACTGGTCCACTGTCTGCCCCCTGGTGTTCAGTGCACATCATAGCGAGCAGTTGAGCGGCTTTAGCATATCATTAGCATACCAGTAGTATGCTTTGATTGATTGAACAACCAACCAGACAACTGGACATTTAGTATATTAGGCTTTCATTATATAGGATTATAACAAATGAAGATGTGAATTATCTGATAAATTATATTTAAATTTTTGTTTTTATTTACTTTTTAAAAGATTATTTTTATTAACCTTGTAAATACCTAAAACAAGGGAAGAGCAGTGTGTGCCTGTGAAAACAGGGTTTCTGAGAAAAACGTAGGCTACTAAATCTTTCTTGACACATTAAATTTTATAAGGGCTAAGCTGCAAGGAAGCTGCCCTGTTATGGCTAGCTTAGGTCAACATGTCTGCACTAGTTATGATTTTTGAAAGCCAAGAATAATGGAGCACTTACCAGGTAAGACAGCAGTCATGGTTTCCTGACAATCCCCAAGCCAGAGATGATTATGTTGACTCATGTTTACCTGGGCCTTTTGGAAGAATAACTAAAGCAGGTTTATTTCCTTGGATGTGATCCAAGATTTTTCATAAGTTAAATTTTTAAGTTATTTTCAAGATAACCACTCCAAAAGGAGTAGCTTTTGCCATTCCTTTGAATACAGAAGACATAAACTATTGTGTGCCTGTAGCAGTTCTCTGTCATCTCAAGGGCACAGACTTACAGAGCTTGGTTTGCAGTAAATTTTCTCATCCTCATTTCACACATTTTTTTCCATTATCTTTTAACTATAGTTTGTTTTTGAGTACTTCTGGCTTGCAAACTTCTCTAAATATATTAGGTATTAAAATATTGGTGTGAGAGAGGGGTAGAAATATTAAATCATTTTCTCTCATGGGGTAAAACCATAAAACTGGGACTCCATGATGAAAACTGAATTGGTTTTAAGGTTCTCATCTGAAGATCATTAGCTTCTATACTGATGAAAGTCTTTTCTTTTTTTAATATATTTTTATTGATTTCAGAGAGGAAGGGAAATAAAGAGAGATAGAAACATCAATGATAAGAGAGAATCATTGATAGGCTGTCTCCTGCATACCCCATATAGGGGATTGAGCCCCAACCCTGACATGTGCCCTGGCCAGGAATTGAACTGTGACCTCCTGGTTCATAGGTCAATGGTCAACCACTGAGCCATGCTAGCATGGTGTACTGATGAAAAATCTTCATAGGTGATCAATCATTTTATTTTAAACAGGTTATATTAATCCGTTTTTAGGCAGAAAGACATAGATTTTAATGTCCATTTTTAATGGATTGTTGATTAATAAATAGAAGTATTTGTTTTGCTTTCAAAGCTTTAAATCAAAGTTTTCCTCTGCACATTAGACAGGTCCTATGTGTATGAGAAAAACTTGATGGTAGGGTACGTCTCAGGCTGTTGGAGTTGCTTAAACAACATGCTATGATTGGATAGCTTATAAACAACAGAAATGTATGTCTCATAGTCCTGAAGGCTCGAAGTCCAAGATGAGAGTGCCAGCATGGGTGGGTGCTGGTGAAGACCCTCTTCCAAGGCACAGACTGCTTTGTCCTCATATGGTGGTAGGGACAAGTCAACTGTCTGGTGTTTTTTTTTTTTCTGTTTTATTTTGTTTTGTTTTAATAAGGGCAGAGCCTTCATTATCTATTCACCTCCCAAAGCCCCCAGGGGGTCACCTTTGGGGATAGGACTTCAACATATGAATTTTGGGGAGACACAAATACTCAGATCATAGAATGGTGTGAGGCTGAAGAGCAAGAGAGAAAGGCTGGCCTGGTCAATCACTCGCATAGACAGTGACAGCGAACCTTCTGAGCTCGGCGTGTCAGCATTTTGAAAAACCCTAACTTTGGTGCCGTGTCACATACAGAAATTTTTTGATATTTGCAACCACAGTAAAACAAAGACTTATATTTTTGATATTTATTTTGTATATTTAAATGCCATTTAACCAAGAAAAATCAACCAAAAAAATGAGTTCGTGTGTCACCTCTGACACGCGTGTCATAGGTTCGCCATCGCTGGGATAGGAGGAGCATTTGCAGAGACTCCGACATACACAGTATTGTAGACCTGGCATACCCAGCAAAGTGCCTTGAAGAGGGAGAAGAAGGTCAGTGTATTTGAGTCTGCTGCCAACAGGAAAAAAACTCTAAAGAATAATATTTACACCCTTGTGGGTCCATGTCACCCTCCAATCCAGGGGTTGGCAAACTTTTTCTGTGCAGGACCAGAGAGTAAATATTTTGGTCCTTGTGGATCATTTAGTGTTGGTCACAGCAAATCAATTTTGCCGTTATAGCACAAAAGCAACCATACACACACACAAAAAATAAATAAATAAGGGTGGCTATGTTGGGATAAAACTTTATTTATGGACATTGAAATTTAAGCTGCGTATAATTTGCATGTGACAAGAAATAGTGTTCTTGTGATTTATTAAAATATTTTAAGAACATGAAGACTATTTTTAGTTCACGAACCATGTAAAAGTAGGCAACAGGCTGGCTTTGGCCTACGGGCCCTAGTTGCTAATTTGTGCTAATCTCTTGTTGCTCAAAGTGTGGTGCACAGACCAGCAACACTGAAATCACATGGGAGCTTATTAGAAATGTTGATTCTCAGGCTCCACTTCACGCATTCTGTATCAGAATCAAAATTCCAACAAAATGCCTGGTGATTTATACACACATTAAAAGTGTGAGAAGCACTGATCTAAGCAACAGTTTAGATGGTACTGGCCTTGGCTACACATTAGCTCTGACTTGGCTCCATGCTCAGGGTACACCCCCGACCAATCGAGTCAGAGCCGCTAGGACTGGGGCCCAGGTATTGTTTTGTTTTGTTTTATATTGAAGCACTTCTGTGGTTTCAATGCATAGCCAAAGTTGAAAACTACTGCTCTGGAGACTTTAAATGGTTAGAAGCTTCCCTTGAAAGAATTTTCACTGGGAATGACTGGCAATTTAAAGGGTGATATATTAGTTAGCTTGGGCTGCTATAACAAAATACCACAGATTGATTGGCTTAAACAACAGACACTACTTCTCACAGTGCTGGAGGCTGGGAAGTCCAAAATCAAAGTGATGTCAGTTTGGTTCCTGGTGAGGCCATCTGTCTGGCTTATAGACTTCTGGATATGTTATCACATGTGCCTTCTTCAGTGTGTGTGTGTGTGTGTGTGTGTGTGTGTGTGTGTGTGTGAGAGAGAGAGAGAGAGAGAGAGAGAGAGAGAGAACGTGATGATTTCTCCTTCTCTTCTCATCATGTAAGGACACTAATCTTAAGGACCCCACCCTCATGACCTAATATAACCCTACTTACCAGCCAAAGGGTCCACCTCCAAATATCATCACACTGTGGGGTAGGGTTGAACATATGAATTTTAGGGTGGCACAAACATTTAGGTTCATTGCAAGTGATGAGAGCAAAGATCAGCTTCTTTTCTAGTCCCTGGATGATTACTCATAAAAATACAGGTATTAGGGCTTTATCATTTAAAAGGTACTTTCTCACTCATTACTTCTTTGATCCACTGATGTCTCAGCAATGAGGTTGCTAGACACTATGGGTATCACCCCCACTGTGTACCGAGAGGAAAATTAAGAGAGGTGAATCATGGGCGTAAGTCCATCCTGACAATATGTGGCAAAGATATGTCTGCTAACTTTGACGTTGTTGCTTCTCAGTTCTGCTAATAGCCAAATGGCCTTGAGCAAAGTATTGTTGCAAGGGATGAAGGAAGTGAAAGAGAGGAAATAGCATGTTACCAATTATTGAGCAACTGTACTATGCCAGGTGCTGTGCTAAGTGCTTTATATATAAATAGAGGCCCGGTGCACAAATTCGTGCAGGGGTGGGGGCCCTAGGCCTGGCCCGAGATGGGCCAATCAGGGCCATCTCACCCATTCCCGGTCGGGGCCAGGAGAATCGGTGCCAGCTGATCGGTGCCTGCCAGCCTGAGGGAGGGGATGGGGGTTGATTGACCACGGGAGGTTGGCCAGTGGGTTTGTGGGGAGGGACCAGCCAAGGGGAGGGACCACAGGAGGTTGGCCAGCCACAAAGAGGGACCAGGGGAAGTTGGCTGTGGGGGTGCACTGACCACCAGGGGGCAGCTCCTGCATTGAGCGTCTATCTCCTGGTGGTCAGTGCGCATCATAGTGACTGGCTGACTGGTCATTCCAGTCGTTCTGGTCATTTGGTCATAACTGTCACTTAGGCTTTTTTATATAGAGATAATCTCATTTATTCTTCACAACAACCCTGAGAGAGACTGTAAATATTACTTTATTTTAGAGACTAGAGGCCCTGTACATGAAATTTGTGCACTCGGGGTGGGGAGGGGGTCCCCCAGCCTGGCCTGTGTCCTGTCACAGTGTGGGAGCCCCATAATCGATCTCCCAAAAGAGGTAGGCCCCATGCACCCATCCGGGGCTCCTTGATGGATTGCCCCAAAGAGGTAGGCTGGAGCCGGGAGTCCTGCCTTCGCGCCACACAGAGCCAGGAGGCAGGACCCCCAGGACCCCTAGGCAGGCCTCACCGGATCCTTAGGCAGGCCTTGCCTCGTGGAGGCAGAACTCCCAGGCAGGCTCCGTGCCGTGCATGCAGCGTCAAGCCCAGCCCCACCCACCTGTGCGTGCCTGTTGTGTCCATCTTGTGATGGCGTGAGGGCATTACGGCATGATGACTACTTAGGCTTTTATTAGTAAGGATGATAAACTGAGTCTCAGATTTCCCAAGGCTGCAAAACTAGCAAATGAAATAAGAAGAATTGAAGACTAATTTTTCTAATCCTGAAGCTACTTTTATGTCTGTTTGTTTGTTTTTGCTCATTATAAAACACTAGGGGCCTGGTGCACAAAATTTGTGCACTGGGTGTGTGTGTGGGGGGGGGGGAGTGTCTCTCAGCCCAGCCTGACCCTTCTCACATACTGGGAGCCCTCAGGCGTTGACCCCCTCACCCTCCAATCGCAGGATCGGTCCCTTGCCCAGGCCTGATGCCTCTGACAGAGGGGACCCTCATTTCCCCCCATCACTGGTTCTGCCCCCAGCCCAGGCCTGATGCCTCTGGCCCAGGCATCAGGCCTGGGCAGGGGACCCCCAGACCCCTCCGATTGCTGGCTCTGCCCCT
>NW_006297812.1:1817142-1846186 GCF_000327345.1 Myotis davidii | reverse complement strand
CTTTCCCTTTCGCCTCCCTGCATTGTGCCTACATATGCAAATTAACCGCCATCTTTGTTGCCAGTTAACTGCCATCTGAGTTGGCAGTTAATTTGCATATAGCCCTGATTAGCCAATGAAAAGGGTAGCGTCATATGCCAATTACCATTTTTCTCTTTTATTAGTGTAGATAACTCATTTGGCAAGATTGTCACTGAACCTGGCTTAATACAGCACTTAGGTTTCTAGGTTAAAAAGGTAGAAGTTAAAGGTAATTTTAACACCTCAATCAATGAAGTGTAATGCTATCTCCCTGGTAAGACAAATATAAATATCTGCTCCTAAAAAGAATTATCACCAAATAGCCATGTGGTTAAATGGTTGCTGCCTATAAAATGTTGTCTTTCCTACACAGATTGGCATAATTTAGTTTACTTTTTCAGCCTCCCATGAGAAATAACAGGAAAAGTTGCATTTCTCAGCAAAGATTGCATTACATCATCAATCCTGATAATTTCTGTAAACATAAAATGCACCAGTATTGCTTGCTGCTGCCTCCACCAAATGGAACCTGCAAATTAATAAGGCAAGTGATTCATGAAGAAGTAAAGACCTTGTGTAAACAGAAAGGGAAAGCAGCACACTTGTTTGCCCTCCTCTAACCTTCTGCACTTGTGACCCGTTGCCTACCTATTCCCTCCCTCTCCTGCACCCTCTCACCTCACACATTCCCCCAGCTATTGATCTTCTCTGAAGGATAACTAAAATCTTCTCGTAAAAATGGCTAAGTGGAACTAGTTGTTTTCTCATCTCTCTCCATTACCTATTCTTATGCAAGGTACATCTAGACTTTTGAAGTTTATTTACCAAAGTCCTCCCCCTACACATATACACACCCCACTCAGGGATAGAAACCATGTTTGAAGTTTGTGTTTAAAATAATTATCAGCATAGTCATCATTTTCTAGGATAATAGTAATGATAAAAAAAAAAAAACCCATCACTTTCTTTTCTATTCTACATAGGTACGAGGTAATTTAAGAAAAAAGTAAGGATTTTAACTAAATTGTTCAAAGTCAGGTGGCAAACAACAGTTGCGTTTGAATCACACTCTGGCTCCCCTCCCCCCGCGCCCTCCCCCCGCCCCCGCCAAGGGCCATACACTTTTCCCTCTGGCACACTACCTCCTGCGATTGTAGATATCAACTATGGAAAAGTAACTGTGAGCCAGGAACCATGAAGACACTGTGTACATTCTCTTCAACTGTCACTGCAACTCTATGAAGGAAATGTATGGTTTCACTCAATTGAGGACCTTAGAAGCATTAGCTATAGCTTTCCTTTCCCATGTAGATGTAAGAGCACATAAAAGGAATAGAATAACATTAAACATTAGAGGGATTAAAAAATAAATTATAAAATGGAACACTATACAGCCCTTAAAAGAATGTCTTTGAAAATAAAGTTAAAAGAGAAAAAGCAGCATTTAAAATCAGGTTTCAGGGGTGGGGGTTAGGGGGGGACTACACAGAAAAATCACTTAATAAAAGTAAATGTCATCTTTCTTGTCTATTTTTAAACTTTCTAATGTATTTTTAAATTCTCTTCTTAGACCCACCCCCCCTGTCCCTCTGTCTCTCTGTCCTTGTCTCTTTCTTTCTGCCTTTTGATCTTTTTAAAAACTAAATGGAGATACTAACCCTGCCTGCTAAGGATTCTGAGTGCAGTCAGGGAGACAAACACACATGTGCTATGATGGTAAAGCCCATGAGTTAGAGGATTGCCTCTTGCAAAACACTGGTGACATGAAGAGGCAACAAGAAGGAATGGATAGAACTGTGGGGGCAGAGGAGGCCCAGCCCCTTCCCTTAAGGCCCTCCCATGGCGCCTTCCCCAGCTGGTCTCAGAGGCCAGGCTAGGGCACCTTCCCTGAAAATGAGAAGTGCACGCTGAGAGGCATGAGATCTGCTCAGGTCCTATCACTAGAGTCTTTGTTGGCGGGAGTCCCAGTGCCCTGTTGTGCTAACAGACTGATTTACCAGCTCTCCCAGGTTCTCTCAGAACTCTGGCCCAGGAAAATGAGGAGAGAGAAGCTGAATCATTTGGGATTTTCCCTTTCTGCTGTCAGCCTTTGGTCTTTCATCATTTAAAGCCATTCCCTTGCAAATACCCTCAAACTTGCACTCCTTCTCCCTCTCGGCCATATTGGCAAAACTCTTTCCTGGATGAGCCCCTGTCATCTATGCTGCTGGGCAGTGAATGCTGCTGGAGAACCTGGGAATTCATGACTGCACAGTTGTGCTGACTGCTGCGGGACTTCTTCCTCATCTCCCCCAGAGTCTTTGCTGGTCCAATATCTAGGTCAGTGATGGCGAACCTTTTGAGCTCAGCGTGTCAGCATTTTGAAAAACCCTAACTTAACCCTGGTGCCGTGTTACATATAGAAATTTTTTGATATTTGCAACCATAGTAAAACAAAGACTTATATTTTTGATATTTATTTTATATATATATGTAAATGTCATTTAACAAAGAAAAATCAACCAAAAAAATGAGTTCGCGTTTCACCTCTGACATGCGTGTCATAGGTTCGCCATAACTGACCTAGGTGATAATTCTGTGGACCTGAACAATGAGGTGATGTATTTATTCATTCATTCATTTAATTAGTTATTACCCCAAATCGTATTTCAGAAGAAAAAAGGAAAATGATTTTACATTTAGGTCTTTGAAAATTTTGAGAAAATAGTTCTCAAGTCAAAATCTCTACTGAAAAGTAATATTGCTACTACACATTAAGATTTTTGATCTTGTAAAAATTAAAATCAGACGTAGACCTAATAAAATTATTGGTAAATTTCATGTATTTTATTTTAAAGTTATACTTGTTATCTAAATTATATTATTTCATATGTGGCTTCTTAATTAAGTTCATTGAGTGACATTAGTTAATAAGATCATATAGATTATAAGTGTACATTTCTATAACACATGATCTGTATATTGCATTGTGTGCCCACCACCCTGATATGTGATTTTAAATGTGTGTGTTTAACTAAATTAAATAGTATGTATAGACAAGTCGTCAAAAAACATTTTTTGAAGGTAGTAGATTTTCTAACTTGGACCAGGAAAATATCGTATTTTATATGAAGTTGAGTTCTAGTCTAAAGCTTCTTTATATCCAGGCATAAGCTAACTAGTGATCTTAAAATTAATATGTTCAAAATGAAGCTCTTGCTTGATTTCCCTGTTGTGTTTCTCTTCAGGTTTTTCTGTCGGGTCCCTCACTATTTGTTCTTGCTGCCCTAGATTCTTTCAGTTAAATCCTTTTTTATGTATTTCTGCTCCTATGGCTCCTGGCAACTCAAATCCTTCAGCGGCATCTCATCTCACTTTGAGTAGAAGCATAATCTTCCTATAACTCTCAAAGCTCTACAAAATTGGGCTTTTTCTACCACCCTCATCTCATTATTTACAACTATCCCCTCATTGCTGATTTTATATTTCAAGCACGCACTTGACTCAGGCATTTGCTCGTGCTGCTACCTAGTCTGGAACACTTTTCCCCCTAGATGTGCACAGTTAATTTACTAAATTCTTCCTTGTCTTCTTCTTCCCAGTCTTTGTTGAAATGTCATCTTAACAGTCAATACCTTCCTGGGTATTTTTTAAAAATAATGATGGATGATGATGATATAATAATAATGTAGGAGATTTCATCCATAGCTTTCATACTGAGCCCTCATAATAACAATCCATAATTATCTTATTTAATTGATTACCTGTTTATTATCTATTCTACCCCTGGAATAGCAGCTGGCGAAGTTTTTTGAAAAAACTGGACTGCAAATATTTTAGAACTTGCAGGCAACACAGTCTGTTAGAACTGCTAAACTCTAACATTGCTTTTCAAAAAAAAAACCCAAAATAGTCAAAGACAGTGTGTAATCACATGGGAATGGCTGTGTTCCAATAAAACTCTATTTATTGACATTGAAATATGAATTTTATAATTTTTTCATCACAAAATATTATTCATCTTTGATTATTTCAAGAATTTAGAAATTTAAAAAAAAACACACTCTTAGTTCAGATGCAATACAAAAACAGGTGGCAAGCCAGATTTGGCCTCTGAGCTATAATTTTCTGACCCCTGACCTAAGATATTAATTATCAGAAAGCCAGAAAGCTTGTATATTGTATCTTCAGACCTAGAACAGCATCTGACATATAATAGCTACTCAGAAAAGTATTTATTAAAAGATTGCCTCTATGAGTTTCTCCAGCCTCCCTCCCACATTAAAGAGTAAATCTATTGAGAATTGCTCGAAGGGTTAAAACAAGGCTTCTCTTACATGTCAAACATTTTTACTTATATATCTCCAATTGGCTTTACATTACAACATTCTCCAATAAGTCTTAAACATGATGGATTTTTACCTGATATAATATACAAGACCAACCTTATGCCAAATAAAAGATAAAGCAGTCAGTATCTTCCAAGATATATAAAAAATAATAACAACAACAACCTCCATCCAGTATTCTCTATACCTCTTACATTGTTTAATTAACTTCATTGCAAATATTTTCACCTAACATTTTATACTTAGGCCAATATCTTTGATGAATATAGATGCAAAAATCCTCAAAAAAACCACTAGCAAACAAAATTCAACAAAACATTAAAAAGATCACATACCATAATCAAGTTAGGTTTATTCCAGGATGCAAGCATGGTTCAACAATCACAAATCCATCACTGTGAACATCATATTTTAAAAATAAAGGATAAAGTCACATTATTATCTCAGCAGATGCATAAAAAGCATTTCAAAACATTCAATATCTATTTTTGAAAAAAAATTATTAAAGTAGGTGTGGAGAGAACATACAACAACACAATAAAGGCCATATATGAAAAGCCTACAGCTAACATCATATTCAATGATGAAAAGCTGAAAGCTTTTCCTTTAAGATCAGGACAAGACAAGAATGTGAACTATTGCTCCTTTTTATGCAACATGATATTAAAAGTTATAACCAGAGCAATCAGGCAAGAAGGAAAAAAGGCATCCAAATTGGAAAGAAATAAAATTGTATCTATTTGCAGATGACATGATATGACACATAGGAACCCATAAATACTTCACAAAAAAACTGTTAGAACTAATAAACAAAATCAGTAAATTTGCAAGATACAAAATTAATATGCAAAAATCTGTTGCATTACTATACACTAATAACAAACTACCAGAAAAGGAATTTTTTTTAAAAAAATCCCATTTACAATTGCATCAAAAAAGATAAAATACCTAGGAATGGATTAACCAAAAAGCTGAAAAACCTGTACACTAAAAACTATAAGACATTAATGAAAGAAACTGATGAAGATATAAATAAATGAAAAGATATTTCATGTTCATGGATTAGAATAAGTAATATTGTTAAATGTCAATTGTCACCAAAGGATTGTGAGTCAAATGATGTAAGACATTAGTGTGACTTTCACATGCTCTTTTTAAAAAAATATATTTTATTGATTTTTTTTTCACAGAGAGGAAGGAAGAGGGATAGTTAGAAACATCGATGAGAGAGAGACATCCATCAGCTGCCTCCTGTACACCCTTACTGGGGATGTACCCGTGACCAAGGTACATGCCCTTGACCAGAATCGAACCTGGGACCCTTCAGTCCGCAGGCCGATGCTCTATCCACTGAGCCAAACTGGTTACGGCCACATGCTCTTTCATCTGTCCTCTGGCTCACTCAGTTTTAACCATGCCTTAGAGGTTTGAGGAGCATTATAAAAATGGTCTAGAGATCTCGCTCACCAATATGTTGAAAGGAACCTGAGTCCAGGATGATAGAAAAGTAGAAAACCTCCCCACCAACTTGGACTGCTCATTTTAGAACTAGGATGGTATAAAGACATTTAAGTATTGCTACAGGCTTGCAAACACTGTATTTTAGACTTTTTCTAAAATAGCAACTCAGCCTTGAACCTAAAATTGGTGGGTTTTCCAAGTCTGGTTCCATAGCAGTGAGAAATTACGTAAACAGCTGCTTCACCTTCATAGTGAAATTGCAGTTTGGAAGAATGATGAAAATGAACACTAATTGAGGACCTCCTATTTGCCTAACACCGCTGGTGTAGCTGATGAATCCAGGTGAAGAAGGTAAGAGCACAGCATGTGAATTTCTTCCCGGGTTTCTAAGTCTTTGGGAATGCTGTGCTATTTTGTTTCAAGGTGAATTGAGTAGGTCTTTCTTAAATTGGGGAGACTGGATAGTTTTTAAAGGGATGAAGTAAGGGATAATTGCTGCCTACAGTCAAATCAGTTGAGCCGTGAGCCAGTCAGAGATAGACAAATACCATATAATTTCACTCATATGTGGAATCTAATGAACAAAATAAACTAACAAACAAAATAGAAACAGACTCCTAGAGAGAGAACAGACTGACAGCTGTCAGAAGGGAGGGAGCTTGTGGGACTGAGTGAAAAAGATGAAGGGATTAAGAAAAAATAAATAAAGACCCCAAAAACTCATAGACACAGACAACTAGTGATTACCAGAGAGAAACAAGGATGGGGAGAGGTAGAAGAGGGTATAGGCAAGATAAATGGTGATGGAAGGAGACTTGACTTGGGGTGGTGAACATGTGATCAGTGGAGAACTCTCCTCATCCACACTGGTTCCTGGGGGATGTGGGCTTCTTGCAATATCATGAGAAAAAGAATTTTCTGATACTCACAGGGGAGGATGAGATATTATAGAAAGCTTTATTGTTGTGGCATTAGACCCATGAGTTTCTAATGTACCATTTCCCTTTATACACCCAAGGAAGGAGTTGAATTTTGCTTTCAGCAGAGTTAGGATTAAAGCTGTTGCCAGAGTTTTTGTTCCATGATGGGGCACAGTCCAGTCTATCCTCAGGCTAGCTTAGCGTGGGTTTCCAGCTGCACCTGTCAGTCCATTGTGTGTAGGGTATGAATGTCTATGGAGGGAACATAGATGAACAAGAGATGAACCAGAGAGGCAAGAGCGAAGGACCAAGAGTAGCAAGAGAGTGAGAACTCCTTTGATTTGGGATTATGTATCCCCAAAATTTTCATGGGTTTACAGTGGCTGCGCCCCCTCAAGCCAATCCATGGTTCCCTTGGGCTAGATTAACAAGCAAGTGCCTTACCTATGTCACACCAACCTCACTGCCCACATGTCCATCCTCTCCTTTGTCCAGTCCCTTCCCCCAGTGATCTGCAGGAAATGGACTGGTAGTTCCCTGGGGAGTGTGAAGTTGCAGCTTCCTGGTGAAGCTGACCAAATGACCATGCTTACGATATCTGGCCTCCACCTTTGCTCCATTGCTGTTATTAATAATTAGCTAATTACAATGATATAAATGACACAACAAAATATATAAATTATGTATTGTAGAATTGTACACCTGAAACCTATATAATTTTATTAATCAATGTCACCCCAATAAATTCAATAACAAAGTAAAAAATCAGACAGCTCAGCTCAACACTCCTCTCACATTCCCACATGCACAGCAAGCCAGGAACTCCAACCAAATGAAAATTTTCCTTGGTTCTTGTTTGCTTTGAAAATGTGTGAAGGACTTTGTTTTATAAGTTCAGTAACAAGTCTATGTGAACTTTTTAAAAGAGAGAGAACATGTAGATCTAGCTACTAAATATTTATTTGCTAGATTCATAATTTAAATGTTAAGATATCTTTCAAGAATTCTTAAGGGAAAAATTAATGTAAAAGAAGAAACATAGCATTTTATTCAGGAGCTACAACAAATAATAAAATACACTTCAGTTCAACATCAAAATTATGTGTAGACTAGAGGCCCGATGCACAAAATTTGTGCAAGGGGCTTGGCCCTCACAGCCCCTCGCAGCCCCTCACAGCCCCCACTTCACAGCCCCGGCTTCATCCTGTAGGTCATAGGGAATGTCACCCAGTCGTTTGGCTGTTTGGTCTAATTTGCATATTAGCTCTTTATTATATAGGATATTTATAAATGTTTCGAGAATGGGAAACTTTTATTTGTGTAATTACTTTTGTTTTACCACAAAATGTCTGTAGAGATTTCTTTTGATATTGGTTTAATGATGTCCTCTCAGTTGTTTAGTCATTTTAGAAAGATTACATGCAGTCTCACCAAGAGTAGGAGGTCACTTGTGATAGAATGTGAAGGACATCCCTCCAGCATGGTGCTACCACCTCTGACTTGGGCAGGGTCTCACAGGCCTGCTGTCCATCTTCCACTCTCACCACTGGCTCCCATGAGAGCTTAAGCAAGTCACTCGAGGCATGTCAAATGGTAAATTGTCTTACTGAAAATGGTGGTTATTTTGTACAAATGTTAACAATATTGAGAGGTGTGTGAAACTAAGATGCACAGTGCCTGGCATATTGTAAGTGCTCAATAAATGTTTGTGGGCTCACCATCCTGTCTTTCACACCTTCCTGATCCCTCTTGATGCCATCTTTTAAAATATAAATATTGTCACAATAGCTATACACATTAAGCTCATTCACACTTGTTATTTGTCTGCAAGCAAAAAGAGGTGGGGCATATTAGGTTTGGAAGAGATAGAAGAGAGATAGAACTGAGTTGAAAAAGGGGGTGGGCTCAAAAAGCTCAAAATGTAATTTATTAAATCATAATTGTGCTTAGATTATTGGCATCTAGGAACAAAGCCAAAGACCTGTACTTCCTGCTACCCTTCTAACTCCTGTAAGCCACCATTAGGAATAAGGGTTGGGCTACTTGTAGCACATAATTAGGCGATGGTGCTAGGGGTAGCATAAGCCTCTCTGAGGGAATCACTCTTACTTGGACCAAACAAGATACGAAAAAAATTTCTCTTCAGCCTCTTCCTCCCACCTAAGGCAAAGTCCTGCAAATGGTAGCTAGGGATACCAGAAGCAACTTTGCTAGTTTTCCATTTCATCCTTCATTATACTTTCACAATGTCCCTCTCCTAGACTACTCTCATTTACAAGTAAGTCTTGGGAAAACTTTCCCAAGGCTCATCTGTCTTGTTTCTTTCCTCTGCTGCTGTGGGTATGTGTGGTTAAGATTTATCTTTCTACCAGTAATTGATGAAATCTTAGATTTGAGTGTGATTCTCCAGTTAATAGAGATGGAAGACATGGCCTGCTTTGGTATGGACTTGTTCAGCCAAGTTCCATAAGGAAGATAGAGTGTGCCCTATATCCCAACCTCTTTTTAAAGTTCAACTTTAACATCTGGGACACAATCTCCAACTAAAATATTACCTTCCCTTTCGTTTCCCCCGTCCATGTATCTCCTGCACTTTATAGACGAGAGACAATGTTTCGGTAGTATTTCCAATATCACCTCAAAATACCACATTTTCATATCACTTATGATTTCACCTAAGATTTTATTCTTTAAGGAAATTTGAACATAAAGCCAAACTGTAGGTAGAAATGAGATCTGCCAGATTGCGTTTGAATTACTTATTCATAAAAATAGTTATCACCAAAGGAATAAAATTACATAAAGCAGAAGTGAAACCTCTGGATAAAAAGGCAGACTGAATGCATCTCCTTTCCTCTCTAAAGCCTCACTCAGGGGGAAAAGTGCTATGAGAGGAGAAGGAGCCTTAAAACCTTATTACATAAAATTCAAAAATAAAGGGAAAATTTCCCCAAACTAAAGGATAAGAGTTTCCAGATTAAACTAATCCATTGCTTGCCCTGCTTAGTGGATGAAGATAACCTGTACTGAGCCACTTCATCATGAATTTCCCAAACATTAGAGGGAAAAGAGGACTCTCACCTAGTATGAGCAAAAGGCAGATCCCCTACAAAAGATTAGGAATCAGATTGACTTCAGACTGCTCAGCAGCAATCCCAGGTACGAGAGGCAGTAGAACAATGCCTTATGTTTTGAAGGAAAATAATTTCCAACCTGGAATTCTATAAGCAGCCAATTTTCAATCAAGTTGGAGTAAAATACAGATATTAAGGAAGGCAATGTCTCAAAAAAATTAAAATAAATAAACAAAACAATTGTCTTTCTGCTTCCTTTCTCAGAAAGCGAGTGGGGAACTCTCTCCATCAAAAATGAAAAGAACAATAAAAGGGGAGACACCGGCTATAGGAGATACAACATGGAGAAGGCAGAGAATCCTCTGGATCCTTAAAAAGAGAAACACAAAGTGGTAGGTGAACCCCAAGCCCAGGGCAACCAGCTGGTTTGGAGCAAGCCGGGGAGACTCTTGCAGTGAATTTAATAGAAACCCTCATATCTCTGAACATCTTGAGAGATTTAGACACTTGCGAAGAGTTTGGTGTTGGATGAGTAGCCAGTGTATAGAAAAAATAAACCAAAAAAGGCAAAAAAAAAATTTTTTTCAAGAGAAAATAAATGTTAGGGGAATTAAATACCAATAGAAACATGTTTTTCAGAGTCATAAATATTGATAAGGGAAGAATGTGGTTGTCCCCAAGAGAAGGTTGGGGGAGAGGAAAGGTTGTACTAGTTTCTTCTTTTAAAAATCCCTGTGGAACTGGCTGACACTTTATGTGGCATGTATAACAAATAAAAATTAAAAACAAAAATTAAAATTTAAACTAAAACATACTGCATATATTCTAGTAAGAAGCATCTTGCCAGAGGGTGGACTGGAAAAGCTGCAGGTGCAGGTCTGGTGTCTCCCTCAGGGTGTCTACTCTGGTACTGTTCTGTCTGGGAACTCAAGGTTCTGCCAATTGGACAAAGGATTTTTATGAAGGTTAATAGGGACTTCCAAGTTACCTTATAAAATATGTCAAGCATATTAAGAGTCTTTAAAATATGCATCTTTAATATTTATATAGGAAACTAGATGCCTGTTGCATGAAAAGATTCATGCAACAGGCCTGGGTCCCGAGTGCTGGAGTAAAACCGGTGCCGCTCTGGCCAGAGCCACCTTGAAAGCCCTCGCTGCTCCGGCCGGAACCACCTTCAGTCTTCTCTCAGCTGCTTCGTGCCTACATGTGCAAATTAACCACCATCTTTGTTGGTGGTTAATTTGCATATCACTCTGATTAGCCAATGGTAGGCATAGCAAAGGTACAGTCAATTTGAATCTTTGTCTATTATTAGATAGGATATCTTTGAGATGAAAAGTAAAACCTATTTCTATATATTTATGAACATATAAATTGCATATAGAAAATGCATAAAAATCTAGTAACAAAGTACTCTGTCTCAGGAAGAACTGGATGCATTGGGCATTAGGAAGGAAGGGATTGCCTTTCTACTGTGTATCACTTGTAGCTGGATTTTCTTTACCAAGGTTCATCCCCTTTCTTTACAAGGTTCATGTAAATATAGAGGGAAACTTTTAAATACTAACCAGAAATAAATACATCCATCTTTATCCATTCCGTAGGCACATTGACAGCTGTGGTACCGAAGTGTTGGGCTTAGAATCTGGAAACACTGATCTCAGTTCTGACTTACTAATTATGGAACTTTGGGTGAGAAAATTTAATCCCTCTGATGCTCAGGTCTTCATATGTAAAGTTTTAAAGTCATAATCTCAGGGGAAAATTGAATGATTTAAAGTAATACTTATAAAAGTATTATTGTTAAACTCATAGCACTTAGATGTATAGTGTAGGTTGTAGCTTAAATATACACTGGAAAGTAAAAGCAAACTTGAAACATCCATCTGACTAAGCTATTATTCTACACTAGAGGCCAGATGCATGACATTCATGCACTGGGCAGAAGGGGGTCCCCTTAGCCCGGCTTGCACCCTCTTACAGTCCAGGATCCTTTGGGGGATGTCCACCTGCCAGCTTAGGCCTGTTCCTTCTTAGCGCTGCATCAGAGGCAGGAGATGTTCCTGTCACCACCCCTGTGCTCACCAGGCCAGCTGTGAGCCTGGCGTCTGGCTGAGCAGCACTTCCCCTGTGGAAGCACACTGGCCGCCAGGGGGCAGCTCCTGCATTAAGTGTCTGCCTCCTGGTGGTCAGTGCACATCATAGCGACTGGTCATTCCATCATTTGGTCAATTTGCATATTAACCTTTTATTATAGAGGATTATATAGGATAATGGCAGAAGTACAGCCAAACTTCCTTAAATTTTAAATTGTTACATACTGCCAAAACTGGTTTGGCTCAGTGGATAGAGCATCAGCCTGTGGACTGAAGGGTCCCAGGTTCGATTCCAGTCAAGGGCATGTACCTCCGTTGCAGGCACATCCCCAGTAGGAGATGTGCAGAAGGCAGCTGATCGATGTTTCTCTCTCATCGATGTTTCTAACTCTCTCTCTCCCATCCTCTCTGTAAAAAATCAATAAAATATATTTAATAAATAAATAAATAAATAAATAAATTGTTACGTACTAAAACTCCACAAATATTGTCAACCTTACTGGGCCTTCCATACCAAGGGTGCCAAATATAACCAGGAGAGTAAATGAAAAATGTGTGAAGCTGAGTTTTTTATTCTTTCCTAATAACTTCTCTAAATAACAAACCCGTTAGCTAAACAGTTCCATAGTTATGTATGAACACTGTTTGCGGCCTTCAGGTGATTCTTTTGCTGAGAGGCTCACTCTGGAAAATAATCTAATTTTGTTATATCAATAAAGCACTTTTATTACAGGACATCCTCG
The DNA here is from genome assembly GCF_000327345.1 of Myotis davidii. Lineage (NCBI taxonomy): Eukaryota > Metazoa > Chordata > Mammalia > Chiroptera > Vespertilionidae > Myotis > Myotis davidii. Next base: position 1,833,540 of record NW_006297812.1, on the reverse strand, counting down.
GGGAATGTGAATATATTTGTTACACAGAATCATGAGGTTTTAAAAGAGATAATGTAGATAAAAGATTCAACATAGTGTTTGGTGAACGGAAAACATCCCATAAAAAGTAGCTATTTAAAGATTGAAGTCCACTGAAAAGGTCATTTTAAGGTTGCCAGATGATTGAAGGAATATATAAAATAGATGTGACTAGAGAAGCATGATTTGGGGAGGTGAGGAAAATGACAGATGAAGTTGAAGAGGGCCAGATCAGATGGTGTGGGATTTGTAGGTCATGGCAAGGTAAGGACTCTCACCAGCTCCTATCTAATTGTGAAACCTGCCAAATCATGATTCTCTAGTCATAAAACAATGCTTTGTGTTTTCTGCTCCTTCTACCTGGAAAACTTTTCCTGACGTTATCTCCATGACTGGATCCTTAACTTTATCAGGACTATGCTCCAATGTACCCCAGACAACCAGATACTATCTATAACCAGAGAGATGCTTGCATCCAAAAGACAGACATCTTGTCTCTACCCCCTTACTCTATTTTAATCACACCACTACTTGACGTTATATAATTTATTTGCCTATTTGGTTTTCTTCCCCATTAAATGTCATAATCTCAGGGGAACAATTCCAGGAGGGCGGGGAACATTGTTTTTGCTTTCATTGCATCCCCTAGGCCTAGAACAATGCCTGGGACAGAGTAAGTGTTCAATCAACCCTTGTTGAATGAATGGAGGAATAAGTGAATACATCAAATTATACTAAATTTGTATTCAGGATACTTGGAGCTTAGTATTAGTTCTGCTGATACATTTAATTTTAATTTTATGCCCTTAGGATAGATCATTTACTCATTTTCTAGTTATTAATTATTTCAAGTAAAGGAAGAAAAATTAAGCAGCTGATTCTGTATAGGTTGGCCAGAGAAGGCATAATAAGATGACATTTGACCCGAAATATGAACAATCAAATGGGAGAGTGCTGCAGAGGAGGAAAGAGCTGTCCAGGTAGGACCCGTCCATTCAGGGCTCTGAGTTGGGAGAGTGCTTGCTGTCTCTGAAGAAATTAAGATGCTAATCTGTGCTCTCTCAGTTGCCTTAGATCTCACACATGATTTTCATGGTTTGAGTTATCTTGCTCAGCTAGTTATGAATCTTCTTTCTTTTAATCCTAAATATGGTAGAGTATCATATTTTGCATATTGACATTTGATCATATGCTATATAGTTTAATATGTATCACATACTTATGACTATCATTATTCAGGAAAATATCAAGGAATGACAAGGGTAATTGATGTCTACACATAATTTTCATTTTATGAATTTTTGAACCAAACCTTTAGCTGTGATTCCAAATTGCCTGTTATCTGTGAAAATAACACATTATCAGGTCAGGACATATCTTAGCAATTCTTTTAAAAAGAACACCTTGGGTTTGTTTTTTGTTTTTAACAACGATGTTAAAAATCCTACCATAATTTCCCCCCTTGCAGCTTACTAGTCAAGTGCATTTCTGCATCCCTTTATGTGCTGGGAAGGCATCTGAAGTAAATTAGAAGTGCAGAAATCCTTAGGGTTTGCATGACAGTTGGAAACAGTTTGGCACTTAATTAAAGCATCCAAATCCAACTAATAATAATATTGCAATCTGGAGTGCATGAGAAAGGCATTATAAGCATTTCTGTTGAGATTAATTGTGCGGGTGTGATACAATTTTTTAGATGGAACACTAAAATCAATTTTAAAAATTACCTAGATATATGAGGTCAGCCCCAATTCCCCTCTTACTATCTTGGAAAATAAAGACATCAGTGCAACTTTATAAATGACTTAGAAACTTATTTTAACCTTGGGCAAGTGTGGGGTCAATTTCAAGGATGGGATCTCTGGGGCTTGGCTCAGATGAGCATGACAAGTTACCCATGAAGCCAAAGCCATGGCCCTGAGTGGTCTACAGTCCTCCCAAGTCATAGCTGTTGATGGTCCAGTTGAACATCAATGACTTAATGTCACCTTTCTCTCTGAATGTTCATATGAACTCATCACACAGAGCTGTCTCTACTAAGATCCTGCCTTTCCCACTCTTATGCCCAGCCTTTGGGACTTTCAAGGTGACTATTCAACAATCATTAATCTTCGCTTATATAGAAATTTTTCTTTCCCACAGTCTTTTCCTTTCTTTTCAAATAACATGCATATTTTTATTTTTTTTTATCAAATTTATTGGAATGACATTGGTTAATAAAATTATATAGGTTTCAGGCACACAATTCTATAACACATCATCTGTATATTGCATTGTGTTCACCACTGAAAATCAAGTCTCCTTCCATCACCATTTTTCCCCCTTTACCCTCTTTGACCTCCCCCACCCCCTTTCCCTCTGGTAGTCACCATAGAGTTGTCGGGTCTGCGGTTTAGTTTTATTCTTTGCTTAATCCCTTTACCTTCTTTATCCAGCTCCCCAACACCCCTCCCCTCTGGAAACTGTCAGTCTGTTCTCTCTATCAATGAATGAGTCTGTTTCTCTTTTGTTTGTTAGTTTATTTTGTTCATTAGATTTCTCATATGGATGAAAACATATGGTACTTGTCTTTCTCTAACTGGCTTATTTCACTCAGCATAATACTTTCTCCATCTATGCTGTATCAAAAGGTAAGATGTCCTTCAGTTTTATGGCTGAGTAATATTCCACTGTGTCAATATACCACAGCTTTTTATCCACTCATTTACTGGTAGGCATTTGGGCTACTTCTAAATCTTGGCTATTTTAAATAATGCTGCAATGAACATAGGGTGCATATACTAGTATTCTTTTGAATTATTGTTGAGTTTCTTCAGATATATTCCCAAAAGTGGAATTGCTGGGTCAAAAGGCAGTTCCATTTTTAGATTTTTGAGGTAACTCCATACTGCTTGTCACAGTGGCTGCACCAATCTGCATTCCCACCAACAGTACGTGAGGTTTCCCTTTTCTCCACATCCTCACCAACACTGTTTATTGATTTATTGATGATAGTTATTCTGACAGTGTGAAGTGATAGATCACAGTGATTTTTAATTTGCATTTCTCTGATTAGTGACATTGAGCATCTTTTCATGATGTCTATTAGCCATCTGTATGTCCTCCTTGGAGAAGTGTCTATTTAGGTGTTTTGCCCATTTTTTCAATGGATTGTTTGTTTTTTTGGTGTTAAGGTATATACGTTCTTTATAAATTTTGGATATTAACCCCTTATCAGATGTATGTAACATTGGTAAATATGTTGTCCTATTCAGTGGATTGTCTTTTCATTTTGTTGATAGTTTCCTTTGCTCTACAAAGAATTTTTAGTTTGACATAGTTCCATTTGTTTATTTTTTTCTTTTGTTTCCCTTGCCCATTTATGCAACTTTTAAAGTGACCTTCTAAAATAGCACACCTATAATTCACTCTGGATAATTAATGTCACCATTGTCTGCAACCAAACTAGACTATTTAGCCTATGTTCTATGTATATGGATGTCTATGTTCTGCTTCCAAGCTTCCTGTGTAAACTTAGTCCCTGACTATCCCCTTTATTCACCAAGAAGTTAAAAAAAAAAATAAAAGGTTGAACCCAGCCCAGAGAGATGTGTGTCTGGTCACCACAGTATTATAGACCTGTGTTTTTTTAACGTATCTACATGGAGCATGTATCCTTTCTTTCAACATAGCTCTACCACTGCCTGCTGTCTTCCACTGTCCTGGTTATTCTTACCACCCTTGCAAAATGCATCCCAGGCAAATGGAAAGACCTTTTATTCCTCTACACTGAACCTTCTGTCACATTTCTGCATGCCTAATCCTTACTCATTTTTTAAATATATTTTATTGATTTTTTACAGAGAGGAAGGGAGAGGGAGAGGGAGTTAGAAACATCCATCAGCTGCCTCCTGCACACTCATTACTGGGGATGTGGTGCCCTTGACGGGAATCGAACCTGGGACCCTTTAGTCCGCAGACTGACACTCTATCCACTAAGCCAAACCAGTCAGCGCAACCTTGCTCATTTTTCAAGGACCAACTCCTTTGACACATCTCTCTTAAGCCTTTTTTGACACTCCCTGGAGAACTAAGTTCTCTCTCCTCTACTATCTATAGAATCTTCTATGTTTATCTGAAGACAGTCAACTTTTCTATTAGTTTTCTATGGATGTTGTAAGAAATTTCCACCAATAGGTAGCTTAAAACAACATTTAAATGATAATTTATTATTTCTGTTTTTTAGGCTAGAAATACAAAATCAATAAATAGAAATCAAGGTATCAGCAGAGCCATATTAACTACAGAAGTTCTGAGGATAATGCATTCCTTGCCTCTTCTAGCTTCTGGTGGCTGCCAGCATTCTTTGGTTTATAGCTACATCATTCCAATTTCTGCCTCATGGGTTGCACTGCCTCCTCTTCCTCTATCTTCCTCTGCTTCTCACTTTTTTAAAAAAAAAAATATTTTTTATTGTTGACGCTATTGCTGATGTCTACCATCCCCCTCACTTCTGGCTGTCACCACACTGTTGTCTGTGTCCATGGGCTAAATACATGTGATTATTACACTTAAGGCCCACCTGGATAATCTCTTGCTCTCAAGATTCTTAGCTTAGTCACATCCCAAAATCTTTGCCATTTAAGGTAATGCTCACAGGTTTCAGCGATTACATCATAAACATATATTTGGGGGTCATTATTGAATCTACTATACCTTCCCTATATATATCTAGTCATTCAGACCCTACAGGGACTAGGTGGAGCTACCTGAAAGCAAAACCATAGCCTAGTTCTTCCAAGGGTTTTAGCATCTCACTTTGCATCAGGTAGGGAGTGAAATCAGGAGTGTTATTCAAAGTATTTAACAGGTACAGTGTGGGCACCAACTATTCAGAATCAATGCTGGCTACAGGGCTATGCCATGAGTTAAGCATTTAGTTTTGGGACATTCGGGAAGTGTGTGTGTGTGTGTGTGTGTGTGGTTGGGGTAGAAGGTTCCTCAGGAGGATCTGGGCTACTGGGGCTGTCTGAAGAAGGGGGGCACTCAGAGACACTGGGTTAATGCTGCTTACAAGCAAATAAAGAAGTATTTGTATGTTCTAACAACTGGTATGATGGGATTGTGTGGACTGAGACAGTATCAGCCTGAAAGAAGATATATATTTGTTGAATGGATGAATGAAAAAATGAACAAATAAATGAGCAATAGAGTTTTCTCATATAAACAGGTTACTGAGGAAGATATTCTTAGATTTAAAGCCTATCCTGTTCTTCAAATAGCATCATGAAGGTGTTATCAGTGGAGAGCTCTCCTAGTGCCCACTGGTCCCTGGTGGGAGTGGACTTCTTGTGATATCACAAGAAAATGAATTTTCTGAGATTCTAACAGGCATTTATTTGCATGAAGTTAAATCCCTGAGTTTCAAAGGTCCCATTTCCCTCTGTCTGTCCATAGAAGTAGCATAGATGTGACTTCACTGGAGCTAGAACTACAGTTTTCATTCCATGTTGGAGCATAGTCCAATCCAACACCAGGCTAGCTTAGTTTGTGTTCTCCGCAGCAGTGATTCATTCCATTGAGTATGGAGGGAACACGGGCAAATGCAAGAGAGCCACAAGAGCCGAGAACACAAGAACCAAGAGCCGAGCCAAGAGTGAGAACTCTTTTTGTCTGGGATTATGTGTCCCCAAATTTCTGTAGGCTTGCAGTGGCCCCACCCCTTCTGGCCAATGACCTCTGTTCCCAGGTTTGACCGACAAACACATTCCTTATGTCACCCAACTCCACTGTGCATGTGCCCACCTTCCCCTTTGTCCAGTCCCTTCCCCAGTATTCTGCAGGGAATGGGGAGGTGGTACTGTGGGGAGTATAAAGTTGCAGCTTCCTCGTGAAGCTGCCCAAATGACATGCCTGCAATGTCTGGCCTTCCTTTTGCACCTTTTCTATCCTATCTGATAAAAGAGAAACATGGTAAGTGGCATATGACCGCTACCCTTCCCATTGGCTAATCAGCAAGATATGCAAATTAACTGCCAGCCAAGATGGTGGCTGGCAGCCAGGCAGCTTGAAACTAACATGAGACTGGCTTGCTTCAGTGACAGAGAAACCCAACGTTCCCCGCCTACCGCTGCAGGCCTCTGAGCTGCAACTCTAAGCAACTATGTAACAAATATAGAAGCTAAACAAAACCCCAGAAACCTGCTTTAGTCCTGGGCTTCAGCCAGCAGGATTGCAACATTGTAAGCAAAGGCCAGAAACCTACTTTCAGCAGCAGAGGCCTAAGAGCTGGAGCCAAAACTCAAAGCTAAAGCTGGATCAAAATGAAAACAAAAAAAGAAAGAAAGAAAAAAAGGCGTGGTTGGGAGCTTTAGTCATCCCCAGCCTGAAAACAGCCCTCAGCCCCTCCCCCAGACTGGCCAGGCACCCCAGTGGGGACCCCCACCTTGATCCAGGACACCCTTCAGGGCAACCCAGGCGGCACCCACCCATGCACCAGGGCTCTACCCTATATAGTAAAAGGGTAATATGCCTCCCAGCACCGGGACCAGCGTGACAAGGGGCAGCGCCCAAACCCCTGTGGCCCTGTGTGTGACAGGGGGGGGGGCCACAACTCCCTGATCAGCCCTGCTCTGTGGGTGATAGAGGGTGGCGCCCCAACCCCCTGATTGGCCCTGCGCTGTGCATGACAGGGGGCGGTGCCCCAACTCCCCAATTGGCCTTGCTCTGAGCCCAACCAGGGGCTGAACCTAGGGATTAGGCCTGCCCTCTGCCACCCGGGACCAGGCCTAAGCCAGCAGGTCGTTATCTCCTGAGGGGTCCCAGACTGTGAGATGGCACAAGCTGGGCTGAGGGACACCCATCCCGCCAGGTGCACAAATTTTTGTGCACCAGGCCTCTAGTTCTTAATAACTAACTAATTATAATAGTAACAAAGGAGCTGCTTACTACATCTGTACATCATGTGGTGGTCCACCCAGAAGAATTTTTACACATTATGGATGCATGGGGCCACCAGGTCCTTCCGATCTGGCAGGCCTAACAAGCCCACTTGTGATCCCAGGAAGGATGGTCTGAGAAGAAACAGAAGGACCAATGCCTATTCATCCAACTGCTTCTGAAAACCACTTGACATTTTTTACCCTGATGTAGGGTCCAAGAACAGAGCATGAAAACAAGGATTGCTCTCACATGGTTGAGGTCAGTGAGTGACAGCACCGCATAATTAGTCTACACAGCCACGGACAGACCATAATTGCAATATGCAAGTGGTGGAGGGAAAGGTATAAAATGGAAAAAGAGAGCTTTGGCAGAGATCAAGCAGTGCATACACCCAAACTGCCTAGTAATTTTTCAAGTGTTTTGATATGAGAACCATTAAAAATGCCCAACGTCAAAGTGCAAATTTAGCCACGATTAAAAGCTTCATTTTGATGAAAGGAGGACTCTTAAATACAAATGGCATTCAAAGTGGGGGAGGACAAGCACTTTTGGGCTGTTATCAGAAAACCCATTGCAGCTCAGTCTTTGACTCCTCACTTCTTTTCCCCCCACATACACTGAGTTGAAAATGATAATTCTGTAATCACAGCTTGAGTACTGCCTCTTCACAGTGGTCCCATAGCCATCACCTCATTATTTCTCCCCTGAACTCCCAGAAAAATCCACTCACGGTTCCCAGGCTCCCCGGCAGCCAGCCCAGCCCACTCAGGACTGAAAACTCCTCTTTAGGAGCAGCTCTCCGAAGACAGTCATCAGTCAGTTCCAAGGCCTCCAGGGCCTCCTCCCTGTGAGACAGCTGAACAGACTCGATGCTTTCTGTCTGCCATGCTTTACCTCCTGGGACTGGAAGTTGCCTTGTCAGCCAGGAGAGGTTCCAGAATTCTCAGCCTTCAGAATTAGCCCCTCCTTCCAGAAGCCTTCCTGGGTTCTTCCTTCTTTATTCCCAGTCTCTGAAAGGAAACACACCTTCCTCTGATTATGTTTTTATTTCAATCTCTGAACTTAACCACCCTCTCCTTTTCCTTATACTGTGAGCTTCTTGAGAAACAAAATGTGGTGTTGTTTTCTTCCTGCATACACACCCTGACCTAAACCACCACCATAGCCCCAACTCTCCACAGAGCTAGTGCACAAATCAGACAGTGAAGCAAACAGAATTACTTAGTGCTGGTTGAAAAGAGGCTCTTGGGAAGTGGAGCACCACAGAGCTGCTCAGTATTATGTCCTGAACTCAATGGCAGAAGCTGTATCTAACTCATCTACCCTTATATGCTATTGTCTATTTTGGTGGCTAATGCGTACAATCAATGTATGCCGAGTAAAGAAATGAGTAAGTGAATGAATGAGTGAATGATTAAAAGATGACCAGGTGAAGCCCTGGCCAGTGTGGCTCATATGATCGGGTGGTATCCTGTGCACCAAAAGGTTTCTGGTTTGGTTCCCTGTCAGGGCACATGACCAGGTTGTAGGCTCGATCCCTGATAGGGGGTGTGCAGGAGGCAGCTGATTGATGTTCTCACATCAGTGTTTCTCTTTCTCCCTTTCCCTTCCTCTCTTCTCTAAAAATCAATAAAAATATTTATTTAAAAATATGACTAGATGAATATAAGAAAGAGGTGGAGAGGTATCAGAAGACACCCCAAAAAGTGAGAGAACTTGGGATGACCAAGGAAGTGGGGTGTCCTCCCAAAATGTTTTCTGCTTCCCATTTTTCCTTACATCCCTTCCCCGACTCACCATAGAGCTGATGGGGAAAGGCCCAGGGTCTGTCTGAGAAAGTGAGCCTGCTGGTTAGAAGTAACTGGATGGAACAGTGCAGTCAGCCTGCTGTGAAATCATTAAAGCCATACCTAGGGGTTTAGAATCCCACAGATGCTATAAGCTGTGCTCTGGCCCATGCTGTAGCTCCTGCTCAGCATCTCACTCTTAGTGCCCTGCTGCAGAGCCAGAATGTTATACAGCAGGGACAGAAGGATAAAAAAACAACAACACTGGTAATTCTGGTTAAACTTGGGGCACTTCATGATGTCTAGGTCACCGTTTTTCAAAAGATTCAATGGAGCCATATACAGTGGGAGGGAATAGAATCATTGGGGGATGGAAATGGGGGCAGTTAATTTGTTCTGTCTGACACAGGGGAAAATTAAATGGACACATTTCACATTGTTACATATGAATGTAGCTTCTGATTTTATGATTTTTGCTTAAATCCAAATAACCACAGAACACTTTTTTTCATTTTAAATGTATTTTTTATTGTTGATGGTATTATAGATATCTCCCGTTTTCCCTCCCTTTCCCCAGGCCCTACCCAAGTCTTCATTACCCTATTGTCCATGTCCATGGGCTATGGATATCCTATCTAATAAAAGACAAAGATGCTAATTGACCATACCTTCACTAGGTCCATCAGCCAATCAGTGATATGCAAATTAACTGCTAACAAATATGGAAGCTAATTTGCATACTACAGGCAGGGCGGGCCAGTGCGAGATCCAGGCCCTGGTGTGTGGCCCTGGGTGGCAGGGCTTAGGCAGTGCAATTGCCAGGACCCCTGTGTGCCGCCTAAGCCCCACTGCCAGCCAGGACCCCCCGTGTGCTGCCTAAGCCCTGCTGCCAGCCGGGACCCCCATGTGCGGCCCTGGGCAGTGGGGCTTGGCGGCACGATTAGCCCAATTCTTACAGGAATCTTTCTACAATGGGCCTCTAGTAAGTATATAAGTTCTTTGGTTTATCTCTTCTTGCCCCCCAACCCCATATTGAGGTATGTCACTCTATTCCATGCCTCCCTGCTTCAGGTCTTATTTTGTTGGTCAATTCATTTTGTTCATTAGATTCCACAGTGAAGTGAGATGAGGTGATATTTGTCTTTCTCAGTTTGGCTAATTTCACTTAGCATAATAGTTTCCAGGTCCATCCATGCTGTCCCAAAGGGTAAGAGATCCCTCTTTTTTACAGCTGCATAGTATTCCATAATGTAACTGTCCCACAGCTTTTTTATCCATTCATCTACTGAAATGGGCATTTGGGCTGTTTCCAAATCTTAGCTATTGTAAATAATGTTGCTGTGGACATAAGGGTGAATATATTCTTTCTGATTGGTGTTTTGGGGTTTTTAGGATATATTCCCAGAAGTGGGATCACTGGGTCAAATGGAAGTTCCATTTTTACTTTTTTGAGGAAACTCCATACTGTTTTCCATAGTGGCTGCACCAGTCTGCATTCCCACCAGCAGTGAACTAGTTGATGTTCCCTTTTCTCCACATCCTTGCCAGCACTTGTCATTTGCTGATTTATTGATGACAGCCATTCTGACACATGTGAGGTGATATCTCATTGTGGTTTTAATTGCATTTTGCTGATGATTAGTGACTTTGAGGATTTTTTCATGTGTCCCTTGGCCATTTGTGTGTCCTCTTTGGAGAAATGTCTATTCAGGTCTTCTGCCCATTTTTAATTGGATTCTTTGTCTTCTTTTTGTTGAGTTGTACGAGTACTTTATATATTTTGGATAGTAACCTCTTATCAGATGTATTATTGACAAATATGTTCTCCCATTCAGTGGGTTCCCTTTTCAACTTGATGGTGGTTTCTTTTGCTGTGAAGAAGCTTTTTATTTTGATGCAGATCCATTTGTTTATTTTCTCCTTAGTTTCCTTTGCCCTGGGGGATGTATCCATAAACATATTGCTACATAAGATGTCTGAGATTTTACTGCCTATGTTTCCTTCTAAGATTTTTGTGGCTTCATGCCTTACATGTTTTATCCACCTTGAGTTTATTCTTGTGTATGGTGTAAGTTGGTGGTCTAGATTCATCTTTTTGCATGTGTCTGTCCAGTTTTCCCAGCACCATTTGTTGAAGAGACTGTCTTTCCTCCTTTGTATGTTCTTGCCTCCTTTGCCAAATATTGAGTATGGTGGTTTGGGCCGATTTCTGAGGTCTCTGTTCTGATCTATTGGTCTATATGCCTGTTCTTGTGCCAGTACTAGGCTGTTTTGGTTATAATGACTTTGTAGTATAGTTTTATATCTGGTATTGTGATCCCTCTTACTTCATTCTTCTTTCTCAAGATTGCTGCACCTATTTGGGTTTTTTATGGTTCCATATAAATTTCTGGATTATTTTTTCTAACTCTATAAAGTATTCCATTAGTATTTTAATAGGTATTGCATTGAATCTGTAGATTGCTTTGGGAAGTTTATACATTTTAATAATGTTAATTTTTCCAATCTATGAACATGGTATAAGCTTTCATTTGTTTGTATCTTCCTCTATTTCTTTTTTCAATGTCCTATAGTTTTCCAAGTCCAGGTCTTTTACCTCCTTGTTAAAGTTTATTCCTAGATATCTTATTTTTTATTGTTGTTGCAGTGGTAAATGGGATTGCTTTTTAAGTTTCTCTTTCTAAGAGTTAATTATTGGTGTATAAAAATGCCGTCAATTTGTGGATGTTGATTTGAAATCTTGCTACCTTGCCAAATCCATTTATTGAGTCTACTAGTTTCCTGGTGAAGTCTTTAGTGTTTTCTATGTACATTATCAGGTCATCTGTGAATGATGACAATGTCACTTCCCCCTTTCCAATTTGGATGTCTTTTATCTTTTCTTCTTTCATACTATGGCTAGGACTCCCACTACTATGTTGAATAACAGTGCTGAAAGCAGGCATCCTTATCTTATACCTGTTCTTAAGGGAAGCACTTTTAGTTTTTGCACATTGAGTATTATGTTGGCTGTAGGTTTGTCTTATATGGCCCTTATTATGTTGAGATATGATACCTCTATTCCCACTGTACTGAGAGTTTTTGTCAAAAAGGGTGCTGAATTTTGTTAAATGCTTTTTCTGCATCTATTGATATGATCATGTGGTTTTTATCTTTCAATTTGCTTATATGATATATCACATTTATTGATTTAAGAATATTGTACCAGCCTTGCATCCTTTGAATAAATACCACTTGATTATGGTGTATGATCTTTTTAATATTTTGCTGGATTCAATTTGCTAATATTCTGTTGAAGGTTTTAGCATCTGTGTCCATCAGGGATATTGGCCTGTAATTTTATTTCTCTGTAGTGTCTTTATCTGGTTTTAGAATTAAGATAATGTTGGCTTCTTAAAAGAGCTTGGAAGTATTCCTTCCTCTTGAATTTTTTGGAATAATTTGAGGAGAATAAATGTTAGTTCTTCATTGAATGTTTGAAAAAAATCACCTGTAAATCCATCTGGTCTAGGACTTTAGGTTGCTGGAAGTTTTTAAATTACTGCTTCAATTTCCTCAGTTGTTAACCTACTCAGGTTTTCTGATTCTTCCTGATTGAGTTTAGGAAGATTGTATGTTTCTAGGAATTTGTCCATTTCACCCAGGCTGTTCAATTTTTAGGCATGTAGTTATTCATAGTATTTGCTTATAATCTTTTGTGTTTCTGTGGTGTCCATTGTTATATCACCTCTTTCATCTCTGATTTTATTTATTTGGGTCCTCTCTCTTTGTTTCTTGATGAGTCTGACTAGGGTTCATCAATTTTGTTTATTTTTTCAAAAAACCACCTCTTGGATTTTTTTATTGCTCTTTTTTTAGTCTCTATGTCATTTATTTCCACTCTGATCTTTATTATTTCCTTCCTTCTATTTCTGCTGGGCTTTTCTTGCTGTTCTCTTTCTAATTCATTTAGTTTTAGGGTTAGATAGCTTATTAGTCCTTTTTCTTGTTTCTTGAGGTAGGCTTGTGGTGCTATGAACTTCCCTCTCAAGACTGCTTTCACCATGTCTCATAGGTTTTGGGTGGTTGTATGTTCTTTTCATTTAATTCCAGGAAATTTTTAATTTCTTGCTTGATCTCATTGGCAACCTATTCATTGTTTAATAACATGCTATTTAGCCTCCATGTATTTGAGTGTTTTTTTATTGTAGTTGATTACTAACTTCATGTCATTGTGATCTGAGAAGATGCTTCATATTATATCAATCTTCTTAAAATTGTATGTACTTGTTTTGTGCCCTAACATATGGTCTATCTTTGAGAATGTTCCATGTGCACTTGAGAATACTGTATATTCTGTTGCTTTTGGATGAAATGTTCTGTATATCTAAGTTATATCCAATTGATCTGGTATGTCATGTAAGGCCTCTGTTTCTTTGTTAATTCTTTGTCTGGAAGATCTATTCAGTGGTGTCAGTTGGGTGTTAAAGTCTCCCACTATGACTGTATTGCTATCACTCTCTCCCTTAAGGTCCATCAAGAGTGTTTTAATGTACTTGGGTTCCCCTATATCGGGTGCATATATCTTTATAAGGGTTATATTTTCTTATTGGATTCCTCTCTCTTTGTTTCTTGATGAGTCTGACTAGGGTTCATCAATTTTGTTTATTTTTTCAAAAAACCACCTCTTGGATTTGTTTATTGTTCTTTTTTTAGTCTCTATGTCATTTATTTCCACTCTGATCTTTATTATTTCCTTCCTTCTATTTCTGCTGGGCTTTTCTTGCTGTTCTCTTTCTAATTCATTTAGTTTTAGGGTTATATAGCTTATTAGTCCTTTTTCTTGTTTCTTGAGGTAGGCTTGTGGTGCTATGTTCTGTATATCTAAGTTATATCCAATTGATCTGGTGTGTCATGTAAGGCCTCTGTTTCTTTGTTAATTTTTTGTCTGGAAGATCTATTCAGTGGTGTCAGTTGGGTGTTAACGTCTCCCACTATGACTGTATTGCTATCACTCTCTCCCTTAAGGTCCATCAAGAGTTTTTTAATGTACTTGGGTTCCCCTATATTGGGTGCATATATCTTTATAAGGGTTATATTTTCTTATTGGATCAATCCCCTTAGTATTATGAAGTGGCCTTCTTTGCCTCTTATATGGTGTTTGTTTTGAAGTGTATTTTGTGTGATATGAGTATTGCTATGCCAGTTTTTTTCTGTTTGCATGCAATATGTCTTTCCTTCCCTTCTCACTCAGTCTGTTGTTCTGAGGTGGGTCACTTGTAGACAGCATATATATGGGTCATGTTTTCTTATCTATTCACTCAGCCTATGTCTTTTGACTAGAGCATTTAGTCCATTTGCATTTAAGGTTTTTATTGATAGGTATCTATTTATTGGCATTATTATTTTCTTTATGCCTATGATCCTCTCTCCTTTTCTTCTTAAAGCAGTCCTTTAACATTTCTTGCATTGCTGGTTTGGTGGTAATGTACTCCTTTAACCTCTTTTTGTCTGGAAAGCTTTATATTTCACCTTCAATTTTAAATCATAACCTCGCTGGATACAGTAGTCTTGGATTTAGGCCCTTGCTTTTCATTAGTTTGACTACTTCATGCCTGAAGTGTTTCTCTTGAGAAGTCAGTTGACATTTTAATGGGAACTTCTTTGTATTTAATTTTCTCTCTTGCTGCCTTTAAGATTCTTTATTGGTCTTTAAGATTTGCTATTTTAATTATGATGTGTCTAGATGTGGGTCTCTTTGGTTTAATCTTGATTGGGATTCCCTGTGCCTCCTGAACTTACGTGGCATTTTCCTTCACCAGGTTGGGGAAGTTTTCTGTCATTATTTCTTTAAACAGGTTCTCTGTTACTTACTCATCCTTTGCTTTGAACTCTATTTCTAATAGGTTACTTGTACCCATCTCATTATGTCTTTTTCTGGAGATTACTTCTTTTCTGCCATTTGGGGGTTACTTTGTCTCCCCATTTTAGCTGTCTCTTTATATTTGCTTCTATGTATTAGATAGAACTTCTATGCCTCCCAGTCTTTGTGGAATGGCCTTATGTAGAAGGTGTCTTGAGGGATCCAGCAATGTGGTCTCTCTGTTCCCCTTAGCTGGATGCTCTAGGAATGCCCCTTGTGTGCACTGTTTGGGCTCTCCTGTTGAAACTTGGACTTGATTGTTGATGTCCTATTTGTGGGAGGGATCTCCCCTCTGATTTTCTGCCAGTGAGGTTCAACCCCAATGTTGTTATACCAGCTGTCCAGTGGTTGGGGTCTCCTTAGCCCAGAGGCTGGGTCTGCCTTGAGTCTTACACCTTGGTTGACCCTGTTCTGAGCTGTACTCCCTTCCTCCATGGAGCTGGTCCCAAGGGTGTCAGTTGCAGGTGATTGGGGTTCTGCTGGCTTTTGCCTCACAGAGGAGTCTGGAATGGTGTCTGTGGCGGGGACCCAAACTGATGTTTCTATCACAGAACAATTTACAAACTGAAACTTTGACTGCACTCTGAGAACACTTGAACTATTAATCAGTGAACTTGGACACCACTCTGTCATCCTTACAACATCTCTGCAAGATATGAAGGAAGAGGCACCCTGTCTACCTGGCACAGAGAAAAGCTGACATATGAGCAATGTGCCTATTTATGGACCAGCAAATCCCTGGGTATGAGTGCTGAGAGCATGCACAGGCCTAAAAGCCTCAGTAACCACAGTCATTCATTCAACAGGATTGATTATCTGCTGTGTTGGACACTTTCTTCCAGTGCCAAAGATACAGCAGAGAATAAAACACACAAAATCTCTGCCTTTAAGGTACTTATATCATTAAGTTAAATATTTACACCAAAATAAGCAAATATAGACAATAAATATTGAATAACAATAAATACAGTATAGGAAAAAAGCACAATAAAAATTAAAGATTTATGGAGGTTGCTTTTATGTATTGATAGAGTTAAATTTTGATAAATGGGGTTTGACATGAGCCAACATGTATCAGATAGTAGAACAGAAAAATGATGTTCCAGAGTGAAGGGAGGGCAGGATGACTGCAGGTTGCAGTAGTCAAGGAAAGACTCCAGTAGAGAAGTAGACCTTGACTTGACTTTGAAATAAAGCATCCACAGTGACTTAGAACCTGAAGAGTAGAAAGTATTATGTGAATAGTGCTAAAATTTGCACAGTGCAAACATTAGGAGGTTTAAAAACTAACCATCCTAATAAGCTGATTTTGTTGAAACTATTCTTAAGGGATTTACTTTAATATATATATATATATTAAAGTGCACCCGGTGCACAAAAATTTGTGCACTGGCGGAGGGGAGAAGGGGTCCCTCAACGCGGCCTGTGCCCTCTCACAGTCTGGGACCCCTCGGGAGATAACAACCTGCTGGCTTAGGCCAGCTCCCGAGTGGCAGAGGGCAGGCCCAATCCCTAGGTGCAGCCCCTGGTCGGGCTCAGAGCAGGGCCGATTGGGGAGTTGAGGCACAGACCCCTCTCATGCACAGAGCAGGGCGGATCAGGAGGTTGCGATGCCATCCCCAGTCACACTCAGGGTAGGGCCGATTGGGGGGTTGGGGCACTGCCCCATCACACTCAAGGCAGGGTCAATGGGGAGGTTGTGGTGCCACCCCCTGTCACGCACAGAGCAGGGCCAATCAGGGGGTTGGGGCGCTACCCACTGTCATGCAC
>NW_006297812.1:1815262-1816452 GCF_000327345.1 Myotis davidii | reverse complement strand
TGGTTGGCAGTTAATTTGCATATCGCCCTGATTAACCCATGGGAAGCGTGTTGGAGGTACAGTTAATAACCATGTTTGTCTATTATTAGATAGGATTCACACATGCAAAGCCAAATACAACACAGGCTAATGCTATATGATGCCAAGTCAATGAAAAATATTGATTTGAATACAAGAAGAAATGAACACATGAGTAATTGAATGGTGTTCATAATTGAGGTCAATTCAGTGACAATCACTAGAATGGTTTCTCTATGTAGAATTTTGTGTAAAAAACTTCCTTGAACATCTGTTTCATCTTGGAGCTACAGCACATATGATGGATCTGATGAAGGGCAAATAGAAGGAACTAAGACATTTAGTATTTCTATCATTTTTCTTTTCATTTTGAATATTTCTAGGCTCTCCAGTCTTATCAACAAATTAAAATCCCCCCCCAAAAAAATGTTTCTTGTATAGAATGAGCTCTTGAACTTGGGAGGCATATGCTAAATGACTGTTATTTGTACACCTCTAATGCCTACTCTCCAACAACGTCTTCCCAAAGATCCATGCATCCTGCCATTCATGCTCTTGTGTGGTCCCTTTTCCAAGAATCTGGGCTGGCCCTATATAACCAATAGGAAGAGTTAAAAGCAATGCTAAGGTGAGGCCAGAGAAGACTTGCAGTTTCTGCATTGATCTCTTGGGACACTCATTCTGACAGGAGCCAGCACCCATGTAAGAAGCCTGACTGCTTTGAGATTGCCCTGCTGATAGGAAGCCTATGCTAGTTACATGGAAAGGTGGCATATAAAGAAAGCCCGCCCATGCCCAGCTGTTCTAGCCATTTCAGCCCAGGTGCCATATAGTAATCTCTGATGATTAAGAAGTAATCTCTGATGGGTGCATATATCCCAAGATGATTAAGAAGTAATCTCTGATGGGTGCATATATCCCAAGAAACTAGAAACACCAATCAGAAAGGATATATGCACCCCTATGTTCATAGCAGTATAATTCACCATAGCTAAGATCTGGAAACAGCCTAAGTGTCCATCAGCAGATGAGTGTATTAAAAAACAGTAGTACAGCTACACAATAGAATACTACACAATGGTAAAAAAGAAGCAACAGCATGGATGGACTGGAGAGCATTATGCTAAGTGAAATAAGCCAGTCAGAGAAAGATAAATATCACATGATCTCAC
>NW_006297812.1:1797022-1815160 GCF_000327345.1 Myotis davidii | reverse complement strand
GCAGGGGGTGAGGGTATGAGTGGGAGATCGGGGGGGTAATGCGGGGATAAGGTCACATATGTAATTCCTTAATCAATAAAGAAATTTTTTAAAAAGTAATCTCTGTCATCTCCCCCAATGAAATATTCAGATGCTTCAAGACACTACTAAGATCTAACTGCACCCATTGAGAGACCCCAGATGAAAACCACTCAGCTGAGCCTAGTTTGTGTACAGAGTAATATAATGTTGTGTTAATTAACTAATAAAACTATGAGATGGTATTTGGAGATGGGGGCTTAGGGAGGTAATTGGGACATGAAGGTGTAACCCTCATAAATGGAATTAGTGCCCTTATAAGACTAGACAGGATAGAGATGATCTTTCTCTCTCTCTCTCTCTCTCTCTCTCTCTCTCTCTCTCTCTCTCGTAAGAATATAGCAAGAAGACTTTCTGCAAACTAGGAAAAGGCCTTCATCAGCAACTTGACCAGAAACATCTCAGCCTCCAGAACTATAAGAAAGAAATGTCTCTTGTTTAAGCCACCTAAACTGTAATATTTTTGTTATAGAGGCCCAAATTGACTGAGGCACTCCTCATTTTAAATATTAGAGATTGGGCCTCAAAAAAGAATAATTGACTTGTCCAAGTGCCTGCAATCAATAAGAAGCATATTTTCAAGTCTTATTTCGCTGACTTCAAATACTAAGCATTTATATTCTTTAGGGCTTGACCTCTCACTCAATCTCTCAGCAAAATATTTGTAAATAATAATGTTATATTATATGCAAGTGTCCAAAAAATGTATATGCACTTTGAATGATTATAAAGTCTGTGTTTATTAACATACAGTTCATTTTCAAAATTTAAAAGAATCTAAAGAAATAATTTTTTTTTGTCAATGCCTATTTTAAAACTGATGACTTTTCTGGTAAACATTGATTATTTGTGTTTGGTATTTGTGTTCAGTATTTGTGTGCCCTGAATTTGTCGGTTGTTGCTGGCTTTGTACTGTAAATTTATATTTTATGTATCTCCATTAAAAAAAAGTCTAGTGGCACTTTAGGATAACTTTCTTTGTTCAAAGCTTAGTCAAGCTTCACTATTATTTCAAATCAGTTAAACCGGAAAAGGAGTGAAAATTTAAATGAGGTATCAGCTGTTAAAGTGTGTATACATTTTGGGGGAATATGTACAAGTATGTGTATATATGTATATATATAAAATCAAGCACCCTAATCAGTTTGGCTCAGTGGATAGAGCGTTGGCCTGCGGACTCAAGGGTCCCAGGTTTGATTCCAGTCAAGGGCCTGTACCTTGGTTATGGGTATATCCCCAGTGGGGAGTGTGCAGGTGGCAGCTGATCAATGTTTCTCTCTGATCGATTTTTCTAACTCTTTATCCCTCTCCCTTCCTCTCTGTAAGAAATCAATAAAATATATTTTAAAAATAAAATAAAATCAAGCAATTAGGTTCCAATGATTCTCTATTGTCCAAATGTAATAACCAATGTTTATTGAACTTCCTATGATCCAAGCACTACCTAAGCGATTTATATGCAGTGACTCATTTAAACCCTATAAGAATGCTGTAAGGTAATTCTCACCACCATCACCATCTTCATCACCATCCTCTTCTCCACATCACAGATAAAGAAACCAGGGCACAAAAGTGTTAGACAAATTGACAAGCATCTCAGTTAGCTCATCAGCCCTGAGGTTTGGACCCAGGCAATCTGACCTAAGAGCCGGGCTCTGAATCTCTACACTATGCTTCCAATTACTGAGAGTGGCCATCAGTGTTCTAGCCATTGGACTGCCCCCTCTCAGACCTGGTACATGCACCACAGTTCTGGGATGGAGCAGGTGTTTCAAAGCAGACCACTGTTTTGGATATCATCATCCAGAATGCTGTAGTCTAGCACTGCTCCACCATTCCTTCACTCACTCATTCAAGCATTTACTCATTCATTCATTCAGCAAATACTTATGGATCACTTACTTTTTGCCAAGCTTTTTGGCAACTGTGGGCCTGGGTCTCTGCATAGGAATCTCACCATCCTATCTCGTGTACACTGCCTTCATGCTCTCTCTGTGGTGTCTCCAGCCAGCACAGGCCATTCCTGGCATCTGAATCCTCCTTTCAGCTCATATAAAGCACTTTACATTCATTAGCATTCTATTGCTCCTTGCAACAAACCCTTAAGGAAGTAGCCATCATCACTGATTCCTCTTTACAGACAAGAGTTCAACTTTTACTTTTTTCTCAAACTTCTCCATCAAAAGATCTCTTAGAAAAGCCTTCCCCTAGGGGAGGCAGCCAGCACAAGGGAGGGGCCCAGCCCAGCGGTTCTGCACCGTGGGGACGTTCAGTGCTGATTTATTGCCATCAGCCGTGAGTGTCACAATTTGATACTAATAATAAGATACAAAGGCTTGCAAGGAATTCACCTTAAGAAAATAAATTTGCTGGGCTTCAAAGTTCTCTATAAGAAACCAGCTTGTACCTGTATTTCTCTGTTCTTCAGTAGAGTCTAAGGAGGAGGACTGAGCTCGCGGGTGCTGGCACCACGGCAGCAGGGAACTTCTGTGCCACCGCCTGGAGAAGAGGCCATCAGGAATGGTGACTTGTCCAAGGTCACAGAGAATTAGGACTGAAACTACTTCCGAATTTCCTAATCTGGAATATATATATATATTCAGCTCCACGACAGCCTGTCACGCTTTTCCACTTCAGACGTGCCTTTTAGAGTCAGCCCAGAAACCCGGTTTTAGCAGGTGGGACCAGGGCCATATTAGGCCAGGATGAGTCCACTTACATGTTTCGGCCACACCTCCAGGACGGCTTCTTACAGCATCAGCAATCACTGCCAGGGCCTGCCAACAGCTCCCAAGCTCAGACCTCTCATTCCTGCCTGTTTCTTTTTCACCATTTCAAAGCAAATATCTCTAGAAAAAGACTGGCCTATCACTTGTCAAAATTTCGAGACACTGATTTTTTATTTTAAAGGTGCTGTCATTTTCACACAAATATGCATAAATCAGGAAAGTGTAGTGTCAAATATATCTGAGCCCTGAAGGGTTTGAGGCAAAATCAGAAGCAATCAATGAGATTTTTCACGGCCCTCGGCTCATTTACATTCTGCTAATTTACTGAGACAAAGTGAAGTCTGACAGCTAATGACGCGGTTCTTGATGCTGGAGTGTTTTGTATAAATGAAAACCTGCCAGTCTGTTTTTTGAGAAAAATATCCGTCGAAAGGCAGAATTATTTACTATTATAAATGTTTAAATTCCTATATTTAAACATGCAAAGGGAGACATAAAACATCTTAATTAAATCAATCGCTGAAAGGACTGAGCAACCTCCTGAAGGACTGGTTTTAAATTTAGTGCTTCTTGAAGAATTGGAGTCTTTTTGGTTGTAAATGTGAATTGTTTGTACAGAAGGCCTAGGGGGTGTTGCTGTAACTTCTTAGTTTTAGATCTGCAAAATGCAAATGACTGGGACAGATAAGATCCCCCATTGTAGGAGGCCGTGGCTTGGAACTCAGACACAAGGAGATAGCTGAGAGGGCAGGAGGGAGCCTCTCTTTATCTTCTTTATCATTCTGACCAAATGAAAGGTATCAACAGAGGATTTTGAACTGATTGGCATGTTTATGCAAATGCAGGAAGCTAGGGGAAGGAACAAACCAATGAGATTTTAGTTTTGTTTTTCCCCAAAATAAATATAAAAGACAGAGGAAATGCTGATAGAACAGCTTTGATAGCTTGCCTCCAAATTTAAAGCAAGACACTTTGTTTGGTACAATGAATGCCCTTTGGGTTTGGGAAGTACTTTGGAGGACCTAATGGAATTGTTACTTAGAATAGGCTGGGACTACACATAATTGACTCTGGCCGATTACACTCCAAGCTAGTCCATGATCAGCCTAAGGTCCATTTAGCTTCTGGGGTCCACCCAGGAGCCTCATTCTAAACCAAACTCCCCAAAACATAGAAGCCCTAATCTAGAGTGTCTGGTTCTAAAATTGTATTAAATTGAAGTTGGTAGACAGAGAACTTGAAGTCTAACATATAACTCTGAATTATACCTCTGCTAAATAAACGGTATGGAAGTAAAACAGGAATTTTAGGGGAATACAGGCAGGTTTAGGGAATTTTTAGAATTGGGGTCCATGGAAAAAACATAGGGCTACAGACTGGGAGAAGGTACATTTGCATAACACAAGGAAGCCAGGAGCAGCCACATTTCCATAAGACAAGGGAACTGGAAGTAGCCAAAAAAGGTTTATATTTATTTTTTTTTGATTGCAATGTATAAAGACAATTGTACCCCCGCCATTCTCCGGAGCACTATCTCAACTCATTGAGGTTCTGCTTCCTGGCACACGTCGTCGACAGTTTGGCTTAAATACACTCAAAAAAATTCTTTACAGTTTTCAATGTTTTTTTACATTAACAGTGGGACCCTTTTCCCCTCCCCACATGGGAGTCCATTCTGTGGGACTCTTTGCCTCTCCCCATGTGGGAGTCTGTACTTGTTCTTCAATAAATCTCCACCTTTGCTATATCACCTTCTGTCTGTGGATTCATTCTTCAACTCTGGCAGACAAAGAATCCGGGTTCCCAAGAATTCCTTATCAGAAGCAATTGAGGGTTTAGCTGGGACAGTGGGGTTTCTGGCCTTGGTAGCAGACTCAGGAAGTGCCTTAAAGTGGCTTTATCCTCTTCACATGTATGGGGTGCAGTACATCAGATATTTATAAGTCAGGGCAGCATGGAAAACTAGCATTTATTGAGTACTACCTGCAGGTCAGGCACTGTGCTAAGTGTTTTGCATACATAATCTTCTTCAACCCTAGGTGATATGTATTCTTGTTAACATCCCCAAGAGAAAACAAAGTGAGAAAGGTTAACTGATTTTCCCAGAGTGACAGAGCTGATAAGTGGCAGAGACAGGATTTGACCTCATGCTGTCAGAACCCAGAACCCTCAGAGTGCAGTGCAGAGAATGCCTCTCCCAGGCATGCACATCCAGGTAGAAAGAAGAGAAATAACCTCTAGAGAATGGGATGATGCACCCAAAAAGTTACAGAGCAGGATGCATGCAAGACTGCAATGAAGGGACAGACCCCACATGCCAGTTCCCAAGAAATGAAACTTAAATGTTTGATGCAATCTTACCTGGGTCATGCTATTTTACCAAAGTTGGCTACCTTTGAGTAGAAAGCCTATGACCCACATAAGGACAACTATCTTCAAGTAGAGGTAGGTAGATTTTTATTTCACAGGCCTTTGGAAAAATTAGAAGGTGATCACTGTCCTCTTCTTCCTCTTCTCCTGATTGCAAATGGTCCAGGCTCTCACAGGCATAAGACAAATGCCTGGATGCCAGGTGCACAATCTACATGTAAGATAGAATCAGACCCCTCAGGAAGCTTCTACACTAATAAAATACAAAGATGCTTATTGACCATACCTTTGCTATGCCCAAGCCACACCCACCAGCCAATCAGAGTGACTATGTGCAAATTAACCCAACCAAGATGGCGGCCAGAAACCACAGAGCTGAAGCAAGCAGGAGGCTTGTTTGCCCCGGCGATGGAGGAAGCCAAACTTCCCGCCTGCTCTGGCCAGCTGTGGTCTCCGCAAAAGGCAACAAAGTTTCAATTATAGAAGTTAAATAAATTCCAGATACCTGCTTCCAGCCAGCCTCCACTGGGAGCTTGGGTGGCTGGGGGCTGTGGCCAGCCTGCAAACAGCCATCAGCCCCTCACCCAGGATGGTCAGGCACCCCAGCAGAGACCCCCACCCTTAAGGGGCTGTGGCCAACCTTCAAACAGCATCAGCCCCTCACCCAGGCTGGCCACACCCTCATGAGGTGAGGGTCCCCACTGGGGGCCTTGGCCAGACTGCAAACAGCCATCAGCCACTCACCCAAGCTGGCCAGGCACTCCAGCAGGACCGCCCCTCCCTGAAGGGGGTGTGGCCTGCCTGAAAACGGCCCTCAGCCCCTCACTCAGGCTGGCCAGGCACCCCAGCAGGACCACCATCCTGATCCTGGACACCCTTCAGGGCAAACCAGCCGCCCACCTTCCCCCTCCATGCACCAGGCCTCTATCCTATATAATAAAAGGGTAATATGCAAACTGACCCTAACAGCAGAAGGACTGGGAATCACTAGGAATCACTGGTCACTGTGATGCACACTGACCACCAGGGGGCAGACGCTCAATGCAGGAGCTGTCCCCTCATGGTCAGTGTGCTCCCACAGGGGGAGCTCTGCTCAGCCACAAGCCAGGCTAATGGCTGCTAGTACAGCAGTGGTGGTGGGAGCCTCTCCCACCTTCTCAGCAGTGCTAAGGATGTCCGACTGCAGCTTGGCCTGCTCCCTGGTGGCAAGTGGACATCCCCCGAGGGCTACTGCGCTGCCAGAGGGATGTCTGACTGCCAGCTTAGGCCTAATCCCCCGGGGAGCGGGCCTAAGCCAGCAGGTGGTCATTCCCCGAGGGATCCCAGACTGCTAGTGGGCACAGGCCAGGCTGAGGGACCCTCCTGAGTGCACAAATTTTTGTGCACCGGGACTCTAGTAGGCAAATAAAAATCTAGAGTTAAAGGGTTGAACTCCCTCCACCCTTCACAGCACACAGTCTTATATTGTATTGCTGTTCTTTTGATGTATTTGTGATCTCTAAGCTGGTCTGTTTTTTTTGTTTGTTTGGTGTTTTACTTTTTGTTCTTTTGTTTTTTTTTATATCTATCTAAAGATAATGTTATGGTGACAATTTATTTTCAAAAGTATTGTTTGTGCCAATGAGATGGGGTTTAATTTTTATGGTCTTTCTATCCACTATACTCCCTGGTCCCCAAACTCAATTGTTTATCTTACATCTTGAATTATGAGGTTAGTTGATTTCATACTCCATGTTTATTTCATTCTTTTTATTCCCTTAACTCCCTTTAAATTCAATAATATGGTATTGATTTTGCATATCTTGCATTTGCACTAGGCATGAATTCCTTTGTTGAACCAACCAGGTCTTAGATCTTATTTATCTTTAAGTAGAGGCCTGTGTGCACTGGTGGGGTCCCTCAGCCTGACCTGAAGAATCCCTCAACGGATCCCAGATTGCTAGAGGGCATAGGCCAGGCCAAGGGACCCCACTGGTGCATGATCAGGGCCAGGGAGGAACTGTCGGAGGGTTCCAGGGCGTGTCCAGCCCATCTCGCCTAGTCCCAGCTTAGATCTTATTTATCTTTAAGTAGAGGCCTGTGTGCACTGGTGGGGTCCCTCAGCCTGACCTGAAGAATCCCTCAACGGATCCCAGATTGCTAGAGGGCATAGGCCAGGCCAAGGGACCCCACTGGTGCATGATCAGGGCCAGGGAGGAACTGTCGGAGGGTTCCAGGGTGTGTCCAGCCCATCTCGCCTTGTCCCAGTTGGCCGGACCCCAGCAGCAAGGTAACCTACCAGTTAGAGTGTCTTCCCCCTAGTGGTCATTGCACATCATAACGACTAGTTGAATGGTCGAATGAACAGTTTGACACTTAGCATATTAGGCTTTTATTATATAGGACTAGAGGCCTAGTGCATGAAATTTGTGCACTGGTGGGTGGGGGGGATCCCTCAGCCCAGCCTGCACCCTATCGCAGTCCGGGACCCTTCGCTCCTTACCATCTGCCTGCTCGCTACTCCTTACCACTCTGATCACTGCTCCTTTGCACTGCTGCAGAGGTGGGAGAGGCTCCCACCATCACCACTGTGGTTGCCAGCTGTGAGCCCGGCTTCTGGCTGAGTGCACTGACCACCAGGGGGCAGTGTACATCAAAGCGACTGGTCGACCTGTTAACTGTCTTGCCCTCTGATGGTCAGTGAATGTCATAGCAAGTGGTTGAACAGCCTTAGCATATCATTAGCATATTACGCTTTGATTGGTTGAACGGATGACCAGATGACTGGACGATCAGACACTTAGCACATTAGGCTTTTATTATATAGGATAAGGCTCTAGCACCTAGAATCATGCTGGATACAAAATAACTCTTCCCTTTATCTCTATCTCTATCTCTTTTCTCTCATTGTTAGCAATAGCAACTATAATTCATAAAGATCTAGATTCTTTAAATTTTAAAAAATTTCTGTGGTTCAACCTACTTATGAAATACAAAAGCTCATTGGGTATCTGACTTCTACCTAAATACTGCAAGCTCCCAAATAGGTAAATTCCAAAGCTCAGGTTCCTGAGGCACTGAGTCTGCCAAATGTACATCTTGTGTGTTTGCAGTCAACTCTCCATTGTCCTTTAATAAGTTTGCCTGCTTTTATTTAAGTTTGCCCTGAGGTAAGCAGAGTGGATGCATATAATAAATTGAAACCTAAGTGATGAGACTAAAATATACAGTGGGATTTTTTCCCTCATTAAATGAGTATTTTCCTATGAAGTATCTGTAATCAAACAACTTCAATAGGTTGTCCTAAAACCAAGGACATCTAGCACCATATTTTAATATGAAATATGGAAAGGATTGGATTAGTTATTGAAGCCTAATTTCTTCTCTCACACATTTTTCCCTTTGGGTGCTCATAACTCTCTGAATATTTTTATCAGAGGTCTCCTCGCATACAGTTGAACTTACTATTTTACATATTAATATCCATATACCTCACTAGAGAGTAAATACATCAAGGATAGGAAATACATTTTATTCCTTTTTTATATCATCACCATCTATTATTGTAAAGATAAATAAATGTTACTAGGTTAAACAAATGACAAGTTATCAATCAACTTAATTTTTAAACTAATCTCTTATTCTTTGGCCCTTTCTGTTAAATTTTATATTCTAAGTCATTGTTTTGTTTCTGAGCACACAATAAAAGCTTGACAACATTTCTTGTAAAGGAGAAAGCAGTATTGCAAGTCACAGAGCTTGGACCCAGTCCCACCAAATTTGTAAAACTCTACAGTAACTGCAGTCCACACTGACTATATTTCTTGGAACCGAATTCTTTTTCAATTATTTTTTTGTATGTGCTACTTTTGTCTCCTGAACTAAGCAGATAACCCAGAAATACCTAATGGATAATGAGCAGGGTGACCAATTCTTCCTGGTTTTAGCATTAGAAGTCCCTATCCCACAAAACCCTTCAGTTTCATACACACTAGGACAGTTGGTCACCCTGATGGTGGATGGGTTGTTCAACTGCCTAAATGACTAATTTTGTAATTTCTGTTGATCACTGACTATAAAGGTGATGTCCATAACCACCTTAGTCCTCCTACAGTCACGTGCATGGGTGAGAAACACAAACATGCAAGCATCTATTATAACACTTGTATTTAGAGGGCTTTCTTACTAAGTAAATACATACTTTTTCAAATGTTTAGCTAGACATGATCTACACATTTGGGTTGGCCCTTCTGAAGGCATTCTTAGTTGTATGGAACTTAAGAAACCACTTGGTCAAACTTTGAGTGAAACTAAGCAAGATAAAAAGTGAATTGGTCAAAGTCTCATTAAAATTGTAAAAGAGTCTTAAGTATAACCTTGGGCTTATTCCCATAGGCCTGTACTCCAACCCTCACCCGTGCCCATAGTGTAATTTGGGACTAGATCTAAATTTCATAGTACAATTATTTTATCGAACATATTTTTGCACTCAAAATAGTCACATTTTGAGGTGACCTAGGTAAATTGAGTAACTTGCTTGAGATAAATATAAACTAATTTATAGTAGGTCTTTCTCCTAAGACTGCTTAACTCAGTATTTCTGTTCTAAAAGCAAAGATGTAATTCCTGGCAGCTGCCATTCACCTGTAATGGACAAGAATTATCCTTTTAAGATTATATCTTTCTACCTGCTTACAGATTAGATAAACCCTGAATAATCCTCCTGCTATCCATTGTGTTCCTTGTAAATCAATGGAACCAACAAGTGTGCTAGAGCAGTATTCCTCAAAGTGATAAATGGACCACCTGCATCGGAATTACCAGGGGTGCTAGTAAAAATGTCCATCCCCGAGCTCTGATTCCAAAAATCTAGATTCCAGAGAGCCACATTTTAACAAGCACTCCAGGTTACCCTTATGTATTGTAAATTCTGAGCATCACTGTGCAAGAGGCTGGAGACAGTTCCAGGCAGCTGCCCAGGGATGCTCATGATCTGCTGTCTCTCCATAGACTACCAGCTCATATCCCTAGTGCTCAAATAGGAGCTGGTACATAATAACAGCTCAATAAAATGTATGCTGAATAAATCAATCCCATAATAATTCCCTGAAAAATGTGCTATTCCAAAGAATTTTCAGAAATGTCAATCCAATACCTTCCTATACAGTACCTCTATTAAAATTTGATAGCAATATTGTAGAATTGAAATTTAAGTTGATTTTATTTTCACGCTCTAACTTTAGGCAGCTTGTTAAAAATTACAGTCCATGACTAAATAATTAATTGCACTATTCCAGGATTTGGGTAGACTTTATCATGATAATTGCCAACACATTTTCTCCTTTGGTGTCATAAGGTTAATCTGAAGAGAGGAACGCAACCTGGAGGAGTTTAGTTCCAGCCAACTGAGTATCCACCGTTACTTCAAGAGCAGCTTGAAGTAAGGCACAATACAGTGCAGTACTTCTCAGGTTTGCTTGTACATGGGACTCCTCACCTCACATGCTTGGGTCCCACCGCCTGGGATTCAGGTTTAATTGACGAGGTGCCATAGGGGCATTAAGATTTTTCCCAGGCCATACTAACATGCAACTGAAGTAGAGAACCCCTGCAGCACATTGAATTTTCATGGTTATACTGACATTGCTTATAAAACCTTCCCCTCTGTCGTAGTCTGCCTGGGATGCTCTAATAGAATACCAGAGTCTGGGAGGCTTATAAACAAGAAAAATTTGTTTCTCACAATTCATAAGCTGGAAAGTCCCAGATCAAGGTGCCGGCAGATTTGGTGTCCCCCTGCCTGATTCACAGATGGTTGTTTTGTCCCTCTGTCTTCACGTAGCGGATGGAGGGAGCGAACTCTTTGGAGTCTCTTCTACAAGAGCACAAATCCCATTCATGACGACTCTACCCTCATAACCTAATCACCTCCCAAAGACCACCTCCAAAAACACTACATTAGGGATTAGGTTTCAACATACAAGTGTTGGGGTGACACAAACAGTTGGTCTATTTCACCTTTTCTCATAAGGCATACAGTGCGCTCTGTAAGCTTTCACCCTAATCTGATCTCCAGCACTGCTGAGGAAATATTTTTACCTGTGAGTCCTCAATACCCATATGCGTTGTTAATTTGAAATAAACTGTGACTTGAACTTGTATTTACAAGCAATCTACTGAGGTGCGCTTGGACATGAAGATTCACGCTTATTTTCCAGCCGCTACTCTGATTAGAACTGAAAATCTGAGGGAAGGACATTTGAGGCCTCAGTTCTTTCAGAGGAAAATGAAGCAAAACAGATTCATTTGCCTGGAGGCATAGTAACCTTGAATTTAGGCAGATCAAAGCATGAAAGATAATACTCTGTGCCTTTCTTCATAAATAAGATGTGTGTGCTAAAAAAATAGCTCAAGTGTCTTTTGATAGTATAAATGCTATTGTTTGCTTCTTTCATGTGGGAGAACGTGCAAACTTTTAACTAACTACAGTTTTATTAAGATACTTTCAGAAAAAGAGAAGACTAAATTTTTTTTTTAAATTAAAATGATAAACTTCAGGGATCTATTCCAAATTATATGATCAGAGAACTAAGATTGTTGCTCCATAGAATACAAATGAATATTATTTATGATTTATTCAGGCATAAAGGATACTAGGAATTAGTTCTGGGACTGACAACAGATCTTAATTTATTCGTGTCAATTCACTTTGTGGTTGTTCTTTCTCCTGCTTTTCTGCCCCTTTATCAGGATTAGGTACTGTGTTTTTTGTTTGTTTGTTTATGTTTGTTAATTGATTTCAGAGAGGGAGAGAGAGATAGAAACACCAATGATGAGAGAGAATCATTGATAAACCACCTCCTGCATGCCCCCCACTGGGGATGAAGCCCACAACCTGGGTATGTGCCCTTGACTGGAGTTGAACTAGGGACTCTTCAATCCACAGGCCGAGGCTCTATCTACTGAGCCAAACTGGCTAGGGCAGGTACTATCTTTTGACAAGCCCTAAAGACCACAGGGCTCAGCTGCCTCCAGGTAGCAAATCTCTGAGCTGGAAGGCCCAGGTGCAGCGAGCATAATTCTTCCTTTCAGAACAAGCACTGAGCATTTCCTTCCGGCCAACAGGAAAGCAGGAGTGGATGCTGCTCTCGTCACCCTCCAGTGGAAGAAACGCTCTTCTTTCTTTCTTTTGACAGTTCCTAGGATTTACCGACTCTTGGAAATCTAGTTAGCACTTGATAATTGATGCTAGTTATTATGGACTGAATATTTGTGCCCCCTTCCTTACGTTGAAGCCCTAACCCCCAATTTAGTGGTATTTGGAAAGTAATCAGGGTTAGAGGAGGTATGAGAGTGGCACCCTCATGATGGGATTAAAGGCTTTATAAGAAGAAGGCATCTCTCCCTCCCCCTCCTTGTCCCCTCCCCCTAACTCCCTGTTCCTGCAGAGGAAAGGCCACCAGCAAGCCAGGAACAGAGTTCTCATCAGGGACAAACCTTGCCAGATCTTTGATCTCGGACTTCCTAGCCTCCACTCAGCCTGTGGTATTTTGTTATAATCTCCTCAGCTGACTAACACAAAAGTCCTTTCCAAAATTCAGATACTTTTGCCTGAAAGCACATGTTATCAGGAACATATTGGCTATTTTTAGTTTGTATTTCATATTCCCCATTTTTATCATATTTTCCACAAAGACAACATGGCTGAGCACACTGAGTCCGTATGCACCAACGCATTCCATCATGTAAGATTAGATCTCCAGAGGAAATTAAAAAAGTTAAAGACACTGCATCATATTTTCCTGAAAAGTCATCTCTATTTGCTTTCTACTCTAGTTCAGAGTTTGGAGACAGATGAACGTGATTGCTTAAATCTTTTCCTAGGGCTGAATTCTCGGGTGGGTACCCACATCTTGTTAGAATCACTGAGGATTCAGAGCCTATTTTCAAGCAGGACAAGCTCAGTCCTGTGGCTCTCCCATTTCACCCTGAGGCAACTGGATCTTTGGAAATAACTCACCAAACTCCAGGAGGCTTACTTAGAAACCAACATGTCAAATTACTCATTTATATAAGAAATATAATTACCAAGGAAACCAGACATTTTTTGTCACCTGATCATTGTCTCTTCCTACCAGAAATTCTATCTGAAAGATTAAATTTATTTCAGCAATTTATTTTGTGAAACAAGTGGATTCAGCACTCTGGTTTACGGTTGTGTGTGTGTGTGTGTGTGTGGGTTTTTTTCCCCTCCCTGCTGGCCTATAGGTACTTTGATGGCTGGAAAATCTATTTCTCTAACTGCAATGAGTAGCCCAATGTCTGACATAATCAGGGCTAAAATAAAAATGTTTTAAAAGTGTGTTCCCTAAAAGACAGAAATATGGGACAAAATGAAAAGTCAAGCGGTAGAACAGTCTTCAACTGCTCAGAAGTAGAGTATAAAAATTAATTCAAATCAAAGGCCATCTTGAATTTCTATCCATTTGTTTTCTTCTATCATCCACTCAATGTTCATTTTATCCTGGGGATATTAGCTATTTGTGCCTAGGGCCAATCAGTGTGAATACGTTTACAACCACTCCAATCAGAAAATCACATTGAAACAAGCAACAATTAGAAAAATTTCTCTGATTTGAAATTCCATAAATGAGCACTAGCAAAATTAATTTTAAAAAATCACCCTTCTCCCTTGATCAATTTTGTGAGCTTGTACAATGGGTGAAATATTTATTTATGATTCATAGTCTATGAAATATGGAGATGAATTATGAGGGCAGATTAAAAGTCTGAGTTAAGTGAAGTAAAAAATTCTGAAAACAAAATGGAAAAACCAACGGGAATTGCATTCTTTAAGTTTTTTTTCACATGGCAGTATGGATCTTTGTATGACTGAACCAGGAAAAGCAGTGCTTATGCACACATGATACAAGACCCTTCCACTGAATGCAGCCCCAGGGACGATGGAAGACTAAAAGTGATGTAGACACCCCAAATCATGGGTTCATTCGATGTTATTAGTATCACTCATCTCTGGATTACTCAAAATCCATACCTATCTAGCCAATAGACATGTTGCTACAAATCATTTTGAAAATAAGGATGGAATCAATGTTAAATAAAATGGGCTCAGAAACACATAAGGCATTCTGCTCCATTCACCTATAAATACATTAGGTTTAAGAACGAAGTCTCCAATTCCAGAGGTGATATTTAGGCCGTAAGGCACTTCCTGTGACTCCTCAGCCACATCCCTTTGGGGGACCACTGGGTGGCCGAATTTGGTCTGGCCCATTCGTGGGAGTGGATTTAATTTTTGGTCATTCAAGACAAGCATTATTCTCTTTATCTTTGCTCCGCCATTACAAGTTTAATGAGGCCAGCACATGGAGGACTTGACCAGCTCCATCGGTCCTCTTGCCAAGTCTCTCCTCCAGCGATGGTTGATTTTATGTCTACTTCTGGTTCTCCCTACTTACTGTCACCCACTGAACTATGCCCAGCTGCCCCCAGCAGTTTTGTCATGGGCCTAATGGGGTCACTCCAGCTTGACCTTGTCATGATATTTATCCTGGAAATGCAGTGATGCTTGCAGTTCTGGGAAGAGAAGTACTCCATGCTGCCAAAGGACACATGATGGAACTTTTAGGACTACCAGCCTGTGACTTGGGAAAGGAAGCTTGGAAATGTTTGCTTAACCAACACTAACCTCCAGTTTCAGTTTACCTGTATGAAAACAGAGCTAAACAGAGAGAAGAGCCCTGGGGAGGGGGTTAGCAGACCTGAGCACTGGGTCTGGTTCTGGCTGGTGTAATGCAACCTTGAGCAAAGCCACAGCAATGGTGGTTATGAAGGACTTAGTGGCCTGTGATCTGTGGTTCTTATCCTGGTTCCATCACTTACTTTGGCACTTTATGAATTTAGGTGAGATTTCTCAATATTTCTCAATATTTCTCAATATTGAGTAATTTCTTCACTCAATATTTCTGAACCTACCTTCAGAGAAAGGGTAAACATACCTACCTTACAGGGTTGCTGTGATAATAATATGTAATAATATATTTTTATTATATTGTGGCAGTGATGCTTGCAGTTCTGGGAAGAGAAGTACTCCATGCTGCCAAAGGACACATGATGGAACTTTTAGGACTACCAGCCTGTGACTTGGGAAAGGAAGCTTGGAAATGTTTGCTTAACCAACACTGACCCCCAGTTTCAGTTTTCCTGTGTGAAAACAGACCTAAACAGAGAGAAGAGCCCTGGGGAGGGGGTAGCAGACCTGAGCACGGGGTCTGGTTCTGGCTGGTGTAATGCATCCTTGAGCAAAGCCACAGCAATGGTGGTTATGAAGGACTTAGGGGCCTGTGATCTGTGGTTCTTATCCTGGTTCTATCACTTACTTTGGCACTTTATGAATTTACTCAATATTTCTCAATATTTCTCAATATTTCTCAATATTGAGTAATTTCTTCACTCAATATTTCTGAACCTACCTTCAGAGAAAGGGTAATCATACCTACCTTACAGGGTTGCTGTGATAATAATATGTAATAATATATTTTTATAATATCGTGAATTCTTAGTTGAAGAATATTGTTTTATAACATGTTAAAACTAATTTGTGAAACATAATGAGTATTTAAAATGTGTTTGTATAGGTCTGTTTCACCTCCACCACTAGATCACTTCTTATGCAGAAGTATATTGTAATTCTACATAAAACTATATAATTTCTATAAAATTCTTCTCACATGTGTATTACATTTTTTAAATATATAGAAAGATATAGTTTTGTATACAGTCATTTCTTTTGGTATAAGCATCAAAAAGTAAGATGTGAAAAAAAGGAATTTGTTTGAGTAAAAAAAAAAAAAATGTATAAAGGTTAAGTCATGCCCCATAGTGTGCCTTAAAATAATCCCTCAAGAAGGTTATATATATATATTAAACAGATTTTTGGGCCAGTCCACCATTGGCACAACAATTCTCATTATCTTCCAAGGTATTTTGATATCGCCCACCTCTTCTTCAGACAAGCCCTGAAGCCTCAAGTATTTCCTCTTTTGACAAATGCAGTTTCTAAGGAGAGGCAAACCTTCTCCTGACATCCTGACTAAGCAAAGTTTTTATTTTTCAATACAATATAGTTTGGGGATAAAAATAACTTTATAAGCACTGCTGCTTCCAATTAGCAATTTCCCTTATGTGGTTACCATATGCCAATGAATAGATGATGCCCTGATATAGCCTCAAGGAGAAAGAGTACAGTTAACAGCAGTGGTAGCAGCTAGATGAAGATATGCCGTCCTCATCCCTAACCAGAAGAAAATTTAATATAGTTAATTTCTAGTTTCTAGCAGATGAGATGCCTGGACTGTTGTGTCTGATCTGAAGAAAATAAATTGAGTGCTATGATCTGGAAGTTGTGTCTCCCTGGAACTCATAAGTCAAAACCTGATCACCAAAGTGATGGTATTAGGAGGTGGGGGCCTTTTGGAGATAATTCGATCATGAGGGCTATGAATGAAATCAGTGTTCCTTTATGTGACCGCAGAGAGACCCTTCACCCCTTCCACCACTGAAGTTACAGCAAGAAGATGGCTGTCTCTGAACCAGAAAACAGGCTCTCACCAGGCTCCAAATCTGCCAGCATCTTGGTCTTGGAGGCACAAGCCTCCAGAACTGTGAGAAATAAGTCTCTGTTTATAAGCCACCCAGTTTATGGTATTCTGTTAGTCCAAATGGGCTAAGGCACTGAGCTGGTATATATGGCTAGTCTCCTAACAGGTTAAGGGCAAGGGCACAAAATAGAAAAACAGCATAGAATTGAGAATCTAAACACCTGGATTGTATGATATTCTAAGTAACTAGGAGACCTTGGAAAAAATAACTGTGAGCATCAGCTGCTTTACCTGTAAAATGGGAGTAAAAACAATATATTCCTCACAGTTATTTTGAGAAATAAAGGAGACAACTGATGGGAAATCATCGTATGAACAGAAAAGCACCCTATAGAAACACAAATTATTTACATGCTTAAGCTTTCATGAGACAAAAGGGATGTGAGGATCTACACACACACAAAAGAAGTATTTAATAAATTATTAAGCACTGAGGTTCTGGTAGTTTACTATTGTTGCAAAAAGTGGTTTCCACTGAGGAGTTGAGTTTTGAAAGCTATTATGGCTCTTTTGACTGTGATGCTTCCTTTGTCCCCTTCCTGGCAGAACTTGTGGAAATTAGGCCTTTCCTAGCAAAGTTCAGAGCCTAGAAAAATTCCCTGCAAAATGTGAAAGAACTCCTCATTAATACCAAAGGAAATTTTATAAAGGAAAATAAATATTCCATAGTGAGGGCAGGCAGGTATGTTCCAAGTGTCCATAAGGAGTGTCCTACAGTAAATGAATATTGACATTTCTTTTTGCAATCATTTGTGTGTTTTTTTACTCTACATCCCCATGACTTGTTTATTTTATAACTGGCAGAATCTTTTTGTTTTGTTGTTGTTGTTGTTTTAGTTACCCAAAACAGTACCTCTGTTTTCTTTTTTTAATTTAAATTCTTTATTGTTTAAAGTATTACATAAGTCTCCTTTTTCCTCCAATGACTTCTCCCTGATTGCTCCCACGCCCCAGCACATGCCCTTACTCCCCCTACTGTCTGTCCATTGGTTATACTCATATGCATGCGTATAAGTCCTTTGTTTGATCTTTTACCCCCACCCCCCTGCCTCCCTCTGCCTTACCTCTGAGGTTGGACAGTCTGTTCCATGCTTCTCTGTCACCGGATCTATTTTTGTTCATCAGTTTATGTTGATTATTATATTCCACAAGTGAGATCATGTGGTATTTATCATTCTCCGACTGGTTTATTTCACTTAGCATACAGGTGTACTGGTTAATAATGCCGATTTTTTCCAAAAGAGGGAGTTACACATATGTTGATATATATGCGATTTGATATGTATGCTATTTTGTTGTAT
>NW_006297812.1:1792920-1796980 GCF_000327345.1 Myotis davidii | reverse complement strand
CACATGCCCTTACTCCCCCTACTGTCTGTCCATTGGTTATACTCATATGCATGCGTATAAGTCCTTTGTTTGATCTTTTACCCCCACCCCCCTGCCTCCTCTGCCTTCCCTCTGAGGTTGGACAGTTTGTTCCATGCTTCTCTGTCACCGGATCTATTTTTGTTCATCAGTTTATGTTGGTTTATTTCACTTAGCATACTGTTCTCCAGGTCCATCCATGCTGTTGTAAATGGTAACAGTTCTTTCTTTTTTACAGCAGTGTAGTATTCCATTGTGTAGATGTACCACTGTTTTTTAATCCACTCATCTGCTGTTTCCAAATCTTAGCTATTGTAAATTGTGCTGCTATGACCATAGGGGTGCATCTATCCTTTCTAATTGGTGTTTCTGATTTCTTAGGATATATTTCTAGAAGTGGGATTGCTGGGTCAAATGGGAGTTCCATTTTTAATTTTTTTAGGAACCTCCACACTGTTCTCCACAGTGGCTGCACCAGTCTGTATTCCCACCAGCAGTGTACGAGGGTTCCTTTTTCTTTAACTCATCACCCAACATGAATTAAACCTCATCAGAGACCTCCAGTCCCTCCAAAAGTGATTGCAACCATAGGCTTTGATTTTAACATAGTAGACAATTGCTCCTCAAACATCTATGTGTCTGTCATTCAAATGGGCATCTTGTTAAAATGCAGATTCTCATTCAGGAGGCTTGGAGTAGGACCTGAGAGTTTTCATCTTTCACAAGCTCACATGATGATGGTGATGCTGGTCCACAGATCAGACTGACTAGCAAGGCTTTAGACCACTTAATTATATTCTGATTAGTAACATTGTTAAATATAGCTTTTTTGGTCTCACACAAAATTTTGTTGTTGTTTTTTTTTTTCAAATTATGAAAGATGTTATATTCACTTCTCAAGCACTTTATTTTATGTTTAAAAAAAAGAAGAAGAATTGATTGTCATCACCTGGATGCTGACTGGGACACTGAGGCTCCAACTTTATCATTCATCTTTGTGAGAAGGACACTAATGCACTACGATATAATAACAACCTTCATTTGTTACATTATTACTTATGCCAGAACTTGCACTCAGTATAATAATTGTCTCATTTGTGCTTTTTAAGAACCTGAGGTATAGATACTATTCTCGTCTCTATTTAATACAGGTTGGAAAACTTCCCTAAGAGCCCAAGCTAGTTCATTGTGAAGCTAGATTTCAAATCCAGGTCTGTCTGATTTCAATTCAGTGCTTTGTCTCATTTTCTACTAGAGGCCAGGTGCACGAATTTGTGCACAGGTGGGGTCCGGCTATCCCACCCCCTGGTCAAACTCTTGGTCAAACTCCCAGTCGAGGGGAAAATTTGCATATTAGCCTTTTATTATATAGGAGAATTTCCCTGATTGTGTAGTAAAGCTTTAGAAACTGAGGATAAAAAAAATGGTCAGTCCCCAAAGATATACCAATTCAAGTGCACACATTTAGTAGAGAATTACTTGGGAAAAAAAGGTGTGCACTGTCTGGCAATTTCAAAATGTGTCAATCTCAAACTTTTGAGGGGACCTGACCTTTCCTGGCTGTGGTGCTGGTCCCAAGAACAGTAAGCCAGGAACCCAGATAATCAATCACCCATAACATTGCTTCCTTGTGTTGTCTCACCAGGGCACTTTGAGCATCTGCTGCCATGCTTAATCACGCATACAGAGTGAGAGTTCTTCACCTGAGTGAAATCACATTTTCTGCTCTCTGCCATAGGCAGGGCTCTCTTTATTGCTGAAACTCATAAGGTTTGGGTGTTGTTCTGGACAATTTAAAACTAATGGACTCAAAGACATTTGCCCACAGAAATGTACATTTGATGGTTAGATTTTTCTGAGCCGTTTAAGTGGTAGGTGCACATTGTTAGTTCTTCTCTAGTGAATGTGAAGCAAAACCATTATTCAAAGTCTAATCTAAGTGAACTTTGAACTTTATAAAATCAGAAGTTTGGTTTCTTCTTTTTTGTTCTTCCTGCTTCTTTAGGATGAAGCTATTTTTCTCAAAACTATTCACTCCATAATATAGGAATGCAATATAAAATTAAAATACTTGCAGATTGTTAATGATCTGACTTTTTTTAAGGTCAAAAATCAATGAAGTTTAAGCTACAGTCTGAGCTCGGTCACTAACATATATTTAAAAGAATTGACTTTAACATGCTTCTATTTCTTGAAATGATTATCATACAGCTTGAAAGCTACTTTCTCTTCATTCTACAAAAATCAACAAATGCTTCCAAATTTTATTTACTAAAAAAGAAGTCATGCTTTATTTTCTTTAAAAGCTGAAATTATATTTTGAAAACTCAGACTCTTGGTATAACTGAGAATTCATACCTATCTCATGACCCTAAATATCAAATTATGACTTTTGTATTTGAAAGCATTTCCCCACAGTAATCCAACTTCCAGAAAAGCTCCTGGGTGCAGGATCTCAGTGGTGTCTCTCACTTTAGAAGGGGACTCCAGACCATGTGCTACAAATGTGCATCGCATATTATTCACTTTTTACCAAAAGCAAGAAATTTTTGCAAAGTCAAACAATATTGACATCCTTTACATAGATATTAAGAGACTGAGTATATTCAATAATAACAAAGTCCACCAATCACTATTTTTGAATTTGTTACATTATTTCCAGGATGAGAATAAAACTTTCAAAAGTAATTTCACCTGGAGCAGGTTAGGCATTCAATAAGCATCTTCTTAATGCATAAATGAATAAATTTAGTATGTTATTATAAACTATATCTTTTTTTCTAACTGTTAATGTGTATGTATCTTTTCTGAACAACCATACAGTAAATTCCTTAAATCTTACTTTTTATTCATTTATTCAGCAACTATTTATTAAATGCGTAATATCCCAGGTACTATTTCCAGGCACTGGGAATAAAGCTGATTTAAATAGTCAAAAGTACCCTACCTGGTTTTTCTCAGTAGATAGAACGTCAGCCTGCAGACTGAAAGGTCCCAGGTTCAATTCCTGTCAAGGGCATGTACCTTGGTTGCGGGCACAACCCCAGTAGGAGGTGTGCAGGAGGCAGCTGATCAATGTTTCTCTCTCATAGATGTTTCTAACTCTCTATCCCTCTCCCTTCCTCTGTAAAAAATCAATAAAATATATTAAAATAAACAAATCAATAAATAGTCAAAAGTGACTAACATCAGTGGTAGTGCAACTCATTAAATCATACACTTAAAATCACGAATTGCATGACATTTAAATTATATCTCCATAGCATAGTGTGGGTATCAAATTAGAGCTCACCAAACACTAGTTAGTTGATTTATTAATTTATTCAAGACATTGGTATATGGGGACCCTATTGACATCCACATCTGGTACCTTTGCTGAGAAGCAGTGTAGGCCATGACTCTGATGTAACCCAGACCTTTACTCAACCTCTGGCTTTGCCAGGGATTTCCATGTGTAACCAGAACATCCTTCAATCTATCAGAACCTCATTTTCCCATTCTAAATGGGGCTAGAAATAGTGCCTCTCTCACTGAGAGAATTAAATAAGGGAAGGAGGGGAGTAGGAGAGGAATATCAATGAAGCAGGACTGGCCATATTTTGCTAATTGTTGAAGCTGAGTGATGGCTATGTGGGGGTTTAGTGTAAGATTCCTTGTACTTTTGTTTAGTAGATAATGAAAAGTTAAAAGAAATCTTATAGATAATGTAAGTGAAGCTCTGATACGTAAACGGCATTGGACAGAAGGTAAAAATTTTTATTAACCTAAATGAATGTATGATAGAAACAACTTTGGTTTTCCTCCTGAAAATAAAGCCCTGGATATTGCGTATTACTTAAATCACCATGCTTGGCAGGTGCAGGTGCTTGGCATGCTTGGCAGATATATATATCTCCTATCTAATAATAGACAAACATGGTAATGAACTGCAACTTCGTTGCCCTTTCCATTGGCTAATCAGGGCGATTTGCAAATTAACTGCCAACCAAGATGGCAGCTGGCAGCCAGGCAGCTGAAGCGAACAGGAGGCTTGCTTGCTCCA
>NW_006297812.1:1790915-1792211 GCF_000327345.1 Myotis davidii | reverse complement strand
GGAAAGCGGTGGTGGTGGGAGCCTCTTCCGCCTCCTCAGCAGCGCTAAGGATGTCCGACTGCAGCTTAGGCCTGATCCCCGCTGGCAAGTAGACATCCCCCGAGGGCTGCCAGGTTGCCAGAAGGATGTCTGATTGCCATCTTAGGCCCAATCCCCCAGGGAGCTGGCCTAAGCCAGCAGGTGGTCATCCCCTGAGGGGTCCCAGACTGCGAGAATGCACAGGCTGGGCTGAGGGACCCCCCTCCCCCCCAGTGCACAAATATATATATTCATATATG
Source organism: Myotis davidii (assembly GCF_000327345.1). Lineage (NCBI taxonomy): Eukaryota > Metazoa > Chordata > Mammalia > Chiroptera > Vespertilionidae > Myotis > Myotis davidii. The sequence goes on along the minus strand of NW_006297812.1, from coordinate 1,791,933 downwards.
ATTTTCCTCTTAGATAAATGCAGAAATAAAATCCAGTGGATATTTGCTCTCACAATACCACTCTGATAACTCTGTTACAATGATCATAGAGTGAGCTCAGGAAAAATAGATACCAGGTTTTCTCACTATTCATGTCACCAAAGATTGTCTGACAGTCTGTCACAGTGCAGCCACCTTTTAATTTGTATGTGTAACAGAAAGATCCTAACTAACTTCTGGTTTTGTTTTTGTATTTTTGTTTTTAAATATGACTTCAACTTTCCATCTGGGCTACATTAAAAGAATGCACTGTTCCTTGATGGAATTTTGAAGAACACTCAACCCCCTGAGCTCTGTACCTTGTCAACCCCATTAGTTTATTGCTCCTGCATTAGAATTAAAAGAGAAAAAATAAACCACCCATATGAAATCTGTTTTTTATTTCATGTTTTGTAATTACCTCAGTACTAAGAAACTTCCTTTGGTGAGGGCTGAGGAAAGGGAACAGTTTAAGGCTGAACCAGGACAATGGTGCTAGGTTGGCCAGATGGCACAGGGACAATTAGGTGAGAAAAGTCAATAGCCAGGAAACCTAGAAGGACTAGCTGGGTGCATGAGGTGGAAGATAAGGAGCATTTTTTACAATGGGAGCCAGAAATCATAATGGACTCAATGAAAAGAGCAAACAGTATTGCCGAAACCAGCTAGAGGCAGGAACTTGGCAATGAAGGTGAGCTGAGCCTAAATAGATAAATGTGGTGATATTGGCACATCAAAGAGTAAGCCTTGGAGTCCCTCTTTTAGCAAGCCTCTGATAATCATGTACTCTCTGGCTGGTGTTGCTACAGAGATATGCTAATGGACAAGACAAATAGTTCCTGCCCTTCATAATTATATTCTAGCAGTTGGCATAAACTGTTATAAGCAACTAGAGGCCTGGTGCACAAAAATTTGTGCACTCGGGGTGGGGGGGTCCCTCAGGTCGGCCTGTGCCCTCTCGAAGTCTAGGACTCCTCAGGAGATAACAACCTGCTGACTT
>NW_006297812.1:1777044-1790603 GCF_000327345.1 Myotis davidii | reverse complement strand
TTTTACTATATAGGATAGAGGCCTGGTGCATGGGTGGGGCTGGCTGGTTTGCCCTGAAGGGTTTCCTGGATCAGGGTGGGGGTCCCCACTGGGGTGCCTGGCCAGCCTGGGTGAGGGGATGATGGCTGTTTGCAACTGGTCACACACCGTTCAGGGTGGGGGTCCCCACTGGGGTGCCTGGCCAGTCTTGGTGAGGGGCTGAGGGCTGTTTTCAGGCTGGCAGGTGACTGAAGCTCCCAACCGCTCCTTTTTTTCTTTTTTAAATTCTGGGCCAGCTTTAGCTGTGGCTCCAGCTCTGCGGCCTCTGCTGCTGGGAAAACAGAAACCCTCGGGCCCAGACTTTTTTGTGTTCTACAATCGAAAGTCTGTATCAACTCCAGCTCTGAGATCCTGGCTCGGCTCGCTGAAAGCAGGTTTCTGGAGTTTTTTTTTTAGCTTCTATATGTTACTATGTTTCAAACTGCCCGCTCAGAGGCCTGCAGCGGCAGGCGGGGAACGTTGGAGTCCGCTGTCACTGAAGCAAGCAAGCCTCATGTTCAGTTTAAGCTGCCTGGCTGCCAGCCGCCATCTTGGCTGTCAGTTAATTTGCATATCTCGCTGATTAGCCAGTGGGAAGGGTAGCAGTCGTACGCCAATTACCATGTTTCTCTTTTATTAGTGTAGATGGCCCAACATCCTAAAGGCTATGAGAGCAGAAGTACAAGGTTCTAACCCCGATTCAAGCAATCTCAAGAAAATTATAATTAAACTCAATCCTGACATACATGCAGGAGTTGGCAGGAGATGAGGTAGGAGTAGGAGGAATATGTTAGTCAGGATGCCTTCAGCTCTAATGAACAGAAAAGCAAAACTGGTTTGAACAGTAAATACATGTGTTAGATGACAAAGAGGTAGAGCAATCCTCAAAGTTGATGGGGCTGCAGGCCGAGTGACGTCATGGAAGACACAGGTTTTTGTTGTCTCTTTGCTCCATTGACTTCTTCCTACGCCTCGCTCCCCTCATGGCTGCAGTGTGTTGCCCACTGCGTTTACCACTCTGTGCTCTCTTGTTCAGACTTAAGAAAGAAATAACTTCCCGTCATTCTCTCTAAAGACCAAGAAAGACCTGTCCCAGCAGCTTCTAGCAAAACTGTCCCACATCACATTGCCCAGAGTGGGTCATAAAACCCACCACAGCAACATAGATTGGATTGCCTTCGGTCAATTTCCCATCACATTACTGCTCCTCCCTGAGGAACAACTAGAATCCATACTAGGAAATCAACCATGAAGTTCACTACAATGTTGGAGGCAGAATGAAACCTGCCAGGCAAAGAGAGCAACATCTTTGAACCCCTGGAAGCTAAGGAAAGGATGGGAAAGACAAGCACAGGCAAAAGATGTAGAAGAAAGAGGAAGCAGGTAACGTGTTTTCATTGTAGAGTACAGAGAACACAGGCAGGGCAAGAACATCGTGGGTGTGCACAGTGGCCCAGACAAAACATCAGAAAGCTCCGCTCCAGAAGAGTAAGCCCAAAGTTCCTGGGACTGAGTCTGAAACATTACAGCTTGAAGGGTGAAGGGCAAACGCTGGCAAATACGTTCTCATGAAAGACTGTGGAATGTCGGGCCTATTTTGAGCTGGTCCTGGGCCAGTTGCAGTAACGGAGTCAGGAGGGGATGGTTCTCCCATCGTTCTCTGGAGCCCAACCCCAGCCTGGTGTTCGGAGGTCCCGCTGCTTTGGAGGAAAATGAGACCCAGACCCCTTGGCACACAGTGTCCTCAAGGTAGGCGCTGGCAGAGTAGTGATGGGACTCCTGCAAGTGTCTTTGAGTCAGGAGAGGTCTGTAAGTGGGAGCTGCAGGAGAAGAGGAAAAGGTGGTGGTGGGTGCTGCCTGGTGTTCACAAGTGACAAATCTGTTTGTGTACCTGAGTGAGAATAAGTATTGAATTTAGCTCTAGGGGAGCTAAATTCTCGGGTAGAGGCCTGAAGGTCATTGTAATTTTTTCATTAATAGGAAGCCAGGTGACATTAGATTAGATTAGTACAGAGGAAAGTTTATGGAGCAGAGAGTAGCAAGCTGACTCGCTGAGCAATTATTAACTATTAATTTATTTAATTAATTTAAAAGTGTCACAATACAGAGGTGCAACAGTAGATTGTATTTTTGTTCCCAATGATTCAATATCCCCTTCTCTGTAGAAGGATTAATCCTCCCTGCTGGGATCATCAGACTTAGCAAATAAAAATGCCAGCTGCTTATATTTCAGATGTCAATAATATTACAAATAATGTGCACCATGCTATATTTGGGACATCCTTATACCAAAATTTTACTTGCTTTTACTGAAACTCAAATTTATCTGAAAGTCTGGCATTTTATCTGGGGACCCTAAGACCTGGTTCTGGACCTGTGACTCACTGTGCCTGTATTGGAAGCAGTAAATGTTGCCTCTTCATTGACTTTGAACTTAGCCACATGACATGATTTGACCAAGCAAACGGGAGTGGATGTGACATAGGCCATTTCTGAGCAGAAACCTTGAGAGGCTCCAGAAGTTCTCACCAGCTCTCTGGCTGTTTTCCTCTTTCAGACGAGGGACTGCACCTTCTACCTCGATCCCCAGTACAAGTAGACACGTAGACCTGCAGCCACCAATATGTAACAGGAGAGAAAAGAATGTTTAGTATTGAAAGCCATCAAGGCTTTAGAGTCATGTATTCTCACAGTAAAAGTTACTGATACAGATGTTAACAGCTTCTGAGGAAAAAAATCTATGCTGTGAGTACATGAATATGAAAGTATTTTTCCTAACACACAAGGACTATAGGTTTTTCTACTTGTAATAGTTCATCTATATGATAGCTGATTTTCTCTTCATTTTTAATTAAGGTAAAAAAATTCATTCAATCCCTTTAATCTAAGAGCATATTCCTTTCAACCACTGTATAAATAATCTTCACAGAAGTAATTTATATGCTGAAATACCCAGTTTAATTGCTCATAAATATTCAATAGATACTTTCTGTATGACAGGCCGTGTTAAACATAAATTTTTAGCCTGTGGCTAATAGATATTTACCTTTACTCGGACCACATAAAAATCGACATCTTTCCACTTTGGAAAGTGATGTTTGCTAGGACACTCACCTAAAACACAAAAATTGAAGATAAGATTACATTTATACTGATTTTTTAAAAATTCTTTAACTATCTACTTGACTTTGAAAATTTGCTGTCTTCTCAGCAGCCACCCCATTCTCTTAGACTCCTAATAAATAAAAAGCCAGGGGCCATCACGACCAAAACAACCAGACGATGACCGAACAGCAGGCTGCGTGGGGACGACCAGGGTGATGGCCGCCCCCACATCGTCAAAAGATGGCCCCCCACAAGATGACCACCACAAGATGGCCAGTAGGGGAGGGCAGTTGGGGGTGAACAGGCCAGCAGGGGGGACAATTGGGGACAAAGAGGCTGACAGGAGAGATCAGACTGGCAGGCAGAGGTGGTTAGGGGTGATCAGGCTGGTGAGGGGGGCAGTTAGGAGTGATCAGGCAGGCAGGCAGGTGAGCAGTTAGGAGCCAATGGTCCTGGATTGTGAGAGGGATGTCCAACTGCTGATTTAGACCCGATCCTACCCCCCCCCCCCCCCCCCCCCCCCCCCCCCCCCCCCCCCCCCCCCCCCCCCCCCCCCCTGATCGCTCCTCTGGTCTCCCCACAGATTGGCCCTGATAGCCGGCCAGGCCTGGGCCCCCCCCCCCCGCATGAATTTCACGCACCAGGCCTCTAGCACAATTGATAAAATTTAGTTGTAATGGATACACACACATGCACATGTGAGAAATTTCTGCTTCTGAAGCTTTTTTTATTCTATTTCTAATATTCTACATTCTTCTTGGCTATGTCTATGGCATTGACATATGGTTGTCAGAATTTACCCCAATGCATTCAGTCTTCATCTAACTCTACTTCTAGGAGGCGGTGTGGCTGGCCCAGGTACTCAGATTAATACTAAATAAGTATATTTGCTGACCTTTGTTGAGTTTATTTTTATCATTACAGGCTATAGGTCTGAAGAGGCATGCTGGACCTGCCTTATAAATGCACAATTGTGACCATTTACAATGTCAATAACAAACATCTGTCTTTTCACTTGGGAATCGCTGTCTCCTACCCTCATCTATACTATAGCCCACTGACTGTGTAACTACAAAGACATTAGTGGGAAAAATTATGGGAACATTTTTGTCCCTTCAATCAACATTAATTCTGCATTCCTTCCTGGAACAGTCCTGAGGCTGAGCTTGCTTCATTTTATCAACAAGGAAATGTCAGCCAAAGCCTGGTATTTAACTCATTTGCACTGTGCAGTTTGCAGCTCACAAGGTGCCAATTAAAAGCAAGAGAAGAAGCAGAACAGCCTGTCTGTCAGCTTGGTTAGAGTGAGAACTGATATTAATTATTAAGGGAACTCAACATTAACAACAGCCAAGCCAGAGGAAGCATGCCTATTGAGTACAATCGCCATTGAAATGCTGCACCAAGAACTGTTAAGATAAAATGGTTCCTAGCTGCAACCAGAGGTAGTTAGGAAAGCTATTGGGAAGTGTCCCTAACAGAGTAATTAAATGCCTAAATCAGGGGTGGGGAACCTTTTCTACCAAGGGCCATTTGGATATTTATAACATCATTCACGGGCCATACAAAATTATCAACTTAAGAATTACCCTGCTATATTTGGCCAAACATTTAATTAACTTACCCCTAATGCCTTGGCAGGGCCAGATCAAATGATTTTCTGGGTCTTATAGAGCCCTCAGGCCAGAGTTTCCCTACCCCTCCTTACATGATTATAGATGGAAATTATAAAATCTGTTTTTCCTGAAGGCTTAAGAAACAAAAAGATATGCAAATATTTTATAGGACATCTCTTGTGTGTCAGTTCCTGCAATAAGCACAGCAATTCAGCAATGAACTAGATGGTGGGGTTCTGGCAATTTGGGAGCTTACATTTTAAAAAAAAGTGATAACACAGTCTGTCCTCAATCACAGACTTTCCTGTCCTCACTTTACCTACTATGGTCCTGTTTACTGTTATATCTGGGCCTCCAGATTCAACTAATATTAACTGCTATGCATTTCTTCTACACCACACATATTTCACAACCCTACATGGTAAAGATTATTGTATGCATTGTACCAATAAAGACTAGTCGGTTTGGCTCAGTGGATAGACCATTGGCCTAAAGCCTGAAGGGTTCTATTCCAGTCAAGGGCACATGCCCGGGTTGCGGGCTCAATCCCCAGTAGCATGTGTGCAGGAGGCAGCCAATCAATGATTCTCTCCCATCATTGATGTTTCTATCTCTCCCCATCCCTTCCTCTCTGATGTAAATATATATATATATTTTAAAAAGACTGTGAGACTAAAAAAGATATGTAATTTAATTATTATCACAAAGTCATGGGGAGTAAATTTGAGTTTAGGTTTTCAAATATAAGACTTCTCTACTATCTTTCCATCTCACTTTGCTACTTCTATTTTGCCTTACCCCACTGGCTATTTAAGCTTGGACATGCTATATGTTACTCCCTTCCGAATCTTGATATTTGTTTGTTTTATCATTTCAAGAATCAAGCTGTCACTCAAATGAGTGCTTTGAGTGCTTCATGATATTGTTACTTTCCACCTAGAACTTCTAGACCAGGGGTGGGCAACCTTTTTGTGAGTGCGTGCCAAAACCAGCAAAATCTCTAACTCAAAATTCTTTTGCGTGCCAACCCTAATTTTTTGAGAACATGTTATGCCTACTTGATATCTCTTAAGATGTACATATGTGAAGAACCTTGAAGAAATAATAAAATTCATTCGAGTGACAAAAACACAGTATATGATGATGAAAATACATTTTTTAATGTATACATGTACGCTGATAGTCTGAAAGAAAACTTTATGACTCCGTTTGATATTATCAGTGGGACTTTTGCTGCTGCATCACTGATGACAGAGATTTTACATCAGGTTTATATTTCGTGACCTTCAGAGATATGCACGAGCTACTGCTTTCATCCATCAGGCTACTCCTATTATGAGACTTAACAAAATTCATCACTGAGAACAAAGATTCACAAGCGCATGTGGATGAAACCCAAACACTGGTCGAGTCTAGGAAGGCAGGGAGAGTTAAGGCAGAGGCATAGAAATTGCTCTTCCCCTCTCTTGTCAATCCATGTCTATGGTCTTTAAGATAACTTGTTATGTAAAATTATTTATTTATCTAAGATGCACCTACACTGAACTTATCTGAAAAATAAAAAAGTTGATATTAAGAAAAAAAATTGTAAATGGAAGATTATAAGAGGGTTTCGTGTGCCAGCAAAAGTTACTGGCGTGCCATGTTTGGCACGGGTGCCAGGGGTTGCCCACCCCTGTTCTAGACAGTGCTTAGACTCTTGTGTTATGATAATTTAGTGCCTCTAGTGGTAGGAGATTCAACAGTGGTAAGCTGATAAGAAGGTGGTCTGGAGTTAGCAGGACTTATTAATGCTCCTCAAATTACATCGTGTAATAGGACATCTCTATGATTATGAGTAAAACCTGTCCAGCTCTGTATTATTGTGAGCAGTGTAAAAGAAACTCTTTCTGATCCTCCCCCAGAAGCAAAATAAAGCATTCAAAATTACATTTGTAAAGTGAATGTTTGGAACTCAGAATAATATTTTCAACGAAGTTTAAAAATTAAGGGGGTCCTGGCCAGTGTGTCTCAGTTGATTGGGCATTGTCCCATGCACTGAAGGATTCCTGGTCAGGGCACATGCCCACATTGCAGGCTTGATTTCCAATCAGGGTGCATGTGGGAGGCAGCTGATAGGTGTGTCTCTCTCTCCCTCTTCCTTCCTCTGTCTCTAAAAAATCAATAAAAACATATTTTTAAAGTTAAAATGGGAATAATATCAGGAAAAATGGTAGAATAAGGACCTTAAGAATTTTCTTTCAAAAAAAAATGAGAAAACTGATAAAAATTTTAAGAATCTATTTTTTCATAACTCTAGAAATTAACAGAAGGCTTTCTGCAATCCACAGAGTTTTAATTGAAGAAATATAGCAAACTATTAGCAGAAAATGGCAATCTTTGTGAAGTTTTAACTTATCATATTACATCTTTCTTTCTCCAGCTTCACAGTAGCCTTGAATGTCACCAAGAACAATACAGTAAATCAGGTGTACTTTTATAATTAGCAATGAACAACCTGAAAATGAAATCAAGAAAATAATTCCAGTTATAATAGCATCAAAAGGAATAAAATACTTAAAATAAATACAACAAAAGAAGTCTAAGAGTAGTATATTAAAGACTACAAATAATTAAAGTAGTATATACTAAAGAATGGAAAGATATCTCATGTTCATGGATTGAAAGACTTAGTATCATTAAGATATCAAAATTACCTAAATTGATATATAAATTTGAAGTAATACTTGTTGAAATCCCAGCTGTCTTTTTTGCAGAAATTGACAAGCTGATCCTAGGTGGTGAAAGAGACCTAAATAGCAAAAAAAATCTTGAAAAAAAAATAAAATTAGATGATACACTTTTCAATCTTAAACTTACCACAAAGTTACAATTATGAAAATTGTGTAGCACTGGCATAAGGATAAACATATAGATCAATGGAACTGAATTAAGAGTCCAGAAGTAAACCCATAAATGTAGAGACAATTGATTTTCAACAACAGTGTCAAGACAATTCAATAGGTAAAAATGGTCTTTTAAACAGACAGTGCTAGAATAAATGGATATTCACATACAAAATAATAAAGTTGGACCCCTCACATTATCTTTAAAAATTAACTCAAAATGGATAAAATATCTAAATGTAAGAGCAAAAACAAAGAACAAAGGTACAAATCTTTGTGGCCTTAGATTAAGCAATGGTTTCTCTACCTAAAGCACAAGCCACAAAATAATAATAATTAAAAAAATAATAATAATAAATTGAACTTCATCAAAACTAAAAATTATTTGCTTCAAAGCATAATCTCAACAAAGTAAAAATACAATCTTCAGAATGGAAGGAAATATTGTAAATCATATATCTGATAAAGGTATAGTATCCACAATATGTAAACAACTTTTACAACTTGACAATTAAAAGTCAAGTAATCCAACAATGAAAGTGGGCAAAGGATTTAAATAGACATTCTTCAAAGGTACTATGTCAAAATCATGTGCAAGAAGGTTCATTGCAACATTGTTTGTAATAACAAAAAGCTGGAAACCAGCTAGATACCCATCAACATGAGATTCATTAAATATGCCAATGTAATGGAAAAATTATATGGTTTAAAACATGAGGTTGAATGTTATATGCTGCTATAAAAAGATCTTTAAGATATGTTAAAAATGAGTACAATGCTATGATGTCATTTGTGTTAAATAGAATAGAAATTGAAAAATTAATATTAAATAATTATTAGTTTATCAGCTTGGCATACAACACACAATGAGTTTATACATTATTAGAGGTGCAGTTGAACAAAAATAATCCTGGAAACAAACAGACTTGGGGAAGAATTTTCATTATACAACTTGCTAACTAAATTTGGGCAAGTTGCATAACCTTTCTGAGAATTCACTTCATCTAAAACTGGAGCTAAAACTTCACCACAGAGTCATTATGGAGATACAATGAGATATCCTATATAATAAAGAGCTAATATGCAAATAGTCAGCACGCCCTTGTGCCCCCTCGCCTTTGTGCCCTCGAGCTGGGTTCTTTCATCTCTGACACTTCTATTATAGAGAAAGGGCAAATAGCAATACAGTGGGGCCTTGACTTACGAGTGTCCCAACTAATGAGTTTTTTGAGATACCACCTGTCTCTTGGCTGATTTTTTGCATTGAGTTGATAGAGTAATTTGAGTTAACAAGCTCCTTAATGAGCTCCTTAACTAGCTCGGTCTCCGAACGAATTAAACTCGTAAGTCAAGGCCCCACTGTATTAAAATATTTCCTCTAATTAATTCCCTTTTCATGTGCACGAATTTTATGCACCAGGCCACTAGTGTACATATAAAAACTTTAAATCTCTTTAATAAGTAGTCATACATAACATTACTTTAATGTGAGTGAAATAGTTCTCATGGCAATTCTAAATCCAGAGACCACTCGAAAATTCTTGATTTTTAAGTGGATTAAAGATGTCTCATCTGAGAAGCTCTAATGTTTGGGCCTAAATCTTCTCCCTAGAGTGCCTTACTTTTCTGAACACGCATCTCCAGCACCCTCAAATTCTGAACCCTTACATTAGGCAATGGTTTCTCTACCTAAAGCACAAGCCACCAAAAATCTGTTCAGCCCTGAGCATCGAGGAAGTTGTGAAGAGTTAGCAGCAGCAGGGAAGCTCCTGCAGAGGAGGATTCCAGCCTCAGGGAGATGAGGACATCAAAAGGCATCAGCAGCAGTGGACAGCTCTGTGTACAGAGGACCTGTGCCAGCATTGTGGTTCTGGTGGCAGAAGAGGTGGGTGGACACATCTCTCAGTGCATGTTGACCTTGTGTAGTGAGTGTCCAGATATCATAGCCCATCCAGACAATGAGAAGGGTTAGAGTGAACAGGTTATAGTGTCTTCTTGTACGTTGCTTTTTGATTTGCATATTTGTTTGATTTACTTTGGATTATTTTTATTGGGATGGCCGAGTGGCATTGTAAAAAAAAATCTGGAGACCAAGGGAACAGGGTTTAATTGTAGCTCCCTGACTCTCTAGCAGAGCAAACTTAGGCAAGTCTCTTAACCCATCTGAGCCTCCATGTATTTGGTGATAATGAATACATAAGCACATGCACCATACCTCAGAGATGAAAATTCTCCATCATTACTTCTCTTCCCCTTCTCTGCCCCTTCCTCCTAGTTCCTCCCTTCCTTTCTTTGTGATATTACTTGCCATATTTTGGTCTTGGTTAAAGATGCTTTTTCTTCTTTGCACCCAAAACCTCATAGTGTTGACTATGTCTGTGGATATGAACCATGTTTGCACAACATAGTTTTTTCAGGTTTCTGAAGACATGTTTCAATGATCATGTTGCCAAGAACTTAAGTAATAGGACTCCTACAGAGCACTAGAGAGAGTGCCGCTTTTATTTCCACTTTTAAAATGTGACTTGTAAAAGCTAGAAATGGGAGGATAATGGAGAACTGTAATAACTTGCATAGGTAGTCTCCACATGAAAGTAGAAATCACTGCTGGCAGAATCTTCCCCATCTTCATCAGCACCTTGGTTCATGATGCATTTTCCAATATGGTCAGGCCTGGGTCTCCCTGTGGGGAGAAGGAGCCGAGAAGTATTCATTCGCCAGTTGACTTCACTGGGTTGAAACAAAAATTCCCCTCCCAGGATTCCTTTCTCTACGTGTTCTCAATATGCACTAAAAGGGCAAAAGGAGATTTCCTTATGGGGACTGCTTTGCAGGAATCAAATTCATTCATTTAAAGAAATAGGTAAGAAATCTTAATAATTAGAGTGACCTCAGTCTCTTTCCTTTAGAAACCAGTATCTTTGTTTTTTTTCCAAAATGTACTACTGTACCTCAGCATATCTTTACTGCACCAATTTCTAAAATATGTTCATGACTAGCTTATACCTTGGTAATTTCTATGGCTTTTTGTTCCCTCATGTGTGTGGGGTATTTTTAATATCTAAATCCATTACATTGTTTCAGCTCAAATACACCTAATAAAGACAAGAGCTCCCTGAAATGGAGTGGTGAAAAAATGCTTTACAATTTTTGATTTTGATTTTCAGAGGGAGCAACATTTTGATCTCCTCAAATCATAATTGGACAAAGAGGTGTCCTCTCTTAGATGCCTCTTAATTAATTCCCTTTGTTCTTTCCTGATAGAATGGAGGACAGACATAATGAGAGGATTGAGATATTCCCCATAGATTTTTTTTCTAATCATTTCACTTTCCAAAGTAGGGAATGGGATTTTTTTTATTATTATTTTACTCTTTCTTTTGACCTCTGGCATAATTCCGTCTGAAAAAATATTCTCCTCAGGAGTCAAATTACAAAAGAGCAAGCTGCTTGGCTCCAAACATATGGGCTGTTTTCTTTTTCTTTTTTTTTTTAATAAAGTCTGTTAACATTTTCATGACCTAAAAAAATCTCACTCTCTGTTCTAACCCTGTTGTTTGTGAAATGACCGCAAAGCAAAATGAATTATATTAATCCAGCTATCTAGTTTTTTTCTACCATCTCTGGCTGTTCTACATAGTAGAAAAATATTATCACAGTCAAAGGAAAAATAGACTTTATTTCAATGGCTTCCTCTTTTTTACAATGGTTCCAATCTTGGCTGCGCATTGAAATTACCTGGGGAGTTTTCAAATACACTGTCTCTGCCTGCTCCCAGATATTCAGCATTTATTGGTCTGTCAATAATTTTAAAAGGCCAGCAATTAGAATTTTTGAAATTGCCTGCTGACTGCAACGTACAACCAAGGTTGAGAACTACTGGTAGGCAGAATTGTGGAACAAAGGCTACGGAGCAAGGCCACAGCTCCAGGCCCCCACAACCTCCCCTTCGTTATAACTTCCAACTGAGTAGCTCTGCATGTCTATGTTTTATATCTGGGGAGCCTGTTTGTTGCATTTTTTTTAAAGAAAAAAATGGTTATTCAATTTTTTTCTATTCTGTTTTAGTGCAGAAGGCTAACATCTCACTTCTTTCTCCAGGCTGGCTTCATGTCTGTGACCAAAAAGAAAATGGTTTTCAGTTAATTTTGTTTGTTTGTTCTATCTCTAACATATCACAAAGATAAATATATGGGTAAAAGTTGAGTGATGGTTCTCTTATTCTGGTGGCCTTGGAGAGAGCAGAACTCTTCTGCGCTATGCTCAAGCACTGCAGAGTAATTTAAGGGGGAAAAAGTCTTTGAAGAAGGAACGAAGAAGTCTGCTTAGAAATATTTAAGATTTCTTGACCTTCTAAAAAAGCTGGATGACTACAGATGTAAATGAAGACCAATGGTTGAAGTCTTCATTAGGTAATGAAATGTATTAAGGAACCTTGAAATCGTGTAGTTAATGGATATTACCTCTGCTGACTGCAAGTCTTCAACAAAATGAGAAATTGCAAGGGTCCAGCACAAAGCCCACTAGATATGCCACATATTAACTTAAATAGGACATTTGAAAATTTCAGGGCTGGGTGCTGTTGAATAACAATGGTGACAATTTCTCTTTCACTTCCAGCTTTTTATTTTAGAATCAATGAGTTAAGGGGTCGTAAACCACGGTACTAAAGTCCCATGGGTCTTGAGCTCACAGAGGGCATCTTTTTAAACCAGTTTTGCTTAAAGGTTAAAAAAGTTTTGTCAAATAATTGTAGTGATTTTTGTTTTGTTTCTTTATTTGGGAAAATATTAAGTCTTTTCCTCTTTCTTATTTTGAGCTCAAAAATTTATTTAAACCCACCATGAAAGCTATAAGGCAGAGCGAAAACAAACAGTAAAATGGCAGAAATAAATCCTGTTATCAGTAATCACTTCAAATGTAAATGGATTAAACTCCCCAATAAAAAGGCAGAGATTAGAAAATGGATTTTTTTTTAATGATCCAACTATGTGATGTCCACAAGGGACTAACTTTAGTTCTAAAGACACAAAAAGCTTAAAAGTAAAAAATAAAAATAAAAAAATAGAAAAGTATAAAGTATATTCCATACAAAGTCAACCTACAGAAAAAAGAGAAAGTATTTGAAAACCATGTGTTATAATGTGCTAATTTCCAGAATATATAAAGAACTCCTGCAACTTAAAAGGACAAGCAGCCCAAATGAAAAATGGGTAACAAATTTAAATATACATTTCTCCAAAGAATTTATATAAATGGCCAGTAAGCACATGAAAAATGCTCAGTATCATTAGTTAAGTAAATGTAAATCAAAACCACAATAATATACCACTTCACACCGAATGAGATGGTTATAACCTGAAGGAGAAAAGGGAAAAATAACAAAGGTTGGTGAGGATGTGAAGAAATTGGAACCTCATACAATGGGAATGCAAAGCAGTGCAGCTGCTGTGGAAAACAGTTGGCTGTTACTAAATATAGAAGTACCCTATGACCTAGAAATTCTACTTCTAGATATATACCTAAAGAGTTTAAAATACGCATACAAACCAATGAATGAATAAACAAAATGTGGTATCCTATCTAATAAAAGACAAAAAAGGTAATTGGCCATACCTTCCCTACCCCTCCCATTGGCTAATCAGGGCGATATGCAAATTAAATGCCAACTAAGATGGCGGCCAGCAGCCACGCAGCTGAAGCGAGCAGGAGGCTTGTTTGCTCTGGTGATGGTGGAAGCCAAGGTTCCCTGCCTGCCGCAGCCCAGCTCTGACCCTCTCTCTCTAAAAATCAATAAAAACATTAAAAAAAAAATAAACCCCAGTGACCTAGTAAGTAAGCTGTTTTCCTGAGTTCTATGAGCCATACTAGCAAATTTCCTAACCTGAGGAGGCGGGCGTGGAAACCTCTGATTTAGAGCTAGTCGGTCAGAAGC
>NW_006297812.1:1769774-1776420 GCF_000327345.1 Myotis davidii | reverse complement strand
CTCAGTCCTGAACCCCCAGAGAGTGGGCCTAAGCCAGCAGGTGGACATCCCCCGAGGGGTCCTGGACTGTGAGAGGGCACAGGCTGGGCTGAAGGACCCCTCCCCCGACCTCGACTGCACAAATTTTTGTGCACTGGGCCTCTGGTGTATGTGTATGTATATATACACATACACTCACACACACACACACACACTATGGAATATTACTCAGCTATAAGGAATGCAGTTCTGATATATGTACAACATAGATGGACTTAAAAACAGTATGCTAAGTAAAATAAGCCCGATAAAAAAGGTTAAATATTGTATCTACCACTTATATAAAATATCTAAAATGGACAAATCCATAGGGAATAAAAGTAGATTAGAGGTTCCTAGGGGATGGAGTGAGAAGGAAATAGTGAGCTATTCATCACTGCACATAGAAACTCTGGAGCTAGATTGCACAACTTTGTGAATGTAATCAATGCCATTGAATTGCACATGTTAAAATGGTTAAAATTACTATATTATATTATATATTACCACAAAAAATAGCAGATATTATCCGTAAAGGATAGATACTAATATACTTTTTTAATTCTCAGTTATTAGATAACTATCCCCAAATTTACTTAGAAAAAAAGCAGAACAATGAAATAAGTGGCTTTTAAATACATATGCTGCCTCCCAAGGGGACCACTTGGAAGGCTCACACTCCTTTAGCTGCCCTGGTCTTCTGGAAAAAATCATCACGTCTCCATGTGCTACCCTAGTTGTTCATGGGAATGAAATGTGCAATGCATGGCTGACAGTTTCTGACACACCACCGCCTTCCTGGAATGACAAGTGTTATTTTAAGATAGGCTCTGCTGCAGGCCCCACCACAGACACATTTTCAAGTGGATGCTTCTCTTTGGTGAGTCACTCGGCTGAATTTCCAAGTAGCGCACAAGAAATGTAAAGTTCTTAAAAAGAAATCAACATCTTGTAGATTTGATTCCTTCACCTTTTCTTCACTTATACACCTTGGAGAGATCCTGGACTCCGTCTCCAGTGATGTACCCCTCTCTTCCTGCTTTCACTGTCCACATGACCTCATTAGTCAGATGACCTGAAATAGCACCTATGCTTTGACTCCAGATTTCTACCTTCTATCCTGCACTGAAAACTCATACATGTGCCTATTCAATATTTTTATTTGACATATTATTACATAGTGTCTACTTTGAGCTGTGCACTGTATGAGGAACCACACATGTATTAATTCTCTTTCCTTCTAGTTGTAGAATTTCCACTCAGCCAGCCTTCCTGTGGTTCTGGATGATGTCCGTTTTGTCTTTTAGTTGTATTTTTGAAGTGGTTGTGCAAAGCAGCAATTTCAGGTGTTTACCTATGCTGCCATCTTGGTTTCTCTGACTGTGGTGTTTCTTAATGACTCAAATCCTTGTCCCTGGAATGTAAGCTCCTTAAAGGCAGGAACTTTGACCTTTGTCACTACTATTGCTCTACCCCTAGGAAAGCACTTCCTATAGTGTCACTCAGTGAGTATTGTGGAGATAATAAATTCCTGATGAGTAGTCCTGAGTTAGTGAAAACCCCCTCTGTCTCTATATGGGGTCTTAGATCTTCTCAGAAAGGAAATAATGATTGTACAACAAGAGCTCAGAGACCCATCAGAGAGGGTGTGGATCTGGCTCCTAGACAGTCTTTCATTCACCTGACCCTCCAATGTTTCATGATTGCACTGATATATGGTCATCTATGTGGGATCTTCCTTTATTAGAAATGTGAGTAGGGAAGCAATGTGCCAGATGTGCATATTACCTAGAAATAGCTATTATTTACTGAACTATAATATAAGTACTCAATAAGATTTTCATAAAAGTGTAAGTACTGTTACCCCTATTTTATAAATGAGCAAATAGACACTAGTAGAGATGGAAGTAAATTACTCGAGGTCATAGAGCAAGAAAAAGTCAAATTTATTAATTTTATTGACTTAGTTTGAATTCTCTCAAAATTAGACCCAGCATCAAAGTTTTGGGTGAGAGTAGTTTTTTGAGAAGGTGACCCCAGAAAGAACTGTAAGGAAGCCTGAAGGAGAGACTGGAAAGGAAGGTAAGTCATAAAAGGATACATTAGGAACTGGTCACTGCTGTGGGAAACCAAGGCTCAAGCCCTCTGAAGACTGCTGGGAAACTGTAGAGCACGTCTCGGAACTTCCCTCTGATGGTCCAGGAAGCAGGCTATTTCTCCAACAACAACAACATCCCTCATTGGTCAAGGATTGCTCCTGAAGTTTTAACTTCCCCACACTTCTGTCCTGACCCACTTGTGGATTGAAACACTCAGCTGTCCAGAAAATGCCCCAAAGCAGAGAGGCACAGGAAGTGTTTCAGCCTGAAAGGAAACTGACCGTGGGTGACCTCCAGGGTAGCCTGAGGGAATATTGACAGAAAAATAAGAATGTCTGCCATGAATATGCAGGTGTCATCAGAGAGCAAAACCCACTACTGCCCAGATGTTATTCTACCCCTAGCCCAATTAGCTCTAATTTGAACCTCAAATTATACAGAATTCCTGGACCCACCTTTCCCCACATCCCACAATCCAGTTAGTCTTCCCCAGGGGTTTATTTTCATTTGCCCAGCTTGACTCACTCATTTCTTCAGCAAATATTTGTGAAGTCTCTTATTTGCGTCTGGTCCAGGGATAGGAACACAATGATGACTAAAGCAGTGTTGTCCTCAGGAATTCTGCTCACAGGTTTGTAGTAGAGACATGAGGAGACCAACAGTTTGGGGGAGGCTGCAATGGAAATGGGTAAAGAAGGAAGCAACTGTAAACATTTGTCAAAACCCATTGACTAGGACATTAAAAATGGGAGAGTAAATTACAAAATTGTAAAAATTGATTGTAAATTATACTTCAATAAAACTGACAAATACTTAAGTTACCAAAAGGTTAGGGGGGAAGATAAGCAATTAAACCTCAGCACCACTATTCGAATGTAACACTTTATACCCCTATACCCCAGTATACACAGAACACTGTTATAACACTATTTTGAGGCTAAAAAAATAGATGCTGAGCTAGAAAAACATTTCTAAAACTTTAGCATGTGTCTGAATCACATCATGGAAGGCATGGGGAAAGACGGATGGTAGAGCCTGCTCCCAGAGCTTCTGCTTCAGTAGGTTAGGGGTGAAGGTGAGAATTCGCATTCCTGACAGATTCCCTGAAACCTGTCAGAGAGATGCTGCTGATCACTTTGAGAGCAACCACTCTAGAAAGAACACGTTGCTAAGGAAATTCATTCCAGCCACAGTATGAGATAGACTGTAGAAGGCAACATGTGCACATACATTTTAAGAGAACGCTTCATTTATTGAGAAAATAACCCTGCTGCATAAGGCTGCTGGGTTGCTAGTCTGCTTCTTGATATGGGTGATGGTTATATGGCTGTTCCCTCTATGTGATTTCACTGGGATACACACTTAGGATTTATGCACATTTCAGTATCTGCCAAACTGAATAAAAAATTTACTTTAAAAAAATATAAGGAGTATGTGGTCTATTTTCATCCAAGCATCACCCCCTGGTTGAGGGCTTTGGGAGACATATGTATGTACAGTTTATTTAGGGGCTCTGGTGGAAGAAGAAATCAACTTTCATGAACTTTCGCTAAAGAGGTTTAGCCCCATGTCCTTGCCTCAAACACACCTACGTGATCCAAAAGATGTGATGTTCTTGATGCTTGCCAGTCAAAGGGGAAACAGAACATTAGCTAACCACATTTTCTTCAGACTCTCGGAGTAGTAGGTGGAGACTGGTGTTTGCTAATGGAAAGATGCAGCCCGAAGGAACGTTCACATGCATCTCGACATTAAAAGGCAATCACACGCAAAGCTCTGTGCAGCCACAGAGCCGTTTTTGGAGACTTGCACTGAATGTCTTCCTTTCCCATTACTTTCAAGAGGATTTTGCCATCAGAGCATGTCCAAAACTGGAAAATCACAATGGTCACAAATACTGTTGGCCTGAAGGATTTTTGGCACTGAGTTGCCCTAGGGCAGTGATGGCGAACCTATGACACGCGTGTCAGAGGTGACAAGCGAACTCATTTTTTTGGTTGATTTTTCTTTGTTAAATGGCATTTAAATATATAAAATAAATATAAAAAATATAAATCTTTGTTTTACTATGGTTGCAAATATCAAACAATTTCTATATGTGACACAGCACCAGAGTTAAGTTAGGGCTTTTCAAAATGCTGACAAGCCAAGCTCAAAAGGTTCGCCATCACTGCCCTAGGGATTAGTACATTGGAGGACACATGAGTCAGTGTGCAAGGCTGTTTGTTGCCAGGAAAGGAAAAGTGGGTCCCAATGGCACCTGTAAATTACCGGACACGGTGTGGCATCAGGCAGAACTATCCGTCTTCTGCTTGCTACGCAATTGTTATAGTCATGAGATGCCATTATTTTTCTCTCTCGGCATTGAACAGCAGCCCCACCGAGGTTATCATAATGGTACTGAGCACTTGTACGTACACCTGTACAGTGTCGAGCATGGCAAATGCTCTTGATATGCTGTTATATTGCCCAGAATCTGAGCCCAGCTCCTCCACTGCTTCCGGTTAGAGCTGTTTGGTCATTAGAGTGATGTGCTCTGATCACCCCCTGGTGTTGGGCCTGTGGAATAACAATAACCTCTGACCTTGCTGTCTCTCTAGAGAAGCACTCTGCTTTAAGCCATCCTACTATCTGAAATTGCAAATCGGCCCATTGAGTGGCATGTATAAATCCACAGGCTAAAAGCATTGACAGAATTCACAATTGCAAGTTTTAGAAATGGAATCCATTTCTTTTTCTGCGAAAAGCATCCAGATTAGTAAAACCAGCTATGAACTAGCAGATAATAAACTCTGCATCGCCGATAACAAAGCCTGTTGGTTGCAAATGTAACACCCTGCTATTTTATAGCCCCTCTAATGGATAAAGTTAGTACTTTCTTTCAAACATTGTGTGCAGAGACCAGTTCAGGGATTTAAGTCACTCATGCCACAAAGCTATTTTCTATTCTTACTTGCTTAAAACTGCACAAGAGAATAATTGGTGTTTCTTTCCTCTTGTGATTAAACATAACCCTGCTAGAAATTAATAAGTGTGCAGATACCTCATTCATATTCAGGAGGCAGGTGCAGCAGGGCAGCTCCTGCCACCATGACCACATTCTCAGTAAGTCAGCCTAATGTTAACTATGTATCACTGGAGTGGCTTACATGAAGCATCTGGATAGAACTGTGAACTGCTAACCAGTAGCAGTCGCTGAAAAGGCAAAAAAGGAGTTAAGTTTGTCATTCTCAGATCAGCAAACAAAGAAACCAGGCAACGAAAGAGTGCTGTAAGATTCCAAAAGACTTTTGGTGAATAAAATTATTTGAGAGTTTTACACATTCATTTACTCAGCAATATTTCTTAAATACCTATAGTGTGCTGAGCACAGTGCTAGGGACTGGCGTGCAGAGGAACAAGTTACACAAGGTTTCTTCCTGCCTAGCAGTTATATTTAATCTGGATAAATGAGCAAAGTACATAAGAAACCTGGTTCTTTAAATTATTATTTTTTTAATTTTCAAAGATCCTTTGGAGATTTGATTGACCCAATCATGGGGACAGACTGAGTGAGTCTGGGTCCAGGAGGAGTGGAGGGAGAGGTAAGAGTTCGATGAGAATATAATCTAGATGTGAAGGAGGGAGTAATCAAATGGGCCAAATGCTGCTGAGAGTTTCAAGGAAGACATAATTCACATTGGATTGACAAAGCGCTGGTCATTCAGGGAAAGGTGGAGCCAACAGTTTTGACATGTTTGGGAACTAAAAAAAAAAAATACATGCAGCAATAAGTAAAGGAAAAAGTGAATAAAGTAGTATGAACAGAGAAATTAGTTTGAAGAAGAGAAATATTGTAGTATGTTTGCATGCTGGGAAAGTAATACAGAAGACAGTGGATAAATACAAAGCTCTTATGGTGAGCTCTCTGTCTCCATTGATGGAAAAGGGTGAACAAGTGAGTGAATGAAGTCCACAGTTTCCCCTCCTCACCTACCAAACTTGTGAAAGAGCTGCCCATCAGTCACAGCCTGTCCAACAAAGCTTGAACTCTGTAGCATCCTCGCCTTCTCCCACCGCCAGCAGGAACTAAGCAGGAAGTGCCTGTATTTAGGACCATACCCACATTTTTCTGTGTCTGTTGCAGTGTCAGCCTCCAATCAAAGACAGATAGAGCGGGGTAGGGAAGCATCAGGGTCTCTTTAAAACCACATGAACTGCTGTTGCCAGGCAATTCACACTTTCAACATGAACCCCCTTCTCTCCCCACAGACAGAAGCCCACAGAGCAGCCTGGACAGACTAGTTCTCTCATTCTGACTGATTTTCTATAAGAAATCCTCATGGAGGGAGAACCAAGATGGCGGCATAGGTTAACGCCGGAGTTTGCCGCCTCGAACAACCATTTCAAAAGTGAAACTAAAAGACGGAAGGGACATCATCCAGAACCACAGGAACGGTGGCTGAGTAGAAGTCCTACAACTAGGAGGAAAGAGTAACGCATTCGGACTCTCAGAGGCGGCGCAGTGCTGAAGTCAAATTCTGAGGTGC
>NW_006297812.1:1764065-1768842 GCF_000327345.1 Myotis davidii | reverse complement strand
TGCCAAGAACCTACAACCAAGATTACTTTATCCAGCAAAGCTATCATTCAGAAGTGAAGGTCAGATAAAGAGCTTCACAGATAAGGAAAAGCTAAAGGAGTTCATCACCACCAAACCAGGATTATATGAAATGCTGAAAGGTATCCTATAAGAAGAGGAAGAGGAAGAAAAAGGTAAAGATACAAATTATGAACAACAAATACGCATCTATCAACAAGTGAATCTAAGAATCAAGTGAATAAATAATCTGATGAACAGAATGTACTGGTGATTATAATAGAATCAGGGACATAGAAAGGGAATGGACTGACTATTCTTGTGGGGGGAAGGGGTGTGGGAGATGCGGGAAGATACTGGACAAAAATCGTGCACCTATGGATGAGGACAGTGGGTGGGGAGTGAGGGCAGGGGTGGGGTGGGAACTGGGAGGAGGGGAATTATGGGGGGAAAAAAGAGGAACAAATGTAATAATCTGAACAATAAAGATTTAATTAAAAAAAAATCCTCATGGAGAATTTATGATAAATGAAAATCTCTACATCATCATACATTCAATCATTCATGTATACTTCTCTCCATTCATATGATATGAGGAAAATAAAAGTTAGTTAAGAAACCAAAACAGATTTCTTTGTGAAGGAAAAGCAAACTGTCTTTGTTTAGGAAAATGCAGTAGGTGGATGGGGAAGAGAAAATAGTCCTCGATAGGCCAGGATGTAGACACAAGAAATGATGCATTGCTTTGCACAGTGAAGGGCAGATTTTGATTTCTGCCTGTCATCCTCACATGGAGGAAAGAAACAATTCAGTAGTCTCCCCTTATCTGTAGTTTTGCTTTCTGCAGTTTCAGATACCCACAGTCACCATGGTCTGAAAATACTAAATTTCCTCAGCCATTCACTTCTGCTGCTCCTGACAGTTCAACCATCCATATTCTCATATCCTGATGATCTAGAATCACCTGTGGCACGTGACCTTCCTTCTGACGTGTTGGCAGTCTATAGTAGCCTAACACTAGGTCATAATGGCAACATCATTCACCTCACTTCACCTCATTACGTAGGCATGTAACCTCACATCACCACAAGAAGAAATGGTGAGTACAGCATAATAAGATATTCTCTCTCTCTCTCTCTCTCTCTCTCTCTCTCTCTCCCTCTCTCTCTCTCTCTCTCTCTCCTCTTTTTGTAAGTAGTAGGTTAATAAGCAAAGGAACTTATGAGACTTGTCATGGGCAGCTGCAAGACAAGTACTTTTGCACTTCTGCCTGGCAAATGATCAAAGTTTATGGGGGAAATTCTGAGTTCAGTCACATATCCTGGAGGCTTAAAATACCCAATCCAGATAGTCTCATCTTCGCATTTTTATCTCAAGACTATATATCCTTGGAGCAGCTATAAGAGCAGGGAAGGGAAGCAGAGCATTCTAAAGCACAGGGGAAGAGGGGAGGAGTAGAGGAGGGGAGGGAGGAGGGAAGGAGGGGAGAAGGGGAGAAGGGGAGGAGGGGAGGAGCCTCCTAGTGCCCAGGACATAGTAATACATTTTGAAGGTTATAGAAATTGCACATTCACATAAATTTTTATTGCAGTACCTACATTTTTCTATTTATTATTAGTAACTGTTGTTCATCTCTCACTGTGTCTAATTTATAAATTAAACTTTATCATAGGTATGTATAGGAAAAAAACATTGTATGTTTGGGTGTGTACTATTCATAGTTTCAGGCATCTCTAGGGGTATTGGAATGTATACCCTTGGGCCAGGTGGGAATACTGTATTTACTGGTAGAGTGCAGTAGGGGAGAGCCAAAGAGTATTGTCTCAGCTCTGTGTGGAGGATCCACTGGTTCAGGAATGGCCAAAACACTTTTAAGAACACCACCCCTACAAACACAGATATCCCTTCATGGTCCCAAACCTTCTATGAATCTTTCTATGCTCATAGTCTTGGGTTGGTGATACTTGGGGAAGTGGAGGGACTGTGCACAAAGGAGCAAAGGCCAGACACGGGGGGTCATCAGCCTTCCCGGAGGATCAGCCGTTCTGTGCTGGATCTTCAAAGATGAAGTGCCTTAAAAACAGAGAAAGCCAGGAGGAAGGAAAAATGGTGGCCAAATAGGTAGCCATGTTGTGCACCTCATCCTTAGGCCAGGCTGAAAATACAACTCAATCTGAGAAAATCCACCCAGAATTAACAAATCAGGCACAGCTGAGGAGACAACTTACAACAAGGAAGGGCAGAAAACATCTGGAGTCTAGTAGGAATGGGCATGTGGGATTGTGAGGGGCAGCAGGCCAGCAGGCCGAGAGGGAGAAAAGAAAGCTGGGTTGCACCAAAGCCACATCCCTTGGTGGCAGGCATAACATCCAAGTGTGAAAAAGAAAAGCCACAAGGCTGCTGGCAGCCAGGGAGTCTGGACCCAAGACCACAGGCATGAAAGTCTCTTATCTACCCACTTCATAGACATTTGGTTAAAGTATAAAATGTTTGCACCTGGCTATAAAGCAAGTCATGTTCCTGGGCTGAAGAAACTCTAAGAAGGCTAGTTGCTAGGGAGAGGAGGCTGGGTGTTGCTACATGATGTCATTACCTTGTGCCCACAGCCACTGTTTCCAGGCGGGGCTGGGCTGTGGGCTGCATTTTGCACAATGGGGTCTGGGCAGCATCAGCTGCGATTTGGTGGACTGTCGCTCCAGGGTGGATATGGGGCCTGTGTCCTACTTTGGGGGAAGCTAAGTGTTACTTTGTGGGTCCCTGGTCCACGGTGCTGTTTCTTTGTAAATGGCCAGTGCACATCACGGCAGCTCCTGCATTGTATGTCTGCCCTCTGGTGGTCAGTGTGCATCATAGTGACCTGTAGGATGGTCAGACACTTTTATATATATAGTAGAGGCCCGGTGCACAAAAATTTGTACACTCGGGGGGAAGGGGAAGTCCCTCAGCCTGGCCAGTGCCCTCTCACAGTCTGGGACCCCTTTGGAGATAATGCTCTGCTGGCTTAGGCCTGCTCCCTGGTGGCAGAGGGCAGGCCTAATCCCTAGGTGCAGCCCCTGGTCGGGCTCAGAGCAGGGCCGATTGGGGAGTTGGGCGCCACCCCCTGGCATGCACAGAGCAGAGCGGATCGGGAGGTTGCGATGCCATCCCCAGTCACGCTCAGGGTAGGGCCGATTGGGGGGTTGGGGCACTGCCCCCTGTCACACTCAAGGCAGGGTTGATGGGGAGGTTGTGGCGCTACCCACTGTCATGCACAGAGCAGGGCCCATCAGGGGGTTGAAGAGCTCCCCCCTGTCACTCAGAGAGTAGGGCCGATAGGGGAGTTGGGGCCCCTCCCCCTATCACACACTGAGCAGGGCGGATCAGGGGGTTGGGGCGTCACCCTCTATCACCCACAGAGCAGGGCCAATCAGGGGGTTGGGACGCCACCACTCCCACACTCAGGGCAGGGCCGATGGGGAGGTTATGGCTCTACCCCGTCACACACAGAGGAGGGCCCGTGGGGGAGTGGGGGAGGTTGGGGCGCCGCCCCCTGTCACACACAGAGCAGGGCGATCACGGGGTTTGGGCGCTGCCCCCTGTCACGCTGATCCCGGTGCCGGGAAGCCTCTCGGCTCCGCTGATCCCAGTGCTGGGAGGCATATTACCCTTTTACTATATAAAATAGAGGTATGGTACATGGGTGAGGCTGGCTGGTTTGCCCTGAAGGGTGTCCTGGATCAGGGTGGGGGTCCCCACTGGGGGGCCTGGCCAGCCTGGCTGAGGGGCTGAGGGCTATTTTCAGGCTGGCGGGGGACAGAAGCTCCCAACTGCCCCTTTTTTTCTTTTTTTTTTTCTTTTTAATTCTGGGCCAGCTTTAGCTCTGAGGCTCCAACTCTTAGGCCTCCATTGCTGAAAGTAGGTAATCGAAACAATATATAACTCCAGCTCAGACTCCAGCTCTGAGATCCCAGCTCCCTGAAAGCAGGTTTCTGGAGTTTTTTTTAGCTTCTATATGTTACTATGTTTCAAACTGCCCACTCAGAGGCCTGCAGTGGCAGGCGGGGGACGTTAGAGTCTGCCGTCACTGAAGCAAGCAAGCCTCATGTTCAGTTTAAGCTGCCTGGCTACCGGTCACCATCTTGGCTGTCAGTTAATTTGCATATCTCACTGATTAGCCAATGGGAAGGGTAGCGCTCATACGCCAATTACCATGTTTCTCTTTTATTAGTGTAGACTAGAGGCCTCGTGCACAAAAATTTGTGCACTCAGTGGTTTGTGGTCCCTCAGCCCGGCCTGTGCCCTCCCACAGTCTGGGACCCCTCGGGGCTGACCACTTGCTGGTTTAGGCCTACTCCTCTGGAGATTGGGCCTAAGCTGGCAATCAGACATCCCTCTGGCAGCCCAGCAGCCCTCGGGGGATGCCCACTTGCCAGCAGGGAGCAGACCTAAACTGCAGTCGGACATCTTTAGCACTGCTGAGGAGACAGGAGAGGCTCCCACCACCACCACTGTACTGGCAGCCATCAGCTTGGCTTGTGGCTGAGCAGAGCTCCCCGCTGTGAGAGCGACTGACCACCAGACAGTAACTCCTGCATTGAGTGTCTGCCCCCTGGTGGTTAGTGTGTGTCATCATGACCAGTAATTCCCAGTCTTTCTGCTGTTAGGATGTTTTTGCATAGTACCCTTTTATTATATAGGATGTCCAGAACAGACAAATCTACAGAGAAAGAGAATAGATCAGTGGCTGTCTAGGGCTGAGGGAACTGGGAATAGGGGAGGGAATGACTATGGGGAGTGACTA
>NW_006297812.1:1753492-1763965 GCF_000327345.1 Myotis davidii | reverse complement strand
CTAAGCTCTGAGCCGGCTGGCGGCTGAAAGCAGGTTTTTGGGTTTGTTTAGCTTCTATAATTGCAACACTGTTGCATCCGGAGCTCAGAGCTGGGCTGCAGCAGGCGTGGAACCTTGGCTTCCTCCGTCACTGGAGCAAGCAAGCCTCATGTTCGCTTCAGCTGCGTGGCTGCCGGCCGCCATCTTGGTTGTCAGTTAATTTGCATACCTCGCTGATTAGCCAATGGGAAGAGTAGCGAAGTTATGGTTAATTACCATGTTTCTCTATTATTAGATAAGATATAGATAATAGAAATGGGAAAATGACTATTGGGTGCAAGTTCCTCAGCCAGGACTTGATACCTCTGGTTGCAGGAAACTGGAAAAACACATGGATAACAGCAGGTAAGTGGGACATGCTTTATTATGAACCACGCAGCCAAAAACTGGCTGGTCAGTGTCAATTTATATATATGCTTAAACAAAAGAGGCCTCAGGCCAATTGTGATGCTGGGTCTACATTAACATGTGCTTACTCAGTATGTACAGTGCTACTGCTGAGTCATTGCCCTCAGGCACACGTAGGGCAAAGGGGCCTTTCAACTAATAATACCGCTGTGTCCTTGCCTGCACGCATGTGCATACGTATGGCGAGTAGGCCTTGAACCTCTGGCATACTCTGGTCATGGCCCCCACAATGACTATTACCTACCTTTCTATCTTTATCACCTGCCACTCTATTTACCAAACCAGAATTCTTTAAAACAGAAACAAACAAAACACAACTTATGAATATTCTCTTACAGAGGTCGGCAAACTGTGGCTAGGCAAACCGCAGCTCACAAGCCACATGCAGCTCTTTGGCCCCTTGAGTGTGGCTCTTCCACAAAATACCGACTTCTGCGCATGGGCCACGAAGTTCCAATCGCACTGTACGTGCGTGCCCGCACGTGGTATTTTGTGGAAGAGCCACACTCAAGGGGCCAAGAAGCCTCATGTGGCTTGCGAGCCGCGGTTGGACGACCACGGTCTTGGCAGCATAAGCACTCTTCTAAGGTGGTTGTAGCAGGGTATAAATAATAAATGCACTCCAGCTGTCCTCACTCGATTTCACCAATTTTCCTAAGCACAGCTGAGGATGAGAATGTGTTGATGAGAAAAACTTCTAAAACATAAAAATCGGGTTTTGATGTGAACTGCAGCCCTCTATAGGGCTATGTAATACCATGAAGGGATTGAATGGTCACGAGTTACACAGTCTGGTTTAGCTGGAACGTGTTTCTGCGGGGAGACACTTATCAGGGGCCTCCTTACTCACACAGAAAGTGTTAGGACTAGCTCTTCCTCTACGTTATTTAAGAAAAGAAATATCTGTTGTTTTTCAGGTGGAATGAGGCTCTGTCACTATTTATTGCACTTATTTTCTTTACTATTATATCTAAATTTCTAGCTAATTTCTGACAATTGAAATTTTCTATTCTTATGAATCCTGATAATGTTGGAGGGTGAATTAGCATACTGTATTTACAGGTAAACACAATCAGAGGTTGAGGGGGAAGGGAGGGTCTCTCCATTTAGAAAACATAAGCACCAGTTTTTAGCTGCAACTCTTCTTCTGGCTCAATAGGTCCAGAAGCTCGCTGGCTCCAGCCAATCAGGGCCTCAACTCCTACCAATTCCATTCCCTCACCTTCTACTTAAGTGAGACTCCAACAGCCTGTTGGGTCTTTAAGCTGCTGTGAAGTCAGGGTTGGGCCTGATAGTTGAATAGAGAGTGGGAAATATAATTTCTTTTCTTTCAGGTTCTGTTTCTTTCTACTTTTCTGCTTCCATCTCCTTAAAGAGACAAGGAATTGCCTGCTTCTTGGCTGTGGGAAAGACCAGCAACATGAATAAGGCAGCTAGATGGCGACCCCTTTCCTTTCCTCTCACTGATAATCAGAAAATATACCCAAGAAATCAAAACCTGGGCAATAAACTCATCCCTTTCTTTCACTATGAAAAAGGAAACACTTTGGGCTAATAAAATGCCAGAAGCTACCCTTCAGATGAAGCTCATTTCTCCTCTCCTCCCTTCCTTTACTTGGCTTGTGGTTTCTAGGAAAATCTGGAGCTGGAGAAGCTCTCAAAGAACTTCAGCTGAGGTCCTGGGATGAGAGCATTGACCCTGCATTTGTCGGGAGAGACACTTCTATTTACTCTGTGGATTTAGTGTCCTGTACAACGGGAGGCTCCAAGAAGGGTCTTCTTGGGTTGACTCAGCTTCAGTTCTAACTTCAGCATAATCTCTTCTTAGAACTAGCCTCGCCATGCTTGACAGGAAGGGTTATGAGCTACTTTCTTCCCTATTCTGACTGGAGAGATCCCATATCAGAAGAAAACTACTTATTGTCCTCCAGGTCCCTACACTAGGCTACCTTCTTCCCCAAAGCCACCAAATTTCCTTTCTGGAATGACTAAGCATGTCTAATGTATTTGTAGGGAGGACACTTTACCTTGTCTGAGATTTATTTGTTACAAAGCAGATTTTCAGGGTACAAGGGCCAAGGTTTAAGTTAACTTTTCTGTTTTTTTGTTGTTGTTTTTGCATGTGTGTTGTTGTTGTTTGGTGGTTTGTTTTGTTTTGTTCTTGGTAGTCAACTTCTCTTTTGTGTCTTGAAATCAGGGAGACACAGTGCGTTCACTCAAGCTCGGATTCCATTTGTCTTTCTAGGATTTGAGAGGGACCCCCCAAGGCTAGGGCATGATTTCACTGGGGTATTGAATATAGTATCGCCTTAGTCACCATGTCTCTGCTTTTCAGCTCTCCCTTCCTCTTCATTTACCTTTTGAGCTCACAACTTGATGGTGATTTTTTCCTCTCGGAAGATCATGTGCTGTCCCTCTTATTATATACTTTCTGGGCTCCTGGATGTTCCAGTTTTTGAGATCACCCCCCCACACACACACACACACCAAAAAAAGAATGAGTCAATAAATGAAGTTAGCTATTTCAAATCAAAGGAACCACTTTACAATTTAGCTACACCAAAGGCCAGATTTATGGATGAGCACCCTGTGAAGTCCCACAGTCCCTGTGGGTAGTTCAGTGCTCTGTCTTAAAATTCCTAATTTTTGAACAGGAAGCCTTCATTTTCATTTGCACTGGACCCTGCAAATTATGCAGCCAGTTCTAAATTGCTTGTCAAAACAAGAGATATAACATTAATAACCCTGACCCCACAAGAGCCACATTGTGAACTCTTTTTTAATTGTTATTTGATTTTTTATTTTCATTGATTTCAGAGAGGAAGGGAACTGGAGAGAGAGAGAGAGAAACATCAACGATTATAATCATTGATTGGCTGCCTCCTGCACGCCCCGACTGGGAATTGAGCCTGCAACCTGGGCATGTGCCCTTGAACTGAATCGAACACAGAATCCTTCAGTCCACAGGCCAATGCTCTATCAACTGAATCAAACTGGCTAGGGCCACATTGTGGACTTTTACCTGCTGTAATAGGGTGGAATCCATTTCCAAACAGTGACTAGGCAGGCAACTCAGTACAAGTCTTAGGTGATCACTATGTACTAGTAAGTCATATAAACGTCTGACTGCTGTCCTCTACACCTGAAACTAATGTATTGCATGTCAACTTTAATTGAAAATTTTTAAAAAATGTTAAATGGTGGAGCACATAGGTGGGTCCTGGCTTAGGAGATGGAGGGAATATGTTAGAATGTAGACATACAAGAGTCGGGAGGAAGGGGTAGTTATCAGAGACCTTTCCTGAGTTCCTAACTTAAGTCTGTGTCTCCCAGACTAAAATATGTTGAAAGTACATCTATCCATTCATCTGCTTCCTTTTATATGGACATATCTACCTCCTGCCACTGCTGTGTGTTCCACAAACTAGAGCTATCATGCTTACCTCAGGGGGTTTGTGAAGCTGATTTAGATAATAAAATAATAGCCAAATATAAATAATAAAACCAAGATATGCTTCCACTTCTAAAGTCAGTGTGCTTTGCTAAGCATTTAAATGCATCCTGCCGTTTAATCCTCACTACAACCAAAAAGTAGGCCTAATCACATGTAGATATTACTACTGAGAAAAATGAGGCTCAGAGAGGTTAATCTAGTCTATGTAAATAGATAGAGGTAGTAGACCTGAAATGCAAGCTGTGCCTCTGCCTTCAAACTCATGTTCTTAACCACTGTAATATGATGATTAACTTTAAATCACTATCATATTTATATGTAGTTCTTATAGCTACTGCTGGGAGGGGACAGAAATTCTACTATGTTAATCAACCCATAGAAAAAAATGAGATTGGACTGAGCAATCAAACATGGCAGGAGCTCCCTGCAGAAAAGTGTCCTTATGCTGTTGTGGAGGGTGCGGACAGACTCCCCCAGGAGGTGTCTGCACGAACAGCCCTGTAGCAGCCAGGAAGGAGGAAGGAATGGTGGCATGGCATTCAATTAACTCTTGCCCGGGTTGCAGGCTCACATTGCTAATCTTGTCACAACACTCCCCCAACAATGTCCATGCCTCACCTGATGGTGAGACTTTCCTTGTCAGCCATAACAATGGTGATAGCTTCAGTGTTCAAATGCCCTCTGCCCTGGGGCCTATCCTCCTGGAATCTCACTGTGACTTCAAACTACTGCCTCCCACAATCCTTCACCCTCACACCCCCTTTCAAGATTGGCCAATGATATCCATCCTCATTCTTGTTCCAAGGCCCCTGTTGAGCCCCACATGCACTCAGTACCTTGTTGGCTCAGTCTTTCTCTCCATCTTCCTATATAACATCAGTCTTGAACTGGATGAGCTCAGTGATACCCAAATTCCTGCTTATAAACTGTAAATGTATGAGGTGCATAAGACTCACCCAGGAAAGCTGTTAAAACTAAAAAATCTTTGATCTACCCAAAACACCCTGAAAATATCTCCTAGTATAGAAATTTAAAAGGGATTTCCCAGATAATTCTGATTCACAGAAAGATTTGGGAGCTAGTGAACTAGACTAAGGTCTTCCTGGGATGGAGCAAGACCTTACTCACCTTCCTATCTTTGAGAGCACAGCACAATTATTTGTGCAGCAGGAACTCTTCAAATTTGTATTGTATTCCGCTGAGATAAGTAAAAGAATAATGATACCAGAGGAACCCTAGGCTTACAATTCACTAGTTTTATTTTTGCCCTCCTCTCTTAAGAAACTTTGTACCATGACCATAGCCTGTATCTTTTCATCCCTTGGGAATATTCTACCTTGAAATTCTTCAATAACAAAATTCTACTTATTAGATCTTTCTCCCTAGCTCTGCTCAACAGTCATTTTTGAGGCCCTTAAACTGTAGTTGGTTTAGACTCACTCATTCCGTATCTAATCCTGATCTGTGCATGGAGTTAGCTCTGTTGTGCTGGACCCAAGATTCTGCATGTTTGAAGACAGGCCCATGGAGTTGAACATGTTTCAAAAAAGAAACATGGAGGGGCATGTCTAGGGCGGGGAAAAAAATGGACACATATGTAATACCCTTTGTAATAAAAAATAAAATTTGAAAAAAAAATCAAAAAAAAAAAAAAGAAAGAAAACCAATGAGGACAAATATGTAATACCTTAATCAATAAAGAAAAAAAAGTAAACAGAAAAAAAGAAACATGGCAGATATACCTGAGATCAATATAAAATAAAGAAAGTAAACTGTAATTGAAAAACTAAAATTTTAATAAAAATATACATGGCAAATACCAACCACTAATAAAGCAGGCTTTCCAATTCATATGTCCTATTTCCAATTCATGGGTCCTATTTGTATGTAATACCTGCCTCATTTCCCCCTTTTGGTAAATAAAACTTGTTCTAGATCTGTGCCTACCCTTATGGGTATTTTTGCCTCATGTCCCAGCGCCAGTCTATGCCACAGATTTAGTTTATAGAAATAATAGAATTATTTCTGAAGGCAAACATAAGTCCAGTGTATAGAAATTATAAAAAATAATATTTTAATTTAGAATAGGTTAAAACTTTATACCAACTGTATCTATTCAACCATGAAATGAACTATAGCAAGGAACAGCATTTTTATGCACAATGGACAGTTTTAAAACTTAATAAATTGAGCCCTAAGCAGTTTTATCAGTGGTTACAGCATTGATCTGTGGACTAAAGGGTCCCAGGTTCGATTCCTGTTAAGGGCACATAAATTGGTTGCAACCTCGGTTGCAGGCTTGATTCCCAGCCCCAGTTGGGGTACCTATGAGGTGTATCTCTCACATCCATGTTTCTCTCCCTCTGTCTCTTTCCCCTCTCTTCCACTCTTTAAAAATCAATATCCTCGGGTAAGGATTAACAAACAAACAAATAAATAAATAAGTCACTATTAATCAAAATTAAAGTTTTCAGCTGTATTGTTTACTATAGGAGGATTAAAAGTACATATATGCTCATTCATGTGCATACATATATGGTGTATGTATACCTCTTACCATTTAGATATCTATTTTGTGAATAGAAGACATAAGTGAAAAAATTAGCAATGCTTTTTAGCCATTAAATGTTAATACTGAAGACATCTAGTTCAATTTGCTAAGCAAATCTATAATTCTTCTCTTTCAGCTTTACAACCCAGAAATGTAATCATTAAGGAAGATGGGACCCCTAGCTCCTGGTCTTCACATCCTAACTTCATAGGATAAGTACTAAGTAGCAAACACGGATAGTCTAATCACATTGACCAGTAATTTCCTCCAGTAATTTTATGCTAGGTGACCCTGCTTAAAAATACTCTCACCTTTTATCTCAGTGGAGTTGAGTTCACTCTTTCACCTCTATTGCAACAGTCTTGATCTCTATTGCAAAAGTCTTCCTTGTCTAATTTCATCCAGTGCAAACTTTTCTTTCTGGAAAAAAAATATATTAACTACCACCTCCTGTGGTTATGAAGTACTGGATCATAACAGGGAAATTAGTCACTACTTTAGCCTTCAGCTTCCCAGAAAAGTTTTCTTCCTGAGCCATACTGTGCTACCAGGGCTGTTTGTAGTCCCTGCAGGTCGCCTGCCTGTCACTTCATTGGTTCTTGCCCTCCATTGTGGAATCCAGTCTTGGCATGGCACCCATCTGCACATTCAAATCTTATCTGCCTCTGAATTAAGAATTCTAGAAAGGCCCCTCTCTACATCTTAGTGATTGTCCCAGATGCTCATTTGCCCTCATCTGTGCACTTGCATGTACTGAAAGGCTGTGTTTGAAATTAGAGTTAATCATATAGCAACATTAGCATGGCTATCTCCCTTAAGATGCATGTTGTAGAAGAGATTCACTAAGCAGGAGGCTGGCCTATGGTCAAGTTAGAATCATCCCCTATCTTAGGTTAGCATAGCACAATGCTTAGTGTTAGTTTTCATCATTGGAAATGTGTTATTTGACAGAAATGGAAATGTTTAAAAGATTATAGAGTTGAAGGTATGGTGTCACCATGAATACTAAGCTTATTGAGGGGGGATCACTTTTTAAGTTATATAAATGTCTAACCACTATGCTGTACACCTGAAACAAATATAATTTTGACCATCAATTATAATTTAAAAATAAATTTTCAAAAATAAAGACCTGTAAAAGACCTTAAAAATAAATTTTCAAAAATAAAGATCTTTAAAAAAAAGAATATTTAATGGAGTTGAGATTGCTAGCTGATGGATGTTAATTAACTTGATGGGAAAATCCCTTCCCAACATAATATGTATATCAAGTTATCACTTTATACATTTTAAATATCTGACACTTGGATTTCTCAATTATACTTGATAAAAATAAATACAAATCAAAACAACATCATGAGGAATAACCTATGGCTGTATCTCCCATCTTGGGGAACTCAGCCCCTTCCTCACTATCTACTCCTTTAAGTCTAGGAAATGTGTATTTGAAGTGAGAAATCTTTCAACTCTTGGCTTTTCATAACACCACCAAATGGTTTGTCTGATTTCCTCATCTTCACCCTCGAATTAAGTTGAAATGGGTTGAAGCTACAAGTAAATTTTCCATCAATAGAGTTAATAGTTGCACAAATGGTGTTCTGATGGATGTTTGGAAAGGTTTTGCCCAAATGCACGTATCAACCAGCCTATGGTATATGAAAGGCATTCTACATTGCTCTTTGAATTAATCAGATGTTCTTTGAAAGCAGGACACATTAAACTTTAGCAATGGTCATCTCTGGTGCTCTTTAAAATGGGATTGTTGATTGACACAAATGAAGCTGGTCAATGTGAATGGAAGAGTAATGAAGAAACTGAGAACTAGTGGACTAGTTCTCAGACAGGCCTGAGTGAGGTGAACTAAGGGTGGTGAAATGGAATCAAAAGGTTTCATTAGTACCCAAGACTGATCAAAACACAGCCCTTGTCCTCAAGAAATTTAGCTTCCTGGAATGATAAAGTTCTCATTGTAACAGCAAACTGAATGTTATGATTTCCATAAACTAAATTTATCTTTGACCCTCTCTCTAATCAACTCACTTTAAAGATCATGAAGTCTCACCTAGAGGATGTTCTAACTAGTAACACCGACACACATACCTCACCCCCTACTCCAACACACACACACATACACACACACACACACCTCTGAAGTTGCCCCAGGAAGAAGCTCTACTCCCTATTGCTTTCTATATAATGATTTTACTGCAGCCATTTTTATTTTTTTATTGATTTCAGAGAGTAAAGGAGAGGGAGATAGAAACATCAATGATGAGAGAGAATCATTGATTGGCTGTGTCCTGCATGCCCTACACTGGAGATTGAGCCTTCAAACCTGGCATGTGCCTTGACCTGGAATTGAACTGGGACCTCTTGGTTCATAGTTCAGTGCTCAACTACTGAGCCATGACTGCCAGGCCATTTTCATTTATTTCTGGTGATATCAGGACAGCTAGAACAATGAAAGCTCCTCTTGATAATAATGTTTTAAAAGATGGTGGCTCCCAGATTTTACCTAGTCCCTTATTTTATAACAAAGACACCTGAAGCCCTGAGAAGTTACATGGCTATCTCCTTATAGTCACACAGTTAGTTACTGTAAAAACCGGGCTTTGAACCCAGCTCCACCTACCAGGCCAGTGCTCTTTCTAATGGGTTACATTGGGGAAAAAATCTGACTTGTTTTTGTCAAAGCAATGTACCCCTGCTTTCGGGAAATGGCACAGATCGACAGCTACATTACTTTTCTAATAGCCAATGCAGTTTCTCATGAAAGTATATTCTTCTCTCTCAAAGTAAATTAAATGGCATAATATTCCCATAAACTGGATTTAGTAACATATTCTCCATGATAAACAACATATTCTCCATGAGTCAAATCGGATTCACCTCCTCGGCAATGTGAAATTGAAGTTTATGTGCTATCTGTTGATGACGATTGACTATAAATGTAAGACCATTTAGTAAGCAAATAAACTACTCAGTTACAAGGTAACATAATACACAGCAATTTTTATAAATCTCTCTTCATCTTGCCTTTCCACTGGTTTGAAAGAATTAAAGAGGACATTGAGATGCATTAGGTAAATTGTGATATTAGCACTGCCATTTATGTGATTGTCATGATTTGTAAAAATATGAAGAATAAAAACATACCTTGGGACTGAAAATATAAGTTCAAAAATGTGGTTTTCTAATAGAATTTTCTGTAGAATGAACATCTCAAGGATCAATTGTGGGAGGGCAGGAGTGGGGGGAAGTCTTGCCAGCCCCCTACCCACACAGAACAGATTTATTTATAATGTCTGCATTTTATGTTTGAATTCTATAGATTTAATTTAAGGGAAGGGTTCCAAGGAAGACAGGCAGGAATGAAGGGAGGGAGAAAAGAAGGAAGAGAAAGATTGAGAAGCTGTGTCATTGCCTTTGCTTATTTTGAGTAGAACTGCATACTATTTGTCAAACCTCAGCCCAAATCCCATCTTTATTTTATTACTAGAGGCCCGGTGCACAAAAATTTGTGCACTCAGGGGGAAGGAGGGGTCCCTCAGCCTGGCCTGTGCCGTCTCGCAGTCTGGGACCCCTCGGGAGATAACGCCCTGCTGGCTTAGGCCTTCTCCCGGGTGGCAGAGGGCAGGCCTAATCCCTAGGTGCAGCCCCTCGTCGGGCTCAGAGCAGGGCCGATTGGGGAGTTGTGGCGCCGCCCCCTGTCATGCACAGAGCAGGGCAGATTGGGAGGTTGCGATGCCCCCCTCAGTCACGCTCAGGGTAGGGCCGATTAGGGGGTTGGGGTACCACCCCCTGTCACACTCAAGGCAGGGTCGATGGAGAGTTTGCGGCGCCACCCCCTGTCACGCACAGAGCAGGGCCAGTCAGGGGTTGGGGCGCTGCCCCCTGTCACACACAGAGCTTGGCCCATCAGGGGGGTTGGGGAGCTGTCACACACAGAGCAGGGCGGATCAGGGGGTTGGGGCGCCACCCTCTATTACCCACAGAACAGGGCCGATCAGGGGGGTGGGGC
>NW_006297812.1:1745319-1753125 GCF_000327345.1 Myotis davidii | reverse complement strand
CGGTGGCCCCAGCTCTGTGGCCTCTGCTGCTGCGAAAGTGGAAACCCTCGGGCCCAGACTTGTGTTCTATAATCGAAACTCTCTATCAACTCCAGGTCTGAGATCCCAGCTCACTAAAAGCAGGTTACTGGAGTTTTTTTTTTAGCTTCTATATGTTACTATGTTTCAAACTGCCCGCTCAGATGACTGCAGCAGCAGGTGGGGAACGTTGGAGTCCACCATCACTGAAGCAAGCAAGCCTCATGTTCAGTTTAAGCTGCCTGGCTGCCGGACGCCATCTTGGCTGTCAGTTAATTTGCATATCTCGCTGATTAGCCAATGGGAAGGGTAGTGGTCATATGCCAATTACCATGTTTCTCTTTTATTAGTGTAGATAACATAAATATTTTTAACTGATTTGGACAAGTACTACTAAAATACTAAACATTTATAAAGTGACCAGGATTAAAATAATATGCACTGATAAAGTATAACTAGACACAAATTAATGAAATAGAATATAAATCAAGTCAAATTAAAAGATGATTTTCATGGAATTGAGGATCCTTACTGTTGCATTAGATGATTCTCCAGTAAAACAGGACCTATATGTATATTAGAATATATGTAAAATATCCTATTGGTATATAAAATACCATATTGGTATATATACATATAGAAAGATACATGTAGACACATAAAGAGATACTTATTACAAGATTTATTATAAGAAATTAGCTCACACAATTATGTAGGATAACAAGTTCCAAGATCTGCAGGTGGCAAACTGGCAACCCAGTGACTTGAGAACTGGAAGAGCCAATGTTTTATTGAAGTTCAAAGGCAAGAAAAAACTGATGTCCCAGCTCAAAGCAGTCAGGCAGGAGGAATTCCCTTTTATTGGAGGAAAGGTCAGTTTTTCTGTTCTACTTGGGTCTTCAACTGATTGGATGAGGCACACACACACTAGGGAAGGCAATCAACTTTACTGTCTATCCATTTCAGTGTTAAACTCATATAACAATATCTTCACAGAAACACCCAGAATAATGTTTGACCAAATATCTGGGCACCCCCGTGGCCTCATCAAGTTGATACATAAAATTAACAGCTGTCAAAATTCCAGGTTAAAATTTTAAAAGAAAATACAAAACAACAAATGCAGATGAATATTGCTCTTTCTTGGTATAGAGGAGGTCTTCTGAGTTTATGGAAAAATATAAAAGCCTATAAAAAATAAGGACATTTACTTACATAAATGTTTTACTATGGCAATAATTTGCATCTTTTGTTTTGCTTTATTTGTATTCAAACTTTTTTTTAAAACCAAGGAATTGGGGAAAAGAAAGAATGATATTTAGCTTCTAGGAATTATTTCTTCAACTTTTCTATGAAGCATAAGCCAACAAATTCCAATGCCTTGTTCCTGTTTTGTTTTGTTTTGTTTTGTTGTTATTGTTATTTAAAGACTGGATTGGGAAGGATTTACTTAAGGTGTCAAAAAATTATTCATACTGTTAGGTAAATAATCAACTCCTTAGTTAAGTTTATGGGAACAAAGAACAATATTGAATTTTCTAGAACTTGCCCTAAGCTATACTTATTTTTTTTTCATATTTATGTTTTCTCCAGCAAATGGTATATAATTGTTTCCTATTATGCATGTAAATTTTAAGGTCATCATAAAGTCTACAAATTATTTCCAGGAAGTTAATTTATAAACAAGGTGTTATTTAGCATGCAAATTGAGTCATAAAGTTGTAGGCAGTTGTAAAGACAGACTTCCTTTGCTTGCTCCTAATGCTGAAACATAATTTGTTTAATATTTCAACTGAGGTGACTATTTTTGCAAGCATATGAGTGATATTTTGGACTTGATCCATATAAATTTATTTTATTGAGCATTTATATGCAGTGATATAATCTCCAATGTGCTGTAGTGGTCATTTTAGTAGCCATGTAAATTAAACTGCCATCAAGATATGCAACAATGAAACCTAGATTTGAAGGGCATTCCTCTTCATTTTGGAAGCTATTACTTCATGAAGAAAGAAAACTTTTTTCTTTCCCCACTTTGTGGTATTTGATCAAATATCACTGTTGTACATTAGGGCTGCCCAGCTGTGCAGACTGTGGCATGAGTCACCTGGAATAAGTGGCACAGTAACTTCGACCTATGCAGAGCTCTGCCTTTGTAACTGATTATGGCAAACCTCTTCATAGAGAGTAAACTGTAAAACATGGCAGGTTTAACCCAAATCTCTCTTCAATGCATCTGAAGTAGGAAAGGACTGTGGGATGCTGGACCACCTTTACCTGGCTTATGAGAGCTGAATGTGCACAGTTCTTCCCAACTCTATATTCCATGACAACATGTTGGTAGCATGAAATAGACCATAAAGGAAATATTTACACCACAGAAATCTGAAAAACATATATCAAGGCTTAATATTTTCCCCAGAGAGCTATTTGTTAGACACCACTGGACTCTGCGATGGAGAAGTGGACAGGCTTTCTAGGTTCACATGCTTTGTTTGGAAAGATAGGATTTAAATGCTGCTGTTACCTACTTAACAGAGGGACTCACTAGAAAAATATGTAGGAGTCACTTTACTACCCTAAGCTTAACCAAGGGGCCAATCATAAGGAAAGGCAAAATACCTGAAGCATTCCAAAAGCCTTTATGAAAAACTGTCTGACAATCTCTGAAAGGAAGGAAACAAAGCAGGTATAATCTTCTCAGTCCCTGGTATAGATACACCTTAGCTCTTTCACCAGAAAATACACTGTATTTATGAATCCCATCAATGAAATTTCAGATTTTCAGTTTGTACCATATAATCCATATTGACTTTAGCTGTCCTCTATTCACCACTGTTATACTCCAGTACATGCCCCAATCTCTTAAAACCTCACCTACCCAAGGCACTTATGTATCATGAAGTTGCAAGAAGATCATCAAATATAAGTAGAGAGCTTCAGAATTCACAAAAGTATCAAAAATAAACACTTTTCATTATATAATAAAAACTAGAGGCCTAGTGCACAAAATTCATGCACTCCGGCGGGGGGGAGGGGGTCCCTCAACCTGGCCTGCTCCCTCTCACAGTCCGGGAGCCATCAGTTGGACATCCTTAGCCCTGCCACAGAGGCGGGAGAGGCTCCTACCACCACCGCCACGCTCTCCAGCCATGAGCCCAGCTTTTGGCTGAGCACCGTTCCCCCTATGGGAGAGCATTGACCACCAGGGGCAGCTCCTGCATTGAGTGTCTGCCCCATGATGGTCAGTTCACGTCATGGCAACTGGTTGTTCTGCCATTTGGTCAATTTGCATATTAGCCTTTTATTATAAAGGATAAAGCCCTGGCTGGGTGGCTCAGTTGGTTAGAGCATTATCCTGAACACCACAAGGTTGTGGGTTTGATTCTCAGTCAGGGCACATACCTAGGTTTTGGGTTTGATCCCTAATTGGGATGCATAAAAGAGGCAACCAATCTCTCTCTCTCTCTCTCTCTCTCTCTCTCTCTCTCTCTCTCTCTCTCTTTTTTTCTCTGTCCCTCTCTAAAAATCTAAAATCAATAAACATATCCTTGGATAAGGATAAAAAAATTTTAAAAATAGAAACACATATTGTCTATAATATGCTTTTAGATGTTTTAGCATGAATTATATGCTATATACATAATCTGTATGTTTAACTTTAATCCTCACATAGAAATGAATAGTTAATATCTAAAGTATTCTAATCTGAAGTCTACACTTGAGGCATGGTTAGTTAGCATTTGAAAAACCCCA
The DNA here is from genome assembly GCF_000327345.1 of Myotis davidii. Lineage (NCBI taxonomy): Eukaryota > Metazoa > Chordata > Mammalia > Chiroptera > Vespertilionidae > Myotis > Myotis davidii. The sequence continues at coordinate 1,749,351 of NW_006297812.1, read as the reverse complement.
ACCCAATATGCAGCATTATTTACAATAGCCAAGATATTGAAGCAACCAGTGTTCATTGTAGAGAAATGAATAAAGGAAACATGATACATATGTACAATGGAATATTACTCAACCATGAAAAGAATAAAATCTTAAGATTTGTGGCAGGAATGGACTTAGAGATGATTATGCTAAGTAAAATAAGTCAGAGAAAAAATATTATATGATTTTATTTATATATAGAATCTAAAAAGCAAAGGAACAAACCAAACAAACAAACTCAGATACAGAGTACAACTGATGTTGGACAGAGAGGCAGGGTGTTGGGAGGCTGGGTGAAAAGGTAAAAGGATTAAAAAGTACAAGTTGGCAGTTACAAAACAATCATGGGGATATAAATGACAGCATAGATAATATAGTCAGTAATCTATATATATAAAAGCCTAAGTGACTATTATGACCAGACAACTGGCCAGTAGCTATGATGCGCACTGACCACCAGGAAACAGATGCTCAATGCAGGAGCTGCCCCCTGGTCATCAGTGCACTCCCACAGCCAGCCAACTCCCGCAGTCCCTACCCCCAGCAGGCCGGCCCTGATTGGCCCCAATCAAGACTGGGTGAGACGGCCCCAATCAGCCCTGATCACCAGTCAGGCCAAGTGACCCCACCCATGCACAAATTTGTGCATCAGGCCTCTAGTATTGTAATAACTGTGTATGGTGTTAGATGGGTACTAGATTTGTGAGGGGAATGCTTTGTAAGTTACATGAGCATCTAACCACTGTTGTACAACTAAAACTAATATAATATTGAATGTCAAACTGTAATCTACACTAATAAAAGAGAAACATGCAAATTGGTATCACTCCGTTATGCCCACCAGCCAATCGGATGAATATGCAAATTAACCCAACAAAGATGGCGGTTAATTTGCATACACAGGCACGGAGTGAAGACTGAAGGCTCCAGCTGTACTGAAGACTAAAGACTGAAGACTGAAGACTGAAGAGGCTTGGCTTCTCCCCTGCGGCTGGACCAAAGGCCTGGGTCCTGGGTGCCAGAGGAAAACCAGTGCCGGCAGCCAGGGGAAGGAAGGTCTATTGCATGAATCTTCGTGCAACAGGCTTCTAGTCTATACTAATAAATGGGCAATATGCTAATTAGACCGGATAGACTGGATGTCTTCCAGATGTCATTCCAAAGGTCCTTCCTGACAAAGCCGGGGGTATGGCTGGCCTGTAAACTGCCTGCAGCCCCTTTCCCAGGCCAGGGCCACCCCCAGTGGGGATCCCCACCCCAATAAGGGCTTGGATGGCCTTTAAACTGCCTGAAGCCCCTTGCCCAGGCCAGCCCCACCTCCCAGCGGAGACCCCCTACCCTGATCCGGGGCCCCCTTCAGGGCAGGCCAATTGGCCCCCACCCATGCACCAGGCCTCTATCCTATATAATAAAAGGGTAATATGCAAATTGACCCTAATGGCAGAATGACCAGAACGACTGTTGGACCAGTCACTATGAGGCTCATTGACCACCTCTTTGTCCCTTTCCCTGGCTGGCAGGCTCTGATCGCCTGATGGCCACCTGCAGCAGGAGCAGGGTCCACGAGCGGTCAGGAAAAGCTCACCTCTCGGCCCTTCCCCTGGCCATCAGGCCCCAATCACCCGATGGTGAATGGGGAAACAAGGGTGGGTGGCTGCGGGAGGTGGGGCCAGCTGAGGGCAGCTGGGGAAGATAGCCCTGATCACAGGCCAGGCCTCAGGACCATACCTGTGCATGAATTTCATGTGCCAGGCCTCTAGTTAAAAATTATAAAAAGAAAATCCCAATCCACATTCTGGAAGAAGCTACTCTAAGAACTTCAAATCATCTAATCAATACTAGAGTGATTGTTAATTAACATAAGGGAAGTTAAAAGTAATTTTCATTGGAGAAATGAATAGTGTTAAAGATACAATTGGTTGAAAAAATTATATAGGCTCCTCCATCATTTTATGAAAAAGTAAAAGACTACAACAAGCCCAGAAACTAATTCTTTCATGTTCAGACCATAAGTCTAGAGCCCTATGTGGTCTGGTGTCTCTCACTCAAAGAGGGGACTGTGCCTCTGAATCCCAATATAAGACTAGATGAGGCTGCCATCTGCCATAAGAATATCCCATTCGCCTTGCGATTTTATTCCACGGGAAAACCATACTCTTTTTTCTCCTGGTCACCCAACCTACCCTACATTTACCAAACTTCTCTATAATTAGGTGAAGCCCTGTCAGTTACTTCTGCCCAAAGCAATGTGGGCAGAACCACTAGGTGGGAGAAGGTTCGGTCTTTGTATGACTGAATTGAGCAAATCTACCACCTCCAGAGACCTGTGATCTGAATGAGATATAAACAATATTACATTTAGCCACAGAAGCTTGAAGATTACATTACATTACAGCAATTCGCTACTTGCACTAATGCTGTAACTACATTATTCAATATTGGAAAAGGAAGTTTGGGGGGAAAAACAACAAATGCAATTCATGTCTGCAATAAGGATACAAAGATTTTCCTACTCTAAGTGTCTAGACTCAATGCCTTAGGAAAGAAAGAGCATTTAGTATTGAATGTGGCTAAATCAAAGCTATAAAGCTCAATAATCCCTATTAAGCTGTCTGGAGAGCCCTTAGGATGCCATTAAATAGAAAGTCTAGGTATGGTAAGATAGTTTGATGTTCTTCTATCCCACAAACAACTCTTGCCTTTCCTCCTCCTAGAAAAATGCAATAGGAATTCAGCACACATTTTATAATGAGTAATATTCAGATGAAATCAAAAATAAGATGAAAATTAGTACCTGTTATTTTGAGTTCAAAAATCACAGGTACTTTTTTGGAATAACATATCATTGCTTGTTTACTTTTACTGATCTCTCAAAAGATATTCTGGAAAATATCAACATGATTTGTTTGATCCCTTTTATTAAACTACTGATAAAAATAAGCAACTTTACTTAATAAAATGTCCCTTTTATGTAAAATCTGACAGGCAATAGTCTTTAAACTACAATCCATAATGCTGAGGAGAAATTCCATCTCAAAGGATTACTGTTTTAGGTCTCAACAAACAAGAACAAGTCCAATTTAGATATATTATCCATTACTATCTGACACTTTCAATTATATTATTTTAATTGCATTTAGTATATTTCTCTATGGCTCATGCAACTATTATATTTTTTTAATTTTTTAAAAATATCAGAATAGTTTTAGATTTACAGAAAACTGGCAGAGCCAGTCAGCATGGCTCAGTGGTTGAGGAGCATGAACCTATGAACCAGGAAGCCACAGTTTGATTCCCAGTCAGGGCACGTGCCTAGTGTGTGGGCTTGGTTCCCAGTGTGAGCCATGCAGGAGGCAACTGATCAATGATTCTGTCTCATTGTTGGTGTTCCTCTCTCTCTTCCTCTCTGAAATCGATAAAAATATATTAAAAAATAATACTTGCAGAGTTAGTGCAAATATTCCTATATAAGTTTCCCCTATTGTTGTCCTAAACCACCATGGTCCATATATTATAACTAAAACCAAGATTGGCACATAATTGTTAAATGAACTCAACAGTTTATTCAGATTTCACGAGTTTTTCCTCAATGTCATTTTCCTGTTTCAGGATTTCATTCAGGGTACAACTTTACATTATCATTATGTCTCCCTCCTCTTCTCTAGTCTGTTACAGTTTCTCAGACTTTCCCTGTCATTGATAAAATGAAATTTTTGAAGAGCTCTAGTCAGAGTTTTTGCAGAAACTCAGTTTGATTTCATTCAATGTTTTCTCATGTTTATACTGGAATCATGGGTTTCGGGAGAAAGACTATAGATACAAGGTGCCATCTCATCATTTATATCAAGATGATATGCAATTGACATGACTTATGGATGATATGAGCCTTGATCACCTGAATGAGATAGTTTTTGCCAGGTCTCTCTGTAATAAAGTTACCACCACTCCTTAACTCTTTCCAAACTCTACTCTTTGGAAGCAAGCCGTTAAGTGCAATGTGGCTGGCTCACA
>NW_006297812.1:1734066-1745294 GCF_000327345.1 Myotis davidii | reverse complement strand
TTGGTCACTTACTACACACATTAGGCACATATTTGGCAATGATGAAGAGGAACTAAGCCCCACTTCTTGGAGGTGAGGCATGCCTACATAGATTACCTGAAATTCTTTTGTAAGGAAGAATAATCTCTTCCATTTATGCATTTACTCAACCATTTATTTTTATTTAATATGGACTCATGACTATTTTAGACCTTAAATTATAGTCCAACATACTTTATTGCTAAAATTATTCTAGCTTTGGCCTTTGGGACTACTCATTTTATTTTTGAAAATGTATATTTCTGTAAACAGAGATTTTTGAAGGCTGAAGAAGTTTCAAAGTTTTATTTTTAGAAGTAAGATGAGATGAAAACTTTGTTTTATAGGAAATGCAAGTTCATGGAATCAGTATGAGCAGTTGATAAAATAAGAAGGATGATTTTTTTTAACTATGTGTATTTATATTTAATAAGAAGGGACAAGCCGAAACCGGTTTGGCTCAGTGGATAGAGCGTCAGCCTGCAGACTAAAAGGTCCCAGGTTCGATTCCGGTCAAGGGCATGTACCTCGGTTGCGGGCACATCCCCAGTGGGGAGTGTGCAGGAGGCAGCTGGTCGATGTTTCTCTCTCATCGATGTTTTGAACTCTCTATCTCTCTCCTTTCTTCTCTGTAAAAACTCAATAAAATATATTTAAAAAAAAAAAAAGAAGGGACAAATAAATCCTTGAATATTTCATCTCTGGTAATTTTCCAATTGGGAGAAAGTGTATTAAAACTTATGATATTACATATCAACTGTAATTAAAAAATTACCAAATAAAAACTTCTAAGAATAAGTTGCATTCTGCCACAAAAAATATTTTTTTAGAGTAAGTGTATCCAAAAATGTTGGATCTAGTGTTTTGTATCATTAAGACAAGAATGCAACAGAGTTTAGGAGAGAGAAATATTCAGTACAATATTTAAATGGAAAGGCATCATTTTTCAGTGGTTTTCACACTGCAGGTCACAACCTATTAGGTGGTTATGACACCAATTTAGTGGGTCTCAATCAGCATTTTTTCCCCAAAATTCAAAAAATTCTAATAGATATTAGAATAGAAAATATCAAAGTACATTTATTAGGGTCCTACAGAGAAATAGACCAATAGGAGAAACACATATCATATGTGTACATATATATTTATATGTATGCTAGAGGCCTGTTGCAGGAAGATTCTTGCAAGAATAGGGCTTCCTGAGACCGCAGCGAAGCAGAGAAGGGAGTGAAGCCCACCGAAGCTCCCTCCCTTCGCCACTTAGCCCTTGGCTCCCTCCCTTCTCTGCCACCTGGGCTCTCTCCCTTCTCCGCCGCTTTGCTCCCTCGCCAGGTCACGGATCCAAGGCCCTGATCCCCTGGGCAGCATCGGGTGCCACTGGCCCTGCCTCACCGGGTCAGGGGTCCGGGGCCCGGAGCCCACGGGCAGCGTCACGCGCTGCCGACCCTGTCTGCATTATGCAAATTAGCTGCCATCTTTGTTGGCGGTTAATTTGCATATCGTGTTGATTAGCCAATAGGAGGCGTAGTGAAGGTAAGGTCAATTATCATGTTTGTCTACTATTAGATAGGATATATATGTAATGATATCAATATAGATCTATGTGTATCTACTTATAGAGACGTATTTACTTTAAGGAATGGCTCTCATGACTAGAGGCTATTAAGTTCAAAATCCACAGGGTAGGCCACAGGCTGAGAGACCCATCAGTTCAAGTTGCAGTTTGAGGCCAAAGGCATTCTGCTGACAGATTTCCCTCTTCCTCAGCAGAGGTCAGTCTTTTTTTTTTTTTTCATTAAGGTCTCCAACTTATTAAATGAGACCCACCACATTATGGATGGCAATCTGCTTTACTCAGAGTCCCCAATTTAAATATTAATCTCATTCAGAAATATCAGAAGAATATTTAGGCAATTAGAAGAATATTTGTTTGTTTTTAATCCTCACCCAAGGATATCTTTTCTATTGGTTTTTAGAGATAGTGGAAGGCAGAGAAGGATGGAGAGAGAGAGAGAGAGAGAGAGAGAGAGACAGACAGAGAGAGAGAGAGACAGAGAGAGAGAAACATTGATGTGAGAGAGACAAAACTTTTTCTTTCCTAAGCATGGATTGTTTTATCTTGATGTTACTAGCTTCAGTGCCTAGCCAGGTGCCTTGTACAAGTAAACACCCAACGAATATTGGTTAAACTAAATTACTTTCATTGACAGGAGTACTGTAATAAAATGAGTTATTTTGAGTGACTCTTACTGGTGGCATTTTATATACATTTTTTCATATTCTCCCAATGACTACAAAACGAGAATTATTTTATAAACCAGAAACTGATGCTTAGAAGTTACAAAACTAGCCTATGGTTATACAGTTGAGAAACTACAGAAATTTGAACTCAAGACTGTATATCTTCTAAGCAAATTTTCTTCCCTTTAAAGAAGGGATATCAAACAGGCAATTATGTTGAGAAGTAAGCATTTCCATGAGGGCTCAGCAGAGAGAGGAGCCTTGTCAGGGGAGCAGAATAAAGTATGCACATTTGACATCTTGGCTCCCATTATATTGTTACAGAAATGGCATGCAAGATGGAGTGAGCAATTTACTCAAGGTCAATGTTCAATCTGATAAAGAGAGAATATTAAATTCACCAATTTTCAGGACTGAATATAAAATTGCATTGTTTATTTCTTTCGGGATCTCATTAGCACTTCAGGCAAGTAGTTCAGTTGGGTGTAGGCAGACAAGATTGAGAAATATAACCTTGTCTGGCAAAAAAAAAAAAAGGAAAGGAAAGGAAAATAACTTTTGTGATGTTTGTTTGTTTTTTCCTTTAAAGCTATCACAGTGTCTTTTGCACAGTCCCTGTATACATGAGAGCTTAACTCTAAGGCTCTCTTTGGAGTCTATGTTTCAAGATCAACTTACAAAAAGATTATTTTAATAGTTCAGCAGAAAAAAAACAATGCCTATGCATGAGATCTATGCCGTACTCACATTAGCTCAAGTTCAATTCCACAACAAGTTACTAGATATTTCTTTCAAGCCCTAGGATATCTTTTACCCTCTCCTTATGTTAGAGACCATAAGAATTGCTATTTCATCCTGCATATATTTTCCTAATAAATGGCTAATAAATGCAAGAGAACCACTGCAGTTTCCCAGGAGAAAGATTACCTGCAGCCACATTTTACATCTTTTTCTTGCACATTTCTATTCTGTGCTATTAAAGAGTTTGTAGCCCTGGCTGGTTTGATTCAATGGATAGAGCGTTGGCCTGCAGACCGAAGGATGCCAGGTTTGATTCTGGTCAAAGTACATGCCCGGGTTGCAGGCTTGATCTCCAGGAGTGGGCATGCAGGAAGCAGCCGATCAATGATTCTCTCTCATCACTGATGTTTCTTTCTCTCCCTCTCCCTCTCCCTTTCTCTCTGAAATAAATAAAAATATATTTTAAAAAAGAGTTTGTAAGTTGCTCTTAAACTGTGAGGTTGACTTTAGATGTGTGCATGGCAGCACTGCATGTCTTCATTGATAATCACAGAACTTTATAGGCAAACTCATTCACCTCCTTGAAATACATGAAGGTGAAAATTTCAAAATATATTAAAATCCATGTCATACATTATTATTCCTAGAGTGAAAGCCAAACAAATAATTAATTGAATTTTCCAAATATCCCCATTAGGAGTTTATCAAATGGGGCCTCTAGTTTAACAATCTATCTCAGGTGAATGATGAGGATGGTGCTTTTATACAAAGGATAGTATTTTACTTCTCCATCAGTATTCACTTATGAGGTGAAATGTGAAAACATCATTGAAATTAATATAATTATCACTTATAAAGCTTACCTCACTATTTTCCATTTCATTTCCTTTAGGAAGTCTTACGTAAAAAAACAAATAGATTCAGTAGACAACCAAGAAAAGAGAGTTGGATGCCAGCTTAGCCAGTAAGAGTGTTGTTATTGGCACAGAACGGGCACTGCTTGCCCATGCCTGTCTGCTTACACAGGTTCCTACATCAGCTCTCTGCTCATAGGACCTAGAGGTTATTGTCCTAGCTCCTGTCTACTCTCTTTTACAAACATGTGAAAGGAAAATGGAGAATGTTGTCAACTACAAAAGTTTTATTAATAAAATAAAAATATGAATAAAAGTAGTGTCCTTGCTCAGGCAGTTAATACACATCTGATGTGTATTAACCCACAAGTGATGGAGGAATTATTATCTGAGATATTTGAAACAAGACTGCCCAGAGCTCTTGGGAAATACTTTATAATAAGGCCAAATAGATAGAGAGGAATATATAGAGTGATTTTTTTTCTTTTGTTTATTGGTGGCTAAGACCCATTTTGCAATTCCCATTCATCCCTCCTAAATTAAGATCTGAAAAAAGTCATTCTGATAAGGAATAGCTCTTTAAAGTATTTTTTAAAAATTTAAACTAAGGAGCTGTGGGGACCTGTCTAGAATACACTGTATGCTCAAGGCCAATTAGAGTGTGAAGACTTGTCCAGACTACACTGGATGTTTAAGGCCACTCTGAGCATAGAACTCCTAATCAAAGTGTTCAAGGCTGAGATGCTATACACAGGTGCAAGGACACAGCAATCTCACGGTACACTGCCCAAGCATGCCCTTCTGTAACCCAAATGATTGATGTCACTATTTGAAGGAAACCCACAGAGCACATCACAATTTATGAATAAGAAAATGAGCAGTGTGATTTAAATATGTAATTAACCTCAATAAATATATTTATCACCCATTACAGGGGTCACAATAGTTCTTAAACAATACCTCTATGAAAAATGAGTAAGAAAAAGCTTGTAGAAATATTGGTATTATACACAGAATACCATAAAAGCTCAATAAATCTGTTTGTCTTCTTAAATGGTACAAGTGTTTAAGTTCAAGGCAGGGCTCAATGTGAACTGATAAAATTGCCACTCAGAATAGAAGCCAACATGGAAAACTTGGTAGGAAGTCATGAGTTTCCTCTAATCCTTCTTTCCATATTTATAACCTTGGAAGATGTTTGTACATCTTTTTAGCATAAATAGGAAATCAAATAAGAGACCAGACACAAGCTGTCATCTAACCTCTTGATACACTATGCCCAGTACAGTAATGAAGAGAAGTTTTAACTTTGCAAGAATATTCAATAGTGAAAGCAAGTAAGAGGGATTTATTCCCTCTTCTGTAGAAAAACATTGCATCACTTAGTATTCATCTATACATGGGTGGAAAGTACTTTATTAATGCTGAAAGTAAAAAATACATATATATTTATTTTTAAATTTTAAAACCTAAGCTAGTCAGAATCCCAAGCTAATAAGAAATGAGCCTTGATGAAAATAAAATATATTCATTTTATTTTGAACTTCTACTGTATTATTCACTGAGTTTGTTTCTATGGGACATATAAAGATATAATTGTACTAATATTAATAGCTCGCATTTATTGAGTTTTTACTATGTCATTATTTCATTTGATCTTCATAATAGTGCTATGAATAAGGAGACCTAGAGTCCAGAGATTAAATTATTTGCTCAAGGTCACACAGTTAGAAAGTTGCAGGCTAGGATTTAAGCCGAACTCTGTCTTATTCTAAACCTAGTATTTATTTTAATATTTTTGTTTATTTCAGAGAGGAATGCAGAGAGAGAGAGAGATAGAAACATCAATGGTGAAAGAGAATCATCAATTGGCTGCCTCTTGCATGCCCCCTGCTAGGGATTGAGCTGCAACCCAGGTATGTGCCCTTGACTTGAATTGAACCTGGGACCCTTCAGTCCACAGGCTGATGCTAGGACATAAACCTTGTACTTTTAATCACTACATTCTACTAGTGAAACTACCAATGAATGAATAAATAAGCAAATAAATGAATAATTCTGACAATTGATTATGTTTCATTGACATTATTCTTTTTTTCCCTTTATTGATATTACAAATGTGTCCTTATCACCCCAATGTCCTCTCATCCCCACAATCCTGCCCTCACCCTCACCCCCTGTTGTCCACATTCATCGCTTATGCTTATATGCATGCATACAAGTCCTTTGGTTGATCTCTCCCCCTCACACCCTGGAAATCATATTTCTTATTGCAACGGTAGCTGCATAAGGCTGTTCCTTCAATAGGATTGTGATGTAGCAGGCATGATATGATCAGCACATCCTCAAAAACATTGACTCTAATTAAACCAGCATATCTGGGCATAGTTTCAAGGGTCCCAAAGATTAAAGGTAAGATGCCCTTCTTATTTTTGTGCAGAAGCCAGTCATAAATACTCCTCTTGACAAAAGTACAATCATCTCAACACTCTAGGAATCCTGTTATCAATCACCTCTCCTTCAACCTAAATGCCCTTTGTATGCTAATTTAAAATTTCTATGATCTGTGCCCATAGCCCATTCTCTACGCTGCAGAGGGAAGGGTCTGTGGTCTTCTAAGGGTTCACCTTGCAACTGAGACCAACATTTCAATGGGAAAAGGTGTCAAAATGAACCTAGAGTTTGTTCACATCTTTCAGATATCTTATATTACAGAAAAAAAGAAGGGTCGGGGATTCTTTCTGCTAGTGGATCTGAAACTATTGGGATTGTGTGTGTCATTTTGCATTTATACAAAAAACCTTTCTTGAACAAATTTAGAATACTTTTTATCCACTATTAAGCATATGAAAACTTTCTCTTTGTGGATGTTGATTTCCACTTCCCACTTCCTACCTCCACCTCAAATTTAGAGTAGATTTGGTCTAGTCTCAGCAGTGAGAGAAAAGGGTAAGGGGTCTAGGGAGGTAGGGTAAAATGCTGTCCCTCTTACTTTGCCAGAGCCCTGAGTGCCATGTGTGACAGCAGCTCTAGAGCATGCCATTAACATGGCACTTTGTGTGAATAATGCCCCTTGGAGATGTGCAATGTAGTTGCCCTGCCGTGAACTGTCTTAAACCAAACTGTGAAAGATAAACTTTTCCAAAGGCCCATCTTACCTCTTATTCTGTTTCCTTCTTTCAGTCGGTGATGGTGTCTCTCATTCCCCATCCGTCCTTAGCAGTCAGCATGTGTAGCTGGCCCTGGCTTCATTCTTTGAGCTGTGATCTTAGGTAAGTTACTTCATTTCTCTTTGCTTCAGGTCCCTGGCTGTAAACTGAGGTCAAGAACGGCATCTACCTCATAGGGTTGTTGTGAGTACTAAAATGGTAAAAGTAGTATGGCTGGTGTGGTTCAACGGTTGAGCATGGACCTATGAACCAGGAGTTCACAGTTTGGGCACATACCAGATTGTGGGCTCAGTCCCCAGTAGATGGCATGCAGGAGGCAGCTGATCAGTGATTCTCTCATCATTGACATTTTTTTTTCTCTTTCTCCCTCTCTGAAATCAATAAAAAATATATTTTTTAAACAAGGGGGGTGGGTAAGGTATATGAAGTATCTAGTTCACTGCCTGGCCCTCAAAAGAGTCCATGAATGCTAGTTAATTTTACTGCTGTTATCATGATCATAACAACCATTCAGTTGCCCAACACCATGTACTCAAAGCACAAGGAGGTCTTGGCATCCTCTAGTGAAGATAAATGGAAAAGTCAGTCAGCTCTAAGGGGTCTAATAGATTATGCAGCCCCATCCCTTTGCTCATTTTAAGTAATCTGAAGCACAGAGGTGACAAGAAATGCTCTAAAATATATAGCTGGTTATAGGACTGGAGACAAGAACTGAGGTCCTCTGCCTCACAATCTAGTACATTTTTCACCGAATCAAACATTTGGTGATAGTTCCATGTGGCCAGCAGGCTTCAGTTATCCAGTCTTCAATCAAGAACAATTTCAATCAGGCATATGTATTAGGCTGATTATAATCAGCTGCTAGGAAACAAAATTCTGATTGATCAACTCATTTTCATCTTCTTCTCCCTAAAATGGGATTAATGAGACACACTTTGACTTATAAATTCATAGCAGTGAAAGGCAAGGGAGTTTAGTTCTGGCCGACTCTCCCAGGTCCCTGAAATGCAGGGCTCACTCTTAGCTGTACCCCCAATTCTCCTGAAGCCAGAGAAAGGGAAACAACCCTGTTAACCTGGGGGTTCTCACACTCAGAGTCCTATAGTAAGGTTCTCTTTGCCTCAATTAATCTCTCTTGCTCTTGAGAACTCAGTTTAAAATCTATTTCTTCAGAAATTTTTCTCCAACCTCTAGACTAAGTTAGTTCCCCCCTCCCCACCACTAGCACTTACATTCCACAGCCTCCAGAGTAAATAAATAAGTAGTGCTATCTACACTATTATTACTGGGAGATATTTTTGAATGGGATCATATTATCACATATTTTCAGGTTGTTTTCCTTTATAACATTTCACCAAAGAATTCTGGTGTTTCTCTGGTCACTGACATAGTGGAAGGGATACAAGCCTAAATTTGTTATTCTGTTCTTCGTCTAACCCCTTTTTCTGTCTTAGAAACACACATTGCATTTAGTATCCTTGTTATTTAATTAAAAAACTTAACCCTTTTCATTTTCTGTGATTTGTAAAAATCTTTATTTCTAGCACCATATCATATGATATTTGCACTGTTTTGGCTACTTCCTTTTCTTAGATTTCCATTCTATTCATTGTTGTTCTTTTTATTTGAATCATTCACTTTTGTCCCCAATCTGTGTAGACTTTATACAAGTGATTTTATAATTATTTAATGATTAGTACAGAAATTTTAAGCCTAATTAATAGCCTAAATTTAATCAGTGTTAACTCCAATCAGTTCTGTCCAAAATGGACATTAATATCTCTAGGGATTCTAATTCTATCTTGTTTTCAAGCTGCCTAATACCTCTTTGCCTCAGTTACATCACTTACTAGTATTATCTGGGGCTGATAATGGTGCCTAACTCATAGGGTAGTGTTGGGATTAAATGAGCCAATATGCATCCAACTTTGGTGGCATGTCTCCAAATCTTTCTGTCTTATTTTCTGACTACAGGCTTCTTTGACTTTATTTCTGTGTTGGGAGCTGGAAGATGACTAGTGACAAAGAGTAGAGAGGGAGAGAGATTGCACTCTAAGACAGAAAACTCAGAGTGAAGAATTTGGTATGCAACCTTGCCGTGAATGAATAAATGAGTGAAATGAAGCAACCATCTAATAAATGCAGGTTCCAGCCAGTCCTAAGGAAAAAAAAAAAAATCATCCACCAGGGGTGGAGAATTCGGCAGGGCTGCGTGGTTACCAGAGGAAGGGTGTGACTGAATATCCACGTTGAACACGGGGCAGGACTGAGATTCTGTGGCTGGAGGGTGTGTGGAAGAATTCCACAGTAGGCTGCAAAAAAGGTAAAGAGAATAGGTTTACATTCTCCCTGTTCCAAGAAACAAACAAAAAACAGTGGTGTCTGTGGTCAGGGATAGGACAATGAAATGCTGAGAATCCACCTCACCATTAGCTTCTCTGTGACATTCACATAAGTCACAAGCTCTCGCTCCCTTCCTGTTTCCTCAACCTGCTACCTTCTCCAGTCTGCCAGGCTGGCGGCCTTTATTCTTGCTGACTGAACACTGCTTCTTCGTCTTGCTAATGATTGCTACCCTTGTATAAGGTTTTCAGCAAGCTCTCTTCCAAGACAATTTAAATTAATTTTGCAAAGAAGATTTCACAGAGCATGCATAATATGCTTCGATGGGATCGAAACGTATTACATTTACTCTATAGCAAATTAGCAAATTAGCTTTTGCACAGATTAGAAGTTATTATTTTACTTAGGCATTTCATTACTTTTCTCTCTTTTTTTAAAACTATAAAAGCTGCCTGAATGATAGCAAGTGTCTTGAATAATACAACATCTTATCATGTTACAGCTCAGTAGAAATTTTTCAGACACATGCCACTTGGGTAATACTGAACTATGCAGTTGTACAGAAGTTCATTAAAGGCAAACTTTTATAAAAAAAAAAAAAGGCAGAAAAGAAAATCATATTTTATGAAATAGACTTGTAGAGTTCTGGGCTCAGAGTCTAGGAAGAAAAAAATGAATCTTAGGCTTATAAGAGTTTTCCAGGGATCTTTAACTCGTTTTGGCATTTATGACAGCCTCATAACTAAGAAAACACTGTTTGGTGTCTTATTCTGTTTCAAATAAAATTATTTTAGTACTTGAAACTAGAATGTGAGCTACAAAGGTACACAATGATACACAACAGAGCTGGTGCTTGCTATTAGGCCTGTCAAGTTGCCCTCACCACAGCAGATACAAACATAAGCTTCCAAGTAAAGGCAGCTTCCATTCCTGTGATGTCTGCTCCGTGTGAGCATTGGTAGAGCTTGTGAGCATGGTAACTGAGGGCAGCTAGTGACTTCCGGTTGTTTTGTTGCTGTGATTTTGGTGCAGTCCTAGTTAGCTATTGCTCTAACTTGACAAGTAGATGTGATCTATGGCCTCCAGGGAATGGCAGTAGGGTTTCTTTCTGAGTACTGGCTTTGAAGAACTCAACTGTAACCTAAAAAAGAAAGGTGGGTTATGAAAGGCAGGCGGAATGAGAAGTAAGGGTTTTTTTTTAAGTTCTTTTTTTTTTTCTTGGTACAGGTGTCTATTAACATTCCAAATATGGGCACAGCTGCTTCTGCTAGCACTCCCTACAGGAAAACATTTTTGTGCCTATGATCTCTTCAGGTTTTGAAAGGTGCTCATCCTCAATCTATGAATATACGATGTCTCAAAATAACACTGGTAGCTGAACAATTTTTTCCCTAAGAAAAAATTGCTCATGATAACTGGGAGTTGTGTGGTATTGGGTATTCAGAAAGAAAGAAATTTTACTCTACCCTTCTAGGTTCTTCTGGCTGGTGTGAGAATTAAATAGACATGAGACAGATTGTGAGGGGATAACCAAATTTAATTACTTATGTTTATACATACAGGGGTTCCATAGGACATGGGACCTAAGGGCAAGGTGGGCAGTTGATGCTTATAGGCCGTCTTGAGCTTAGAAGAAGAAGGTAGTGGTTTGGGACTTGACAGGGAAGACAATTGACATGGAGATGGAAAAGCAAATGTTTGGCCACACAGAGACAATGGGTCACACAGTGGACTCCGATCTCTAGGCCCCGCCAAGTCTCCCTAACACACCTATTTCATATTATACTTTAGTTATCTGTGGTGACAGCTTCCTTCCTAAAATAAGCCCTCTATCTAAAATATTTTAGGGTCAGAGAACACA
>NW_006297812.1:1731622-1733566 GCF_000327345.1 Myotis davidii | reverse complement strand
GCGACCCCTGTGAAAGGGTCGTTTGACCCCCAAAGGGGTTTCAACCCACAGGTTGAGAACCGCTGAACTAATGGTTGCCAGAGGGGACTGGAGTGAGGGAATGGGTAGAAAAGGGTAAGGGGATTATTAAGTACAAACTCCCAGTTATAAAATAAGTCACGGGGATGTAGTGTACAACACAGGGAATACAGTCAATAATACTGTAATAACTATGCTACTAGACTTGTTGTGATGATCACTTTGTGTAAAGCACATAAATACTGAATCACGATGTTATACACCTGAAACTAATATAACACTCTATGTCAACTATAATTAAAAATAAAATGTTAAAAACACAATAGCTTGCTCTCCCTCCAGGGAGGACACCTATGCCTTTCTTCCCTCTCAGGTGCACATCTCCTAAAGGGTCCCCATGAGACTTGCAACCAGGGGAGCAATGAATAGTGGCATCTCCTCCCAGGCTAACCCCCTGAACCTGTCCCCAAGGCCCCCTTTGACTTGCCAGTGAGCCAAAGCGGTCCTCCTAGCTAATTTCTTTTCTATAACATTTCTAGTGAGCCAAAGCAGCCCCAGCTAGGCCCCCTCCTGTTGCTTCTTTTATCCTAAGCCCTTCCTTGTTTCTCTGTCCTCAGCTTTAATAAACGACACAAATAAATAAATAAATAAATAAATAAAATTTTTAGGCAGTAAATGGAAGGTCAGTTTCTTTCTGAGTCTTTTGTTTCTTAAAAATAAAAATAAAAAGCTTCATGCCAGAGATACACATGATGGGGTGGCAAATTTTGCCTCCCTACAAGTGGGAAAAAGCCCCCCATACCCCATCCCTGCAACTTCTTAAAAAAAAAATCTTGGATTTATTTCTTAGCTATGAGACCTTCCGCAAGTTACTTAAACTTTACGAGCCTCAGTTTCCAACTTGTAAATGGGAATAAAATAATGTGTCAACCTATGTTGTTGGCACCAATTCAATGCCCATAGGAATCCCTAATTTGGTGTGCACTGAAGAAGGGAACTTTATTTGGCACGGACAGCTCCACAGTGATACAGCACAGCTGTGAAAACAGCACCACTGTGGAACAGTTTAATTTGAGGGCTAAACCCCTCTTCAGGTGGCAGCTCTACTCTGTTCCACAATGGTCTGCTCCCATAAGACACCTTCAGCAGTTCAGGTATATACACACTGAGTGGCCAGATTATTATGACCACCCCATCAGTACTTCATTGACACTTCCAAAAATACTGAATATAGAAAACTTCCTAAGCAAATATTCTCAAGGTTTTATTATTATTATTATTATTATTTTTGCATAACTAATTCACTTCATTGTACTGAGACATGCTTTTTTCTTTTTATATTTAAACATATAAGTTCAGGTCCTCAGTAATCCTCATTAGGATTGCTGTGTTCCCTTTTAATTAAATACAGACTATATATATACTTATATGTATATATATATATATATTAGTATATATAATCTTTATACAAAAGAATTCTGGGTGAAATTCTTGGAACCCGTCATCATCTGGGTCCTAGGTGCTCCAGAGGTGCTCAGGAATGAGCCTTCCCATCCCTGCCAAGCTATAATTAATAATAATGGGAACATAAATACATCATTGTAGAATTTTTCTCTTTTAAATGAGAGAATAGGAAAAGAAAATCTACACTAATAAAAGAGAAAAATGGTAATTGGCGTATGATGATACCCTTTTCATTGGCTAATCAGGGCTATATGCAAATTAACTGCCAACTAAGATTGGCAGTTAACTGCCAACAAGATGGCAGTTAATTTGCATATGTAGGCACAATGCAGGGAGGCGAAAGGGAAAGCAGGAAGAAGCCACCTGCCACTGGCAGTGATCGGAAACCCAGGGGGATGAGCTAAGAGCCCCCGGCCATGATCGCAGAATCGGGCGCCTTTGCTGCCCTTGCCTGTGATTTTA
>NW_006297812.1:1723571-1730864 GCF_000327345.1 Myotis davidii | reverse complement strand
CTGGGCAAGGGGCCGATCCTGCGATTGGAGGGTGATGGGGGTCAACGCCTGAGGGTTCCCAGTATGTGAGAGGGGGCAAGCTGGGCTGAGGGACACTCCCCCCACACACACACCCAGTGCATGAATTTCGTGCACCGGGCCCCTAGTAAAGTAAATAATTACTACCTCTCTTTCCTCTCTTTTTGGTTTAATGTTCACATGCCTCTGTTAGAAAAATCTTAGAAATCATTAGACTCAGCATTGGTACTCTTGACTATAGGTACAGTCTACCAACGCTATCCAATATAATTTTTTGCAGTGAAGGAATGATCCAGTATCTGCTCTCCAAAATGTTAGCTATTAGCCACATGTGGCCATTGATGACTTAAAATGAGGTTAGTATAACTAAAGAATTGAATTTTGAATTTTATTTAAATTAAAGCTTAAATTTAAATAGCCACATATAGCTGGTGTCACTTGGACACAAGATTAGTTTTGCCTTAGTGACTGACAACCTAAAGCAAAGAAAGACTGGAATTAGGAGGGAATCCATCTATTGCTTCTACTTTGTTAAAGTTTATTTTTTAAAGTATGTTTTTATTGATTTTTAGAGATAGAGGAAGGGAAAGGGATAGAAAGATAGAAACATTTTTGGCTGCCTCCTGCACGCCCCCTATTGGGGATTGAGCCTGCAACCTAGGCCGGTGCCCTGACCAGGTATCGAACCAGTGACCTCTTGGTTCATGGGTCAATGCTCAACCACTGAGCACACCGACCAGACTATTACTTCTACTTTTATCTGTTAAATTGGCCTAGCCCTCAGGATATATAGACAAAATAAGATTATTGTTCGCTACAACTGTCACATTTCTAAGCAGTGATATTCCAAACAGGATCACATCATTGTACCATTTTTACAAGAGTTGACATCAATATTTCAAAACCAAACTTATTAGAATTGCTTGATTATAGTCACTTCCATATGAGAATGTTTACCAATAGGACTAGCTTATCTTTGAATTATCGGGCCAAGGTACTTAATTGGAGAGATGTTCATACCAGTGTATTCTCACCCTTCCTCCTTTCCTTGACACACCAAAGCTTCCATTGTGTATTCCTAAAACACAACTCACTATCTTAAAATGTTTTTAAGCTGCTGAGACCTATGTAATACTTACTAGGTCACACACTATTTTAGGACAAATGTCTTGCCTCCCAATCTTCACATTGTAAAAAAGAAGCTACAAGAGTGCACTGAGATTTGTATTGATATGTAAAACTTATCTTTTTAAATATATTTTATTGATCTTAGAGAGGAAGGGAGAGGGAGAGAGATAGAAGCATCAAGGATGAGAGAGAATCATTGATTGGCTGTCTCCTGCATGCCCCCTACTGGGGATCGAGCCTGCTGCCCAGGCATGTGCCGTTGGCCAGAATCCAACCTGGGACCCTTCAGTCTGCAGGCCAATGCTCTACCCATTGAGCCAAACCAGCTAGGGTGATATGTAAAACTTATTTTTGCTAAAAGTGGGGAAACTAGTTTTTGAGGTGACATCTGTGAGCTGGCGCATTACACGGTCTCATGCAATGCATGTGTAGAGCAAAGTGTGCCCTGGCAGGAATAGGGTATTAGAGATGCGGCACTGTGTCAGACTGGCACCAAAGTGGTCTATCTGAAGCATGGAAAAAGTATATAATAGAGCATGCTCATGGCAGTAAATAATTGTCCTCATTCACATGGTGCTAAAAGGCCATTTAGTGACTAGCAGGTTTACTATAGATGCTTTTGGAAGAGACACTGCTACACTGTTGTAGAGTTGTGATTATTTATGCTACTTGTATTTTATTGGAGCACTTTAATATTTTGTTCTTTTGAGCATGCACACCTAAGTTCTAGAATTCAAAAATGTGTGTACAAAAAAAAACCATGCAAACCATTATATATAATAGCTATATTCTCCCCCAAAGAATCATTCTCTGTCATTCTCTGAACCGAATCCATTCTTTTCATCCTTTCTTACAGAAACACTCAACCTCAACTCCCTGCAATTTATTCCCAGAACTTTACCTCTCTCATCTCTCCCCCCAAAACAAGGCCTCCAGCAGATGGGCCAGTAACCAATTTCTCAGCAATCCTGAGCAAAAAAAACCACACAAAAACGGCATAGTAGAGGCTTTCTTAGTAGAAAGTAAAAGAATTCTGTATCCCAGTCATAACTCTTACCAGGGTGTTGGCAAAACAGGATGAGCCAGTGGATCTGGGAGCACCTTTGAATACACACCATTTCCCTATGAAGATATATGGACCCAGGTGCTTCAAAGGGAGGATATCATAAATACCTGTGCATATTAAGATAACCGTGTATATCACCCTGTAATAGGAGAGGGAGGAGCAAAGGCTGCAGGGTAACTGTGCCCAGAAAGACTTCCCCTTCCCCACCTCCCAGTGACCTCCTTCCCCGAATAGGAGGGGAACCTGTCCTCTCAGAACTACATAGAAAGAGTCCAAGGAGCACTTGTCAGGCGTGGAATTGGGGGTTTTGAGGACAACAGAGTCCAGGGGCCACTCTATTGGATTCTCATTTTTTATATTTATTAAATTATTGCCTCCTTTTTCTAGTTCACCCTTAAATACTTTGTTTTATGATGCTGGAGCTGGGACTCAGAAAACTAAATTTCTGTTTTGTCAATGGCTCCCTATTAGACTCTGCCATTAGGGGGCAGTAGCTGAGGAAGACTGGCCTGCAGGAAAAGGGATAAACACAGGCAGTTTTCTCTGCTTCCTGTGGGTTCCTGTAGCCTCTCTGTTACCAATAGAATCACCTCAGGAATGTTCTTCCAAGAAGCAGAGGTTCCAGTAGCAGATGAACCCATTTGGGGATTTTCCAACATTTGCAGGAACCGCTTCATCATGCCTACCCCCTGCCTAGAGACAACAGCATCAGGCGAGCTGTGCCCTCTCCCTGGAGATCTGGGGCTCAAGTCCACAGGGCCTCTCCTTAAAGTTTCCAAGTTATAATAATCCCAACCCTTTATCTTTGTTCCTTCAGCCCTAGGGGTCATATCTGCCTCCTGCAGTTGCCATTCTCTGAGTTTTGTATTTACCCATTTGGTTACCTCTTTATATCTACTTAACCAATTGTTGTATTCAAGTCTCTCTGATCAAGTAACAGGAGTAGTTTCTGTCTCCTGACATTTCAATGAATTCGTAGAAGCACAGATAAACTAAAAGTTAATGACTCCTTTTCTAGAGTGACAAGCTGAGTGAGTAGGCTAAGCCATGTGGTGACTGTGAGTCAGCGCAGTGGTTGAAGAAGTCCGTGATGACATTCAGCGACATGGAGAAATCACACGAAAGTGTCCTGAGTTATATGATACTAGAAGCCCAATGCACGACAGTTCATGCAAGAGTAGGCCTTCCTTACCCCAGTTGCCAGCACCGGCTTCCCTCCAGCACCTGGACTCGGGCTGCTTCACTCCAGCCCTGGCTTCGTCCGGAAGGACGTCCAGAATGACACCTGGAAGGATGTTCGGTCTAATTAGCATATTACCCTTTTATTATTATAGATTTGGGTTGTCTGTTTACTTGCCTGTCTTCTGAACTACAGGCTCTGCAAGGGGAGCGGTAGTATCCATCCATTGTAGGCTCTATCCCAGTGCTCTTTTCTATTTGGTGAATAAATGAGTTAAAAAAATTAAACAGTGACATTTTGGGTGATAACTAATTTAACAATATGGCCAAGGATCTCCCTCTACAATAAAAGTCTGAAAATCAGGCTAAATGAAATATTAAATACTTAGTGCAATTTTAGATGACAGCATTTTAACATGTCTAAGGATCTCCCTCTAAATGAAAGTCTAGACTAAATGGAAAAGAATCGCTTTAAATATTTAAAGGTGGACACTCCATGCTCCCTTTTTGTGTTTCCAGCATGTCTGCCTTCTCTGTTTCCAGGCGTAGTCAGCTGTCCCGGGCCAGTCTTGTAGCATTATTAATTACCTTCCAACATCATTCAACTGTAGCAGTCTTGGCAATCTTATTATCTCAGAGGGACAAGGAGCAAAGATTAGTTGTTTTATCATTTAAGTAATGAGAATTTTACACTTCTCTAAAGAGATTTATGAGAGTAATTAGTCTAAGCAGGAGTCCCTAGCATGAGTGTTATTAGGTGTAATCATTAACCCTAGTGGGGTGAGTTGCTAACAACTTAACAATCATTGAGGATGGCATGAAATGTCAGTTTCAGGCATTTGCAAATACATATAAATGTGCCTTACTAATAATTGTTTATTAAAACACTAAATATAACTATAAAATTATCAATAAAAATGAGGGGTCGGCAAACTTTATATTTTTATATCTAATCATTCGCTTAGTTTTTCATGTTAAAATACAATTACTTGTCAAAGAAACTGGAGGATGTATTAGCTTGAGTGCTGGTCTTGAATTTAGATCCCAGCTCTGCTAATTATTGACTCTGTGACTCTGGGTAAGTCCTTCTGCCTTCTGAACCTCGGGTTTCTTCGGCTGTAAAACAAGGAACTGAACTAGATACTGAAGGCCCTTTCCAGATCTGGCCATCAATAACTATAGATGACACAGACATTGCTTAAATCAGGCCCTCGGAGTTAGTGCCTAGGCCATCCAGGTTATGAACTGAGTTCTTGACCCCTAAAGAGAAAATAAAATTAGGATTTACGTGCCTGCAATCTTTATATATACATGATCTTATTTACACGCCTTCTAGCAGGAATTATGTCCCTATTATATAGGCAAGGACACTGAAGAAACTTGAGGAACTTGCAGATAGGTAAAAGTTTGATTTAAATAAAATATGTTCAAATATCAGTTCCATTATTTTGTGGATGACATCTGTGAATGGGGATAATCATGTTTTTGCCTTGAGATCCCTAAAAAAATGAGATAATGCATGTGAAGTTCTTAGCAAAATATGTCTCAGAATAAACATTCTATATGTGTTAGCTATTATTGTGATTATTTTTAAGGTTATAACTACAAAATACCAGTCAAGTTTTGAACCAATGTCATTTTGGTTACAAAACCCATTATACCATCTTGATAAACTGAGAGCTTGAAAAGTTTTGTGTGTTTTTTTAAATTACTATGCAACTCTCTCTCCTGTTTTGAAACATAACTAATAGGTGAATAAATTAACAAGCATTGGATTTATTGTTAGTTATAAAACACAAGCAAACATCTCCATGATACTTCATATTTCATTAAATCAGATTCTGTAGTTGACAAAAAGGGTAGCACTTTTAAGGGCATGTTTAAACAAATTAATCTAAATGTAAAACAACTAAAATTTAATTTTAGTTGTTTGGTTTAACAAGGCCCTTAGTAACACCATAGAAATTACTGGACTTAATTGGTAGGGAAGGAGTCTATTGCATGCTTGCTGAGTAGTAGGCATCGTTTTATCACTTTTAACCAATGTATAAGTCATTTGCCTAGTCTTTTCCTATTTTGGTCTTTTTCTTAGCCACAAATACAGAAAATTATTGGACTGCTTATTTCTCCATCTTCCTAAAGGTGGTATGTATATAACTAGTACTTCAGCAAATTTCATTTTTGGTATTTTTTCAAAAGTGGAAAATATATTCCATCCCACATGTTGTTCTTACAATGTGATAGTGATAGTCCTCCATTGAGAGATGGAATCTACATTTTCTCCTCTTGAATCTGAGCAGGTCTGTGTCTACAGCAGAAATGATGCTATGAGACTTCCAAGGCTAAGTCACAAAAGTTTTTCAACCTTCTTCAACTTGCTTCCTGGTCCTCGTGGAAACTTATCCTTGGAACTCAACCATCATGCTCTTAGCACACCAGGCAGTCATGTAAAGCGCATACATAGGTATTCTGTGATCACCAGCTGAAATCCCAGCCAATACCGAGTGCCAGACCTCTGAGGCTGTAAGATGACTCCACCCTTCAACCTTTGAGACACTCCAGCTGACTCTGAAAGGAGAGGGACACGTTGTTTACACTGAGTACTGCACAAACGCAGCTTTGTGAGTGAAATATGTAACAATGATAAGAATAAGTATCATTCAAGATGCATTGTATTGTATACAATTGGTACCTTAAGGCAGTGCAGCTCATTTTTTATTCAAAGTCAGTTGAGTAAACATTAGACAAATGATTATTCTTCTTGAACACATTATTTTCTTCTACAGTGGTCTTATTCTTCATGTAGAAGGACAAATAATTTTTGTCCTACCCTTCTAAGTTCTTCTGGCTTGTCTAATAATCAAATTGGCATGAGACAGATTAACAGGTGAAAAATCACCAAATTGATTACGTAGATATGGGTATTCTGTAAGAATATGAAACCTGCAGGTAAATCAGGCAGTTGAGGCTTATATGCCATTTTGATCTAAGAAGAAAGGAGGGTAGTGATTTGGGGCTTTAAAGAGCAGGAAGAAAATTCACATGAAGATGGAAAAGCAAATGCTGGGTAAACAAATATTTGCTGGACCATCTTTAACAATGGGATACAGAGAGGACTTTGATCAAACTGTCTTTGCTAGGTTCCTCCCTGTCACACACTAGTTCATAGTGAACTATAGTTGTTTATAATGATAGCTCCCTTCCTAGAGCAGGGCCACTATCAAAATGCTTTAAGGCAGTTAGGCAGAAGGTCAAAGGTTCTTTCTGAGTCTTTCGTGCCTTAAAAATAACCGACTTAACATAATCAATATTTTTTTAAAAGACATATTTGGGGGTAACAAACTCTGCATCCCCTCAATATTCATATAGCTATATATGTAAAAGATGTAAGCTAATGCTTTGAGAGGAAAAGAAATTCTGAGATTGATTTTAACTTTAAAAACTTTAGAAGAAATTAGATTTTTAAAAATACCAGCTTCAGCATTTTTGTGGTCTTCTAAAAAAAAAAAAGGAATAGACAGGTATGATATGAAGTAACCCAAAAGACTTTACTGACCCCTGTAGTGGTCAGAGGCCAATGAGAAATGTTCTTTGCTTCTATCTGATAATGATCTTCTTTACTAACACTGCACTATGAATTTTCAACAAACTAACCCTCGTTCAGGTAATTCCACTTATTTGTTAGTCCTGTTGATGGTTTCTTTCATTGTGCAGAAGCTTTTTATTTTGATGTTGTCTCATTTGTTTATTTTTTCCTTAGTTTCTATTGCCCTAGGAGATGTATTGGTAAAGATATTGCTACAACAAATGCCTGTTATTTTGCTGTCTATGGCTTCTTCTAAGATTTTTATGGTTTCCCATCTTACATTTAAGTCCTTTATCCATTTTGAGTTTATTTTTGT
>NW_006297812.1:1722651-1723184 GCF_000327345.1 Myotis davidii | reverse complement strand
AGTTTCTCTTTCTGTGAGTTCATTATTGGTATATTAAAAAGTCATAGATTTCTGGGTGTTAATTTTGTATCCTGTTACATTGCTGAATTTATTTAGTAAATCTAGTAGTTTTTTGATGGAGTCTTTAGGATTTTCTGTGTATAATATCATGCTATCTGTGAATAATGACAGTTTTACTTCAGAATATTGACTTTAAATGCTAAAGTCAGACAATATTAATACATAATTCCATCTATAAAATTATTGCCCAGTATCAATCAAGACCTCTTAGCTCAGCATTGTGTGTGAATTTAATTTTATCAAGAAAGGGTGATGAATTTTGTCAAATGCTTTTTCTGCATTAATCAATATTATTATGTGATTGTTGTCTCTCAATTTGTTTATGTGATGTATAACGTTTATTGATTTACAGCTTATTGTACCAGCCTTGAATCCCAGAAATAAATCCCATTTCGTCATGGCATATGATTTTTCTAATGTAATGCTGGATCCAATTTGCTAGAATTTTGTTGAGTATTTTAGCATCTATGACT
>NW_006297812.1:1710536-1722497 GCF_000327345.1 Myotis davidii | reverse complement strand
TTCAGGTTTTTTTATTCTTCCTGATTGAGTTTTGGAAGCTTGTATTTTTCTAGGAATATGTCCATTTTGCCTAGGTTGCCCAGTTTGTTCGAGTAGAGTTGTTCATAGTATTTTTGTACAATCCTTTGTATGTCTGCTGGTCGGTTGTTACTTCACCTCTTTCATTTCTGATTTTGTTTATTTGGGTCTGAATTTAATTTTAATAGAGTCACATGGCAATGAAGGATTTGTCCTGAAGTAAAATAGCCTTTGACAAAATATAAGAAAGGAGTTTGTAAAAGCAAGGGATAGGCCCTGTCTGGGTGTTTCAGTTGATTAGAGTGTCATCTGATACATCAAAAGGCTGTGGGTTTGATTCCAGGGCAGGGCACATACCTAGGTTGTGGGTTCATCCCTGGTCAGAATGCAACCAATCAATGTTTCTCTCTCACATCAATGTTTCTCTTTCTCTCTTTCTGAACAAATAAAAAATCAATAAACATACCCTCAGGCAAGTATTAAAAGCTAGACATGGCTTATAAATGTAACAAACATGTGAATAGGTCACCTTAATTTGGTTGATTTGCATGCCCATGGCAGATGACAAAGTTTCCAAGGCACTGAGTTCTTTTCCTTTCTCAGTTATCCAGATGGACAGTACCCTTCTTAGCACAGTACTCAGGCAGCCATGATCAACTGCCTAGAAAGAGAAGGGAAGAAGAAACCTATTTGTCAACTCAAACAGGTAGTAACTAATAAGTCATTAGTTCTCCTGGGATGAGAACATTGTTATAGGGTTGTGCATTTTTGGTCCAAGGTCTTCTCTTGATGTTACCCAGTTTTTAAGTGGTGATGGTTTTCCCAGAATTCCCAGCACTCATTCCAAACTGAGTGCTACTCTTCCATATTTCTTTGCAAGTAAAACGGGTGTAACTTCTACCATATGTAACAATAGGCTGGGCCCTAACAAGTTAATACCAACCAAGTGTTGCCAGAGATATTGAAGGGCAAGATTTCTCTGTCACTAACGAGGTTCTTGGGGTACTGACTAGACAAGCATTTTCAGAAGCCCCACAGGAAAGTGAGATGTGGAAAAAGACTTTATTTGCATGGAGTTACATTTCTCAGGTCCCAAAGCCCATATCCCTTAGTCTAGTCCTGAAAGAGGTACAGCTGGGGGTCCAGCAGGGCCAAAAGGAGGGCCAGTATCCAGAGCTTCTGTTCCATGTTGCAGCCGGGCTCAATCCAGCATGCAGGCTAATTGAAGTCCATCAGTCCATTGTGTGGGGCCCAGATGGCCGTGAGCCACATGTACGGATGAAGGGGAGTGTGCATTATGTATCAGAAGTCCCAAGAGAGCTAGAGCTAGAGGGCTGTGAGCTAAGAGCCAAGAGAGTAAAGTGCAATTCTTTGTCTAGGAGTTTAAATATTCATGTGGCCCTTGCAGTGGCCACACCTATTCTGACCAACTACCTACTCCCAGGTGTGACTGTCAGGTAAGCACCTTCTTTGCTTTGAAGTTTGAATCACCTTTATCCAGTCAATGAGCAGGGAAAAAACTTGGAGAGTGTTAAATTAGAAAAGCTGTACTGAAAAGGAAAAAGGGAGGGCTTGCAACCTAGTTCAGTATCTGGTTAAAACTGTACTCTTACTTCCCCACTCTGACTGAACTTGGGAGGAGCTACAGAGCCTAACCCCAGGGCCCCGCCACAGCTGACTTGGGCAGAGCTGTGGGGACCCTCAGGAGCCCGCCACAGGAAAGATATATAGGTCAGAGCCACTCCACGAGTTCAGTTCAGGCTTTGAATCCAGAATTCCCCTGGACTAGCCTATATTATCTAATCTCCCCTTTACTTCTTTCCTGTTAAATAATAACCATATTATTACAATGGTATAAACAAGGAGCCAGTCGCATACTACTTAGACTTTCTTTGGTGTCTTTTATTGCTAGGTGATGATATTTGTACAATATATTGCAACCAGAAAGAGGAAGAAAGTCAACTATGATATTAAAATTAGAAGGAAAAACAAAAAAAAAATCATACACTGCTAATTGTCTGAGCATTACATTACTTCTTTAAGGGCAAGGTGAAAAAACTTGAGTTTTAAAACCATCATATACTGTATGCTAGTTGTCAACTTAAGAAAAGTCCAAACCTGTAAGAATTTTTTATGAGTTTATTTGAGCCTAATTGATGATAATTGCCGGAAAGCAAAATCTCAAGGGATTGAGAAAATGCTCCAGAAAATGGCAGTTTTACCACTTACTTTATACATCACAATCAAAGGGGAAGACTTAAAGGGGTTGCCTGAAATGCATTGGTGATTGATTAGGGAGGCAGGAGAAAGCAAAGCAGAAAAATCTCTGGGATTGGATAAAAAGTGAAACAATAAATAAACACATACTTCTTTTACATGGATGGGGAAAGGAGAGTTAACAGTTAAAAATAAAGATGATGATTAGAACAATGGGGGAATTTGTGGTCTCTGAGCTGGTGCAGTGGATGTGCTTTGAGGAGCAGTGGGTGGGGAAAGGAAATCACTTTTATGTTATCAGGTATGTTATCTTAGATGCAAAAGGACAATAGACAGGCTCTGTTAGGATAAAGATTGACTTTTGTTAGGGATAAATACCACCCTAGAACATGACTACTTACCATGAACTGCTTTTTGTTAGGATGTTTTAATTTCAGAGCATCCTATGTGGCTATTTTAAAAGGTCTCTGAGTTTGTAAGGAAAATGCAGGTCTCCCCTGAGCTTGTCAGGTTTAGTATGTGGCCCCTTTTTCATCCACACAGTGCTTCTCCATCAATAACAATTTCAATTTTGGAACGACGCAGACAACCCAATAAAATTAGCAAAATTGTTGGTGTTTCCTTTTTAAAACAATATTTTTATTGATTTCCAAGAGGGAGAGGGAGAGAGAGTAGAAACATCAGTGATGAGAGAGATTCATTGATCGGCTTGCTCCTGCACACACCAAACTGGGGATCAAGCCAGCAACCGGGGCATGTGCCCTGACTGGGAATCAAACCATGGCCTGCTTCATAGGTTGACGCTCAACCACTGAGCCACACCAGCTGTGCATTGGTGTTTCTTTTCAATACCCTTATCTTACTTTTTTCATTGTTTTTTGACCCCCACATGCTCAGAGTTCTTCTACCACTAGTATCCATGAAACCCCAAAGCAGGGTCCTATAAAAAATGGGGAAGGAAAGCAAAGAAGAAAAAAAATCATCATTTAACCTCTATAATTTTGTTATAATCCCATAAAATAACATTTTTATGTACATTTTAAAATTAACAAGAAAATATGGTTAGAACCTCTGACATCTTATTAAAACCCTGGATGATGATAAAGTACAATGATGGTTAGGGAAGTTTATTGGTGTGGAAAGGAGAAGGGCTCTCTGAATCTTGATTCTGATTGTTTCTGAATAACAGTCTTACTTACACATGTCTGAATAAGATATATTACTATGGAGTTTTATCCCTCTCCATGACTTTATATCTATTTACCTTTATTTTTTAATAAATTTTATTAAAAAGAATATTCTTATAAGGATTGTTATCTAAAATGTAGTTTATAATCCCTTTTAAGAGAGCTGCTTGTCCTTAGTGACTTTCAATAGCAAATCAGCAATCTATTTCATAGGCAGGTGTGTAGCTGCTTTTAGTTCGGATGTTTTGAATCAGGTGGAATTGCCAAGCATTCATATCCCTGTGTCTGGTTAAAGTCACTCCATGGAAAAGAAAGAGAATTTGTAATGTGAACAATATCATCAGGCGTTGATCTACCATTACCTAGAGCCAGTGGGCTCTGAATGACCACACCTGGAAAACACAGTTATGACGTTGGGTTAGAAGGGCCATTCTGAGAGTAAAATGATAAAATTTCTAAGACACCTCTTGCATGTGTTCTCATCTTAATTAGCTAGTTATTAATCCTATATAATAAAACCCTAATATGCAAATCAACCAAACAGCAGAATGACTGGTTGCTATGGTACACACTGACCACCAAGGAGCAGATGCTTAATCAGGAGCTGCCCCCAGCCTGCAGGCTCCAGGCCAGCCAAGGCAGGTGCCAACAGGGTCCCCCTAATTGCCCCACCGGTCGGTCACCCTACTGAGGGAGGCGACCAGCTGCAACAGTGGGGGACAGGGCCAGCAAGTGGGCAGTGCCAGACTGGCCAAGGCAGGTGCCAGTGGGGGCCCCCCAATTGCCCCGCTGGTTGCCCCACAGATTGGCCAGGACTAGGGCTCCTACCCATGCACAAATTTCGTGCATCAGGCCTCTAGTCTTAATAATAGAAAGAGAGCAAAGGGGAGGCCAGACATTACAAACATGGTTCTCGGGGAAGCTTCAGCTTCGTGCCCCCCAGGAACCCACCAGTCCATTCCCTGCAGATCACTAGGGGAAGGGATCCAACATAGGGGAAATGGGCACATGCACAGTGATGTCGGGGTGGCATAAGGAAGGTGCTTGCCTGTCAGTCTAGCCCTGCAGAAATATCATTGGCTAGAAGAGTGGAGCCGCTGCAAGCACGTGAAATCTTGGAAGATTAAAATCCACAGACAGTTCCCTCTCTCTGGCTTGTTCCCTCTCATTCTCACTTGCTCCATGACCCACCCTCATCCTTGCACTTGCCGCCATAGCCATTGGCCTTAAGCGGCCGCATAGCCATGAGACCCCACACGCAATGGACTGCAGCTGGTAACACAAGCTAAGCTAACCAGACGCTGGACTGGATTGTGCTTTGATATGGAGCAGAAATACTGGGCAGTGGCCTTAATTCTAGCCCTGAAGAAGATACAGCTGGACTTTTTCTGGTACAGATGGAGAAGAGACCTTGGAAGGGAGCCCCCTTAATTTTACATCAACAATAAAGCTTTCCATGAAACCCTCTCCTCCCTGGGGGCTGCAGGGAATTCTTTCCCCGAAAACACCCTAAGAACTCTACTCCCACAGATAACAGATAGAAACCAGCTCCATCAATTGCAAAGTAAGCAGTTTCATCTGCTCTAATTAATTTAGGAACAAAAGGTAGACGGCACATCCCAAATGATAATAGTCAGAACAAATTCAGCAGCTGCCTTTGTTTACAGGCTGTGTACACAGAGTCAGATGGAAAGATATTTAAAAGAACAGTAAATGGCAAGCAACATGGATAATGAACTGGATTAATGTAGCAATTAAAGTTTATTAAAATGAAATATTACCCTTAGACAGAACCTGACAGTGATGTAAAAGCTGAGGATCTGCTTTTCAAAACTGAGGTTTAGCAAAGACAATTTAAATTCCCAGGAGGCTGTAAGATCCATTGTGAACATGTATGGCCATGTTGAGACAGTTTAGATTTAAGAAGTAATCTTAGAAGAGTGAAGGATTAAGAGCAAAGATAATTAAATATTTCTCATCTGGGAGGTAGGTGTCCCTTAGACAAAGGGTGCCAGGTGGTCTGCTGATAAGAGTCTTCTGGGAGATAATGCTTTGTTCTTATCATGAGAATGAAACTTGTAAGTTATAAATACTTTACCTGAAGTTCAAAAAGCAAAGGAAATTGGGAGTGTAACATGAAAAGGAGATGATGTATAAATTATTTAACAAATGTAAAATGAGGCATCTAGATGTTAAGAGGGGCTTAAGGCAAAATTAATGAACCCATTCTTAGAAGGTAGTTTAAATTATCATCTATATATATAAAAGCCCAGCGACCAGAATGGCAGAACAACTGGTCTCTATGACATGCACTGCAGCAGCCAACTGGCAGATATGGGCCCAAATCAGCCCCCCAACCTCGCACGGCCCCTACCCCTGGCCGGCCCTGCCCCCAATAAGCCCCCCCACTGCCAGTCAACCTCCCGTGGCCCCTCCCCTCCCTACCCTTCACGCTGGCAAAATGGAACTTAGGCCTTGAAGTTTTTTCTATTACTCATTGTCATATTGGGGGTCAGGGAGGAATTGGGGATGGAGAGGAAGTTACTCCAGAGAAACTAGCATATAAATTTCATCAAATTGTAGTATTACAGTTTATCAGAGTTTTATTGTGAGATCTTCCTTTCTGTTAGATGTTTTGCTATTGTACTTGGTTTGCTATCAGTGGTATACAAACATGAATCAGTTTTATTTTTCTTTAATCACTATCCCCACAAGTGCTGTGTTGAGTGCCTTTCCTTGGTGTGGTGGGAGATAAAATTCCTTATGCAGAGAACCTGGACTTCCAACTTACTTTAGGTTCAGTTAAAAATTTCATGAATTCAAACCTTTCCCAACGTGTCCAGACTCATGGTTTGAGGAACCTGACCTGGTAAAGAGGTTTGTTCTGGATTTTGACTCCTTCTTTCTTAACCTTACCTTGATGTGGAGAGAAGGTTTTAGTCTGCTCCTGAAACCTCTTTCATCCCCTTTCCTAGGATTTTGGAACCTCACAACTCTAGCTGTTCATTAGCATCTCCAGGGACCTTTCAAAAAAACATCTATAGCAGGTTCCTCTTCATCCTCATACAAAATTTTAAAGGTAAGAGAACAAGGGCAGGTGTTTGTTATTTTAAAAGCTACTGGTATTGTCCTCTATATTAATTTTGACTGATTTTCTTGGTACCATTGACTGGCCATTGATATCCCATAGGTGGCAGGAATCCAACTGTGTGGCTAGAGAAAGACCTGTGTTGAGTCTTCAGCTGACCTCCCCATTATGTAAAAAGTAGTAGAAGATTTGGCTCCATCCTGACCTCTCCAAAGCTCCTTAATTCCCTCTTCTGACACCACCAGAGTGCAATCATTGTCCTCTTGCTGCTGAGGTCTTCTTGCCCCAAGTCCGCCTCTATTAAATGGTAAAAAAGCTCTTCATCACCTATATTCTATAGTGTCCAGTGGAGCCACAAGACACTCGAGAATCCTATGTACACGCAAAGTGGTGAGTGGGTAAGCAGAGAGCCCCACTTCTGCCCTTTCCCCTTACTCTGCCGACTTGCTCTGAGTGCTTTTCCTCCGCTCAAGAGGGTACATTCAACATAGCCTCTGTGTAAGTAGATGAGCCAGTGATGGGATACCATGCGCTGCTTTCTGGGGTTTCCCAACCTTTCCAACTGATTTGACCGATACTATCTTCCACTGGCGGTGTGGGGAGTTCATGATGCTCTGATTCCAAAGCCCAGGATCTTTCCACTCGGCAGTAATGGAGGCACAAGGAAAGTCAGAGCACAGAACACAGAAGGGGGGCTGCTCACCTGCCTGTCAGAAGCTAATTCCAGACAAAGCCTGCCCATGTAATCTGAGGGGCTCGGCATTTCTCTGCCATTTGCCTTGAGCAATTCTATTCTCTTGGCAGTATTTCTCAAGCATAGATACAATCGTTAGTTTAGGTATAACACAAAAGTAAAAACAGAAATCTACTCCTTACACAATTACAGAATACTTGACAAAGTAAAAAAAAAAAAAGGCATAGCTCCCTTCTCAGATGTACAGGCAGTGTAATGGGCTTGTCCTTTGGGGAAATTTAAGATGTATAATAATTGTTAATGCTTCACAAAGATTATTTATCATGTCACTGTGACAGATTTACCCAAATTTATTTTGCAATAGAAGAATATTTTAATAAGTTAATTATTAGAAGTTTGATTTACACTGACAGGAAAATTTTACCTGTGCAGCCTGGCACTAAATCCTAAAATGTGTCCAGACCTGGAAAAGACTTCCAACCAACATCTCCTCAGGTACACAGCAGTGCTTCTAACTCAGGTAGGCACCTGGAAGACCTGATGACCTGTGAGAAGTGGCAGTTTCGCTGTGGGGATAGCACAGATATAAGCAATCAAAAATTTAACTTTAAGAAGTAGGTATCAAACCTATAGGTAGAATCTCACAAATTATAATAATTCCTCTTTTAACAATTAGTGAGGGCACTTCTGCTTTTAGTAACAGTAGGCTAGACCATTAAGACCAATTCTCCTAGAAAAAAAATAAAACCTGGAAAACATAAAGAAAGGATTTTAAAATCATTGATACACTGGGAATAACAAAGCACACAGAAAAGGACAGTGACAAGGTTTAGAAAAAGGAGGAAACATGGGGGGAAGACCCCTGCAGTAGTGACTGTCTTCCCCACATAGGTGTCATATCATTTCTGGACAAGTGACTGGGAGGTTGAGAAACCAATACTTGTGATGGTCAAGCAGGACTTGGGGAAAATTTGTAATGTAGGTCCACCAGGCAGGAAGGACTCTGGCGAATTCCTCAGCTTTAAGTTGGGACCCAGACGGGCACCACCTGAAGCCTGTTTTGAACCATCTCAAATCCCTGAAACTGTGTTAAGGTGATCCACATTCATATCTGCCCCTATTGACCATGCCAAAGCAAATGGAAATCCTATATGGAGAAAGACGACAGCATCTAGAATCTCAAATTATTTCTTCAGATTTTCATGGTGAAAAAACACACCAAGACACAGGTTAAAACTGATAAAACTAAAAAATGGAAAGATAATTTTCAAAGCAGCCATGGGATAATATAAATTAGTATCAAAGAAGCAAACATCCCATCCTTAGGAAACTATATTAAAGATATGCTGTCAGGTGCTGGCCACTGTTTCTCAGTGGTTTGAGCATTAGCCAGCCCATGGAAGGGTCTCGGGTTCGATTCCCAGTCATGACCACGTACCTGGTCCTGGTCGGGTCATGTTCAGAAGGCAACCGATCAATGTATTTCTCTCACTTCAATGTTGTTCCTCTCTCTCTCTCTCTCTCTCTCTCTCTCTCTCTCTCTCGCTCTCTCGCTCTCTTTCTCTCATCTCTCTCCTTTCCCCACCTCCGTTCCACTCTCTCTAAAAATAAATGGAGAAAAAAATATATCTCCAGGAGGAGATTAACAACAACAACAAAATGAAGGTACACTGTCAGAAAGTATATCTTATGCACAAGGTTTTTCATTGTGGCATTGTTTGTGATAGCAAATAACTGGAAAAGGAACAAATATCTACTAATGGAGGACTTGTTGAATAAAGCCTGGTGCCTGCACAAAATCCTGCTCTGGGACATTCAGACACTGTGTTTCCCAATATGAAGTAACACAACACACATTGCAGCCCTTGTGAAATATTCTTGTCAGAAACAGTTGACCCTGAATCTTATTGAGCCCTTAGAGTTGACTTCTAATTTATAGGATATATGGGACTACAGGAACAAATAAATGACACTGTAAGGAAACAGACAAATCCAGAATATGGGGAATTCTCCAGGGCAATACATTCAGTTCTTCAACAAAACAATGGTAAGAAACAAAAAATGTAATACGAGGGAGTTTAGAACATAACAACCAAATGATGTTGTGCAACTTTTTTTTGTAACTGAAGTAAGTCCAAGCCATTTTAAAGACAATCAGGGAAGTTCAAATAATGACTAAGCAATAGATTAAATAAGGGAATTGTTGATTGTGTAGGTATGATAATGGCATTGTGGTTAAGTAAGAAAATGATTATGTTTTTAGAGATGCATCCTAAAATATTTGAGGGCAAAATGACATGAGATCTGGGATTTATAAGAAAACTACAGATGAGAAAAGATGAAGCAAATATGGCAAAATATTGATCTTGATAATGTTGGATCTGCATTATGGTTATATGGGTTTCATTATACTCATTTTGTATATATTTTTAAAGTTGCACAGTAAATTTTTTAAGTGAATATGTTTTCCAGAGATAGAACCTCTGAGTGCCAAAACCATTAGCTATTTATGCAGGCATGCATTCCTACTGCAGATACTTGCATATCATACAAGCTGGCTCTAGGGTACAGTGGTCACAGGCTGGCTAGGCCCTTGACCTTACAAGTTTAAAGTTTTGTGAACATGAGTGGAGGGCAGTAGCAGGAAGTGAAGGAGTGCAATAACAGTGCACAGGATGTGTTGGGATAACACAGAGAATGCCCAGCCTGGAACTACAGTGGGCAAGGGGTCAGGATAAACTTCTCAGGGTGTTATCTATGCTGACAAGTGAAAGATTAGTAGAAATTAGGGAGGTAAACAGTTCTACCTCATCACAGGCTAATGTTTGGCAAGAGAAACTAAGTCCAGACACAAGAAACAGAAGAGGGCTATATCTGGTCTTTGGTCACCAAGACCACTTGGAAGAACAAAAGACGGATCTTCCCTCCATTCACTCTGCACAGCTATTTAAGTTGTTCGTGTGCAACTGAATGCCTATCATCATGCAAAGTGAACCACTATTTGATGCCACCTATTTTCCTGTGTCTACTCTGCTTAAATATACACACAGCATCTTTCACTGTACCTCAGTTTTAGCTACTTGGAAAATAAAACCATGCCTCCAAGGCGACCTCCTTAGGGCTCTCAATGTGAATTTTGCACAACTCATAAAGTTAGTACTTTGAGTATATGTTTCTGGAACATAATCCCCTTTAGTTATACTCTACCTACACAATTATGCATCATGTGGTAACAAATCAACCAGCACAAGCTTTATTTTCTTTATGCAGTTTTGATTCTAACAACAATCCCATGGTAAAAGCACTAACAGACACATTTCAGAGGTGAGGAAATGATAGTTCAGGAAAATTAAGCAACTTGTCCCAAGTAATGACCTAAGACTTTTGTAAATGAAATCCTTTACCAACATCTGCAAATACATGCCCACAGCCTAGGTTCATACTTGAAAGAGCAGTTGGAGCAGAAATGTTGTTGGTAGTTTCTAATACTAGGTATAGGGCTGTGATAAGGGGCTGGTAATTCTCAGCTAGTTGGAGACTGACTGTTGCTACGGGTCTGGGGTGTTTGAATAAAATGTCAGTATGGGCAGGTACAGGACAGCTTCAGAGAAATCTATTGAACAAATTAGCAACTTCTATTGAATTCATGTTTATCTTCCTCACAAAATCATGCCCCGAATTCATAATCTTACTTTTTAGGAATTGTGTATCTGAGAATGTCACCTTCCCTTCTATTTCAGTTTGGGTCAACCCTTATGTTCATCTTGGCACTGGTCTTTGATTAGACTTGACTCTCCTGTGTGGTTCATGAATACATGGCATACTAACCTGGATAAATAGAGACACATTTAATTCCCAGAAGCAGAGAGAATGGCAACAATGATTATGTGGTTTAAATAAATATAGTGACAGTAATGCCAACATAATCTATTCCCATGGTGAAAGTAATTTAGCATCCCTGTTCAGATATCTCCTGCTCTCCATCAATTACCAGATCAGCAAGAAATCACAAATTCAACTGAGCCACCTGGATAATTACAGAAGGTATCCATGCTTGTGTAACCCAGCAATGCTGGGCAGAAGGCAGGGCTGAGAAAATTCCATTGCTGCAAAACAAACTTTCTCCTGTTTTTCTTTAGCAGCCCCATCCTGATGCAGGGAAGCCTGGAATATGTGGCATTTTCATTTTATTTAACACTAGAGGACCGGTGCACGAATTCATGCACAGGTGGGGTCCCTCAACCAAGCAGGGTCATAGGGGCTGTCTTACCCAGTCGGAAGGGTGGGACTGTGGGAGGTTGGGGGCTGGTCGGCCAAGGGTAAAAAATGCAGAAGGTTGGCTAGCCAGGGGTAGTGGGGGGATGGAGGGGACCTCAGGAGGTTGGCTGTGGGAGTTCGCTGACCACCAAGGGGCAGCTCCTGCATTGAGCATCTGCCCCCTGGTGATCAGTGTGTGTCATAGTGACCGGTTGAACAGTCATTTGATCAACCAGTTATAACAGTTGCTTAGGCTTTTATATATATACTAGAAGCCCAGTGCACAAAAATTTGTGCACTCGGGGTGGAGGGGAGGTCCCTCAGCCTGGCCTGTGCCCTCTCGCAGTCTGGGACCCCTCGGGAGACAATGACCTGCTGGCTTAGGCCTGGTCCCGGGTGGCAGAGGGCAGGCCCAATCCCTGAAATCCTCTGGCAGCCTGGCAGCCCTTGGGGGATGTCCACTTGCCAGCGGGGAGCAGGCCTAAGCTGCAGTCAGACAT
>NW_006297812.1:1699551-1710055 GCF_000327345.1 Myotis davidii | reverse complement strand
ACTTAAGCTGGTTTCTGGGGTTTTTTTTAGCTTCTATATTTGTTACATAGTTTGTTAAACTGCAGGCTCAGAGGCCTGCAGCAGCAGGTGGGGAATGCTGTAGTCCTCTGTCACTGAAGAAATCAAGCCTTGTGTTCACTTTAAGCTGCCTGGCTGCTGGCCCCCATCTTGGCTGGAAGTTAATTTGCATATTTCCCTGATTAGCCAATGGGAAGGGTAGCGGTCGTATGCTAATTACCATGTTTCTCTTTAATTAGATAGGATAGATAGATATAGCAGCACTCACCAAATCTGAATGCAGGTATGCTACACTAACAACAGCTTTGACTCTGGGTGACTTATCAATGAGGTAATAGTGCAAAGCTGTAAATGTATATCAAATGCTTACTGCACGTACATTATCTCAAAACACACAGCAATCTTATTATTTCCATTTTAACCAACCAATACACTGGAGCTTAACATGGCTCAGTAACTTGTTTAAGCTACTAGGTGGCAGAATATGGCTTCAAATTCAGGTATTTCTTTGAGTCAAGAACCTGTGCGCCAAACAAATAAGTCATGCAGGCCCTGCACACCGTATTTAAGTAGGCTTTGTCTCTCTCGCTGGTCTAGGAAGCCCAATGCTGCAAGTAGCAGGAAGCCCAGTAGTGGCTTAAACACCGGGCATTTATTATCTCATTCCACAAGACATCAGATGCTGGAATAATGCAAATCTTATTCTGAGGCTCCCCAGTGTCATCTCACTCACATTTCTCCCTGTCATTATGCCAGTGTAGCTCTCCTCCCACAGCATCTTCCAGAGGTTAGGGAGGGCTTCTCCATATGCCTCTCGGTTTTACAGGAAGGAACGTCATTTCCAGAAGTCTCTCTGCAGTTATCTTGCTGTGCAATTTGCCAGGGTGTAGCCCCAGCCCACACTTAAACTAACGTCTGCCCCTGATAATGACTTTGCCACTACTGGTTTAGTCTTACTGAAATTTATCACCCCAACCCCAAAGGCTAGGGAGAAGCCCCATGAAGCATATGCATTCCTAATACCAGAAGAAAGTGGAAATCTTTAAACAAGGCAGTCCACAGTGATAGGAGGCAGAGAGAATTGTTGAATCGTCAAATATAGTTGACCACCTTCTCCAACTTCGGCTACCAATACCCATCCGTGGCATTCTTCATGCTAAAAATAAAAGCCTCACACTTAACACTCATTCTTCCATTTCCTAAAGGGAGAACTTCCCCAGTCTCATCCAATTTTGCATCTGGCTCCAGGTTCTGAACATCTGGGTGATGCTCGGTTTTCTTTATTGGTTCCGTATGTTCAATTCTAGGGCTAAAAGACAGTTCTCTCCCTGCAACACAAGTGCACACTTGGAGAAATGGAAGATAACTGGCACAAAACGTACAGTTGAACAGGGACATGATGAGAGGTGATGCCCAGAGCCTGGTGCAAACATCACTGCTCATCGGGCAGGAATAGTGAGGACTCTGCCTGAGCAGCACAGTCAGCTCCCAGGACTGCCGTGTGGAGTCCTGGGCCTGCCCCCTGGGAGGTTGTCCCTTACCCACTGTCCTCAGGAGACCTGGTTCTGCCTTGTGGGAGGTTGTCCCTTATCCACTGTCTGCAGGAGACCTGGTTCTGCCCTCTGGGAGAACCTCCCTGTCCTCCATAAAACTGGTTCTGCTCTCTAGGAGGCTCATCCTCCTGACCACATATGAGATGAGCCACGAGAAACAGATTTCCTGAAGGAGGCACAGATTCAGCTGCTCACTTCCTGTTGGTTCAGGTTTTAGAAGCCTGCAATTTGCCTTAGAGGTTGATCATTCAAGCTGTTCTCCATCGGTATCAGGCTTTCTTCAGAAACAAAGGTCTTAGCAGACACTTGCAGTCGTTGACATGGGTTAGTAACCACAGGTAAAATTTTTGATTTGATATGGTCGCTACTTTTGAAAGCTGTGTTTCCCATCCATTGTCTGTCCTTTAACCTCTGCACCCCAACCTTCTTCCTCTTTTTTGATTGCATGGTCTCTAACCTTAAAACCTCTGTCTTTGTTGGAGAAGCTTCCATCTTTATTCGATCTTTGAAGGCAGACTTACCTCTCTTCCACTAAGAAATAATTAACAGTGTGGCATAGTTGCAAGAGGCCTGAGGCACCAACCTAATTAATTTTATCTTCTGATAAATTTCCCGTGTTCCTGCTGCTTCCTAAACTAGCTTTAGCTTGGAGGACTGGGGTGGGCAGAAACTAATACTTTTCCAACACTGCAAGACTTCAAAATAAAAGACTCGGCCTGCTCATGTCTGCCTACATGCATAACATGTGCAAAGCCTGTTCTTGCTTTTTGTTTGTGAAGGGGCCACATTCAGACAATTTGTCTTTCTTGTAGAACCTTATTGAAGGAGCAAAAAAACAAACAAACAAAAAACACAAACAAACAGCCAAAAAATTCCCATACATTGAATTTTCTTACATTTCTTCTAAACTACAGCCAGATCAGAATGCAATCTGCATCCCCAGAAACAACTGGCAGTTGGGCCAAATATTTTGCAACCACATAACAAGTATTTACAACTTCACAGACTGGCATAGTGCAGCTATCACTGTCCTCCATTCTATCTGCTTCATTTAGCAAATTCTATATTTTATGGTTTGTTCCTTACAGCTTTCTGGAACAAAATGTATAGCATACTGATGCTATAAACTTCAAATAGCAGGGAGTCTAATGAAAACTAGTTGAAATTATATGAGGCTTATTATCTCAAAAAGTCATCCAGTAACAAGATATTTCAAAGGTTATTTTCATCATCAATAAGGTTATCAAGAACATTTCCTCCCTCTTTCTTCTCCACCACCTTCAGGGTGTTTGCAACTCAGCTTACACTAGAATCTGGCTTTAATAGCTCCAGGTATTATCTCCCCACAGAGTTTCATCCGGAGGCAAAAAATAAAATTAAATTAATAGCAGTGGCTCAGTGCATTTGTCTTCTATCAGAATGGAAAACTTACCCCAAAGAGCCACCATTTTATCATATTGACCAGAATGATATTCTATGCCTATGCCTGTCAAGTGAATGGAATTCTAGTTACTGGTTTGATCAAATCAATATCCATCCCTTTTAACTAGAAAAGGGCCCATAATACCCAAGAATAATTTCTGTGCCCTAGCTGGTTTGGCTCAGTGGATAGAGCATCAGCCTGCAGACTGAGGGGTCCTGGGTTCAATTCTGATCAAGGGCACGTGCGTAGGTTG
This sequence comes from Myotis davidii, assembly GCF_000327345.1. NCBI lineage: Eukaryota > Metazoa > Chordata > Mammalia > Chiroptera > Vespertilionidae > Myotis > Myotis davidii. The sequence continues at coordinate 1,706,808 of NW_006297812.1, read as the reverse complement.
TGGGCTCCATCCCCAGTGTGGGGCGTGCAGGATACAGCCAATCAATGATTCTCTCTCATCATTGATGTTTCTATCTCTCTCTCCCTCTCCCTTCCTCTCTGAAATCAATAAAAATATATATATTTTTAAAAAGAATCTTTTTTGTTTAAAACGCAGGAGGAGCAGTTGTTGGGTAGTAACCACATTGTCTAATCACCTAAACTTTTATTTTAGAATAGTGTTTCTTAAAATCCATGGAGCTAGTGTTCTGATTAATACAAACTTATACCTGTGCCCCGCTCAGACCTAAAATAACAGACACTCCAGCATAAGGTGCATTTAACAAGCTCCCAGGTGATTCTTTAGCACATTAAAGATTGAGAACCACTGCAGAAATCTTTGGGATCTCATGACTCCAATTTATCTCCTCAGGTCATCTATACAGAACACTGTCCTGGGTAGATGCTCACTGGAGTGTAATTACTGTCCTATCTGGAAACAGATGAACTCTTTTTCCTCTTCTTTTGCTTTACATTTTCTTTCCAGAAATTTTGTCTAATTTCTTTATTGCTTCCTATGGAACAAAGTACTTTAGAAACCAAATAAACGCCATTTTAAAGGGTTATGTTAGTCTTTCTTCTACTAATCTTATTCCCAAAAAGGGGCTAAGTGAAAATATGATTTTAAAAAACTAAAAAAAATAAAAATAAAAGTAAAATAATTCAGTTTTGCCCTAGCCTGTTTGGCTCAGTGGATAGGTCCCAGGTTCAGTTCCGGTCAAGGGCACAAGCCCAGGTTGCAGGCTCGATCCCCAGTAGGGATCATTATTGATGTTTCTATCTCTCCCTTTCCCTTCCTCTCTGAAATCAATAAAAAATATTTTTAATCATTTTTTATTTTATTTTTTTAGCTCCCTTCAATGAAAATGGAGGTAGAATCTAGACTTGCAGTAAAATGGAGGTAATAGCATCATAAAAGTTGATAATTTTTTTAATGTTAGTCATTTGATGGCTTCATAGCACATTCTTCTCCAAGGACAGCTTATTTCCTACTCCATTTGTCATGAAGATCTATGTAAGTAAGCTCCTCATCCATTATAAATTCCATTTCATGGGGCAGATGACTGTTTTAAGTGCTAACATAGAACTTACCATATTCTGGGCACTGTTCAAGTGCTTTATTTATACTAATTTAATCCTCATATTAATTATTTGAGGCATGTATCCTCATTATGTCATAAGCCCCATTTTACTGACAAGAGGACAGAGGCAAAGCATGTTAATGACTTAATCATAAGGATGAGGTGGGCATTTGAACTTGAAGTCTGGCTGTAGAGACTGTTCTTGTAACCATGATGCTATTAGTGCCTCTCAGCTAACACCACAAACTGTTGTCCTATTAACCACTGATGGCATGTGTTGAGTTGTTAAAATTTTGTAACTAGTTTAAAGCATCTAAAAACCAATAGAATACTTCTTAAAATTATGAATTCTGGCCTTTATTGAAAAATCAGAAGATTCATGCTGACAACATGAATGGGATGTTAGGCCAGGAACATCCCATGGTGACCCATAGTTTGATCTGAGTAGAAAATGTCCCCTTCAAAGGTTCCTTCTCCTGTTTGCTAGTTTCTCTCACTTCCTGTTACCTCCTGACACTGAGGCTGAGGACTTATGCTCTTTCTTTTATTATTGTAAAGGCAAGAACCCACAGCTCTAGGTAAGAAAGACCATGTAATATAGTGACTCATTGATTCTGGAGCCAGACCACTTGACTTAAACTCCAGATCCTCCATTTATTATTGTACGGTCCTGAGAAGTTACTTAACCTCTCTGTACCTCACATTCCTCATCTGCAAAATCAGGACAATAGTAACATCCCCTCAAACATTTGTATATGAGTTAACATATGTGAAGTGTGGAAAGTGAAAGACGGACTAAGAGCACCTTTGCTTCAAGGAAATGGAAGAGAGTGTATCACTTTGGAAACCTGAAGAATCTTCTGAGGTATAGAAAATAAGGCTCTGTGGTCCACCTTTAGTGTAGTTAGCTTTCAGTAAAATACCCTAGCAGCATGCTTACCAGTCAGTTACTGAACCGCAAGGCTTACGCAGTAAGGTAATAAGGAAAGAAATGTGTACATGACCAACAGCACATATTCCAGGAAGACCTTCCCAACACAACTAGACAAAGGGAGGTGGAGACAGCTAGAAAGGTCCCCAGCCCACTTTTTGAATAACCCAATAGGAAACAATAAGACCTAGGTGACTCTTGGTAAGAATGTTAACCGCATAGTACTCAACCAATGAAGAACCAGGAGAGGGACTCTCGTGCACTGGGGGTAAATTGCTTGAGGTAACCACCCCAGGTGTGCCTGTTTAGCCAGACACCCCATCTGGCTAGAAAGCCATTAAAAGTTTCACTTTCACCGCCTTGTGTCTCTGAGTCCGTTATTTGAATTCAGACAGGTGAGCATGTTTCTCACCCTAGATGATATTCAGTATGCAAACAAGTGTGTGACTTGGCAAAGGCAGATTGAGTCGCATCCCACTGCATGATCCCAGCTCAACTACTAAAAGCAGGGAGGAGGGAGAAAGTCTCCTTCATCATTCTCCAAGAGTTCCCTGTTGAAGAAGCGTTATGTCAGCGCCTCCTAACATAACCCAGACCTACCACAGCGGAGCCAGGAACTCACAGCCAGTCACTCATGCCAAAAGCCAGGGTACCTTCCACCAGGCCTCCCCATCTCAAATTCTACCACCACCTTGGTATTTATTATAAAATGAATTTATTACACTTAAAATCATGTTTGAGGCACCCAGTGTAAAAGAAACTTTAGTTCACTTGTAAGTGGAAGAGCCATGTTCCTTTCTGACTCCTGGGTCCATTTTTATATCAGCAATTAAAGATTCATTGATTTGTTTGAGGGGATACACTTTACTCTGTTTCCACATGTTATGCATTTTTTTTCAACTTTATCCAGAAGTTTGAAAGGTCTCTGGTTGGGCCGGTTTCCAGGTGAGGATGCTATAGGCAGTGATGTCTAGGAAGGTCCCAGCTCCTCCTCCTCAGTCACAGCTTCCACACAAAATGACTACAATGGCATGTCTTTTAGTGGTTTTAGCAGTGTCCGTAATGAGCATACTTTAACTTGTTCCTTTGTCCCAAATCATCCCCAGTTATTTTATTATACTGAGAAACCAATCATTAGGAGAAAATGTCAGGATGTCTAATGCATCCTCATGCCATTTATATTTTCCAAGAAAAGTGTTGGGTGAATAAACTCACAGAGCAAATAGCAAAGTCCTAACTTCATAGCTTGACATTTAAGACTCTCCAGAATCCAGTACCACTATATGTCACTCTAATCCTCACATACACCTCAGAGCACCTGGCAGGGGGGGTTTTCTGACCCCATCACTATTATTGCTTCTTCCAACTTATTCTCAGACATTATTGACTCTAGGGAATATTTCTGGATATTTTCTCTTCACCCTCAAAGGTTTATCATACCCTTTGTGTTCTAGCTTTCATTAATTACATTTAAAGTATGTAGCCATAGCCTGGCCCATGTGGCTCACAGAGGTGATGATTTGATTCCCGGTTAAGGCACATGCCTGGGTTGCAGGCTCAATCCCCAGTAGGGGGCATGCAGGAAGCAGCCAATTGATGTTTCTCTCTCATAAATGTTTCTATCTCTCTATCCCTCTCCCTTCCTCTCTCTCTCTCTCTCTCTCTCTTTCTATCTCTATCTCTCTCATCAATAAAAAAAATTTAAAAAATGTTTAATTAAAAAGTAAAATGCGTAGCCATAATTCTGTCCCGTCTCCCCCCCACCACCACCACCACCAAACCAAGAGGTTCCTGATAGCAGAGACTGTATCTTAGGTTTCTGATTAAAATAGATCTTATTTAATAATTTTAGTTTTTCTTTTATAATCTATACTTATCACACAAGCATTTTTTTCCAAAGAAGAGATAGATTTAATCATTGGCTTATTTTCTATTGGCCATTCTAGCTTCACTCCAAGTATTTACATAATTTCACAATGATCTGGTACAGCATAGATACCACAATAAAAATGGTGTATATTGAATTTGAACTATGGGTCATGTGTTCTCTGATACACGTTATATACAGTATTTTATTAATAATAAGATATGAGCCATGTATCATCATCATTCCCAGGTCAAAGATGAGAGAGCTAGAGCCAAGTAGGTTACATAATGGCCCAAGGCAAATGGTGGGATAAACATTCAGGCTCCATGCTCTGCTTTCTCATCCACTGCTCTATACAGCCACTCCAAGCAATCTTTGTAATCTTCCCATTTTACACTTGACATTGCATCATCAATATTTGCCCTATAATTTAGCTTTTAAGGAGTACTTATATCTTAGCAATCTACATCATCTCAGAATCCAAAAGACTGTTACAAAAAAAGGGAAAGAAAACACTAACAACGAATGTCTTATTCATTTACTTCTTCTTAGAACCTAACACAAAACCTTGAATTGTTGAATCTGTTGATTTGATGTGATCAACTTCCTTACATCTCTGTGGGAAAGCGTAGAATCCTTGTCTAAGAGGAAGTGTTTCTCCAGGGAGACACACACTTCTTAGAAGAGCTGAAGCATGGTTAGCACAGCCTGTATTCCTCCTTTGTGCAGCCACTGCAGGGCATGACACATAATGGGTGTTTAATATGTGTTCTCCCTCTAATTCACTTCTCTCTCACTGAATCAGTCTTGGCAAAAACCCTGGAATTTTGGACTGATCAAATAAAACTATTTTTACTGTAAACACATACATTGTACCACTCTGATAAATTCTTTGAAATCACACATATTTGTGATGCTGGTGAAGTCTTCTTACAAACCATCTTCCCACTGTCTCTTGCCACCTCTTCCCTCTTCCTTCAAGCCACTTGAGGTGACAAGGAGACATGCTAGGGGCCTCTGGTTTGCTGACAGTGCTTTCAGTCATGAGTGTCTTGCTAAAATCCAGCTTTATGAAGTTGCAAGTAACAAGAAATTACCATGCAGCACATCACCTGGAGTGCCATTATGCAAATTTACAGATGGCTCAGCTGCACAGTTTAGACAAATATTTATCATCGCCCTAAAGCCTGCCTTGTGAAGAGAAAACAGGCCAAGTGGTATTCTATCATTGCACATTCCCTATTTTTCAAACCTGGAATGAACTAGGCCATGTTTATCTAGGACGCTAAAACTTGCTGCATGGAGTATCCTATTAGCCTTTCATAGAGGAAGCTAGTTTTAAGGAAACTTTGATTAACCTTAAGAAGAAAGGAAAGTGAGAGAGCTGTCTTATTCTCTTGTTCTGAAAGGCAGTTGGAATACATGAGTCAGAATCAGAATTACAAAGAGACAGCTTTCAAGCCATCTAAGGTTCTAGGGGGCTTTTCCCAGAGGGGCTAGTCTGGGAAAGTTGGACTTCTTTTTACTGCTTATGCACAAAATGTTGACATACTTTAAATTTGTGGATTTTGGGGGTTGTTGTTACCAAATGAATCAAACATACAGTTGAATATGTTAATTTCAGAATATGTTAATTTGGAAGGTTATAAAGTTATTCCGAAGAGGCTGCCTCGGTCAGGAGAGTTTGAGAGCCCTCCTTGGAGAAGAGCCTTTACCACCCGTGCACTGTTCTCTCCAGACATGTCTCTGCCATCGCAGTGCCTCAGTATTTGATTTCTGAATCAGTCAAACAGAATCCAGACCCAACTCTCTCTTATGAATAAAGTGACTAATGGAGCTGGATGACACTTTTGAAAAATCAGAAAGTCAAAATCAAAATAAGGGTGGTGCTGTCAGAGCTATTTCAGCGATTTCTAAAAGTAATTCTTGCTCAGAGGCCCCCAAAGACACCCCTAACCCTGGAAAAAGAGTGTCAGTTCTTTATCTAAGCAGGAAAAAAAAATTTGGTGTGTTTTTCTCCCATGACTCAAACCAAAGATAGAACAAAAGAACACGGTGTCACATGCCAGAGATGTTCTCTGATCTCCCAGGAGTAGAGATAGGTGGAATGTAACAACCAGACCTGGGTTCAAACCGTGGCTCTGCGACCACCAGCTGGGTTACAGGAGACATGACATAACCTGAGTGTCTGTGTCCTCACCCATAGAATCAGCTTGATAACAAATACCTCAAAGGATGGTTCGGAGAATTTAAATGTGTAAATAAGTGATGGGCACATATTAATCTCTCAATGCACCTTAGCTGCTATAATTATTATTTCCATAGTCAGTTACTTATTTTCATTGGAGTCACTGTTCTCATTGCACTTCCTCACTTCATCCATTCTGTTTTACCTAACTTTAAAATTATTTTGCATAAGTACATCTTATTCATCCTTTAACCCTCTTTATGGGACTTTGTCACATTACATGATAGCAGTTTACACACAATGTGAAGCTTAGAAAACAACATTGTTTTTAAAAGAGGTTCTACCACCCTCTACACACAAACTACATTCAGGTCTTCAATACTGTCACAGTGTACAAGCTAGTAAAAATTTCTAAATAAATTATTTTAAGATTTTGGACAAGATTGATTGGTTTGTTATGATCACAAGAATGAAAGTGTGGACACTGGACCAGACTGCTGGGACAAAACACTCATAATCGCCCCCTAAAACTGGTCATTAAATTGAGTATAAAATAGGACCTACCTTACAGCGCCAGTGTGAAGACTGGGTGAGTAAAAACACTTTACTTATAAGTAAAGAGCTAGTGGTTGGCCTATAGTGAGAGCTTAATGCGGGGTAGCTCTGATTACTGTTGTTAGTGGTCCATGGTAGCAGAGACAAGGGGATCAAATTTATGGAAAAAATAGAAAGGAATAGAAATAGAGAGTGAAGATATAATTTTACAAAAAAAATAGATCTAATTTTGGTATCAAACATAGTTTGTGAAAGTTCTCTTCCCTTGATTAACTGTGGAATACAATGCAGTTGAAACAGGAATTTTTAGAGGTGAAAAGACAGGTTTTAGGAAATTTTAGAAATCAAGGGGACCATGGAAGAAGCACAGGACTGCAGAGCAGCAGAAGGTATATTTCCATAGAATGGGGAAGCTGAAAAGCTGCAACAGGTACATTTCCATAGAATGAGGGAGCTGGGAACAGCAAAAGGTCTATATTTACAAAGTAAAAGGAAGGAATCCCTTCATCCAGAAGGAGAAGAAAAAAGCCCAAAGGGAATAGGAAAACAATAAGGAAGGGGGGGAGGGGGACTCACATGTCCCATGTGAAGTTGAT
>NW_006297812.1:1692786-1699262 GCF_000327345.1 Myotis davidii | reverse complement strand
CAGGTGAAAGGAACTCAGTGGGACCCTTTCTCCCTCCCCACGTGGGAGTCTGTACTTGTTCTTTAATAAACTCCACCTTTGCTATACCACTTTCTGTCTGTGAATTCATTCTTTGACTCCTGACTCCGGCGGACAAAGAATCCAGGTTCCAGTCCAAAAAATTCTGTATCACAGTGACTGACAGGCACAATATGGAGGGTTACACATGCTACAGACGTGATGGGGCTGCCAATTGATAGACTCTCAGACTTTACCGCCAAGTCCAACATGCTCACTTTCAAAATCACTCTCAGTATTCATTAGATATCAAGGTAAACATTCCCCCCAAATTACGTTTATATCTGATGCATAATAATTAAATGAATGGTTTAGCAGTAAAAGAAAATTAATTTGTGGATACAACAAAAGAAAATATTACACATTTGTGGAAAAGGAGAAAATTATAAACAGATGGGGAGTTCTGCATCCTGAGTGTAAGCCCCAAGTCTACTAGGAATTAGCTGTGTGGCTCTGGTTTAGTCACTTGTCTTCTGGGCCTCGTTTCCCTAGCTATTGAAAGACAAAAAAGGGTGCCAGTGTGTCCCAAACTTAGTCATCCATAAGGACTTTACAAGTATTGCCGTACTCATCCTATACAATGATATCCTTAAAACCATGGTTTCCTTGCACTATTTTTATAATGCATATTAATTAGTTATTAAAATTTTTAAAATAATTCCTTCTTATGCAATCTAGAAGCATACCTGGTACAATCTAGAATGCACTCATTGGGAAACATGAGGTGATCAGTGAAGTCCCTTACAATTCACAAACTCAGCTGTGCTATACCTGGCGAAAAAAAAGATAAGATAAAAAGGATAGTGTAGAAAAAAATAATCTTTAGTTTTGTAATAACTGCATGAGTTTTTTTAATTTTTCAGTTAGAGGAGTTAGAACCAAGCAAATTATTTCTCTCTCTTTTAATTAAATCTTTATTATTGAAAGTATTATATATGTCCCTTTTTTCCCTCATTGACCTCTTCTAACGTGAGCCTCCATACCCATCCCCCACCGCAGGCCTTCACCACCCTATTGTCTGTGTCCAGGGGTTATGCATATACCCATACCAGTTCTTTGGTTGATCTCTTTTCACCTACCCTCCCTCCCCCGCCTTCCCTCTGAGATTCCACAGCAAATTATCTCTTAATGTGGAAGTTTTCATCTAATCTCAAAGTCAATGCTTTGACCAGCATATAATAGATACTGTTAGATGCAGAAAGAGAACGGAAAACCCAAACCACAAGATTGTCCAGGGAAGTGACTCACACCCTCAGCACAAATGGAGGGTGAGATGGCATGACTCCATTTCAACCTGGAGAAGCGAGGAGGCATATGTGATAGGAAAGGGAGGTTTTCCACAGCAAGAAATGAGGAAGGTGTGAGGACCAGGGGAAAACAAAATGTTTGCTCCCTGCATTCTCCCACTTCCTGTTTCTCAATTGTCATCTTTGTCACATAAAATTTACTGTCTCAAGTGAATCAGAACATCCTGGTAGGTTGTTAATGACCTTCATAAATCAGGTAAATTAGTTATTTTTTCTTACCATTTTTCTTCTTCATTAATTTTATGATTAATTTATGCTGCTTCCCATGCAAGAGCGAAAATAGGGGCCCTCCCTTGTCTACGTAAGGAAAGGCAAACGGAAACCAAATACCTGACCTCACCTGGTATCTGCTTCTATCCTTCCTGGGCCTCAAGGCTCTGTCTCTGTCCAAGTTGAGAATTGTCCACAGGACGGTGGAACTGAAACAGGAATTTTAGGGGTAAAATAGGATAGGTTTAGGAAATGAAGGGGACCATGGAAGAAGCACAGGGCTGCAGAGCAGCAGAAGGTGTATTTCCATAGAACAGGGAAGCTGACAAGCTGCAACAGGTACATTTCCATAGAATCAGGGAGCTGGGAACAGCAGAAGGTCTATATTTACAAAATAAAGGGAAGGAAGCCCTTCATCCAGAAGAAGAAGAAGAAAGCCCAAAGGGAATAGGAAAGCAATAAAGAAGGAGGGGTGTTCCATGTGAGGTTTGACCTTTGAGCCCAGGAGTTACTATCGTAACCAGTCTAAGGGAATAGTGACCAATCAGAGGGGATATCAAGGCACCAGTATCTGCAGCCTTTATAAGCCAGAGGGAAAAGGAACTCAGTGGGACCCTTTTTCCCCACCCGTACATGGGAGTCTGTATTTGTTCTTCAATAAATCTCCACCTTTGCTATACTACCCTCTGTCTGTGGATTCATTCTTCCACTCTGGTGAACAAAGAATCCGGGTTCCAGTCCGGAAATTCCATTTCAGAACCAGAGGAAGAGTGGAATTTCCCCTCTGAGTCTGAGGTGGTCATTTTGTGGATTGAAACAGGAAGGATCGGCTCCCGGCAGAAGAGAAGCAGGTGAGAGGGAGGCTCTTTGCTGTCTTGTCTGCTGGTTTACTGAAGGGGCCTCAAGATCTCTGCTGCCTGATAGCCCGTGTCACCGAGCATTGTCGAAGAGGACCCGGGGTCCTCCATAAGTTACCTTGTTAGAGCTATGGAAATACTTAACTTACTTAACTAAATATTTAATTTACCAATGATGGCAAGGAGAACATGCAGAAAAAATGTCAGCCTCTACATCAGTATCGAAGAAAATCCAGCAACAAGCTAAACCCACAGATGGATCCTAAGAAAGATTGCCTAGTTCCACTCTCTCTACTCAGCTTCCTTCTCTTCCACTGTGCCAATGTCCCTCTAGAGCAGTGGTTCTCAACCTTGGCTGCACATTAGAATCACCTGGGAATCTTTTTAAAATCCTGATTTCTGGGCCTCATCCTCTGGAAATTCCGTTTCTTTGTTATGGTGTGGGGCCACAACAGTAACAGAGAAACAGAATTTCCGGAGGATGAGGCCCAGAAATCAGGATTTTAAAAAGATTCCCAGGTGATTCTAATGTGCAGCCAAGGTTGAGAGCCACTGCTCTAGAGAATTGTTCTTATTTTTGAACATAAACTTTTGTTCACTCTAGCTTGTGGTTCAGCCATTAGAGAGACACTGAAGATATGTGGGTATATTTTTCCGATGGGTTTCTTTTCTAAAATTAGTCACCTCCAATCCTCTGAGAGTACATAGAAAGGGACAAGTCACACAGTCTAGGTTTCCAAGGAATTCCAAGCATTTGCTATATGTGGGGGTTCCCGCATTTTTTTGTGAGAGGTACATTTTCCTTTCCCAAAACCTTGAAGTACCCACGTGAGTGAACATTCTAAAGTGCACAGAGATGGTCAGGGCTGTGCATATCAGAGAGGCCAAGGTGGTAACGCCCAATCACCTCTCTCTGCCTTCCCCTCCCTCAGAAACATTCATGAGCCTCGGAGCGGGGAGGGGGGAGGGGAATTAATCCACTGACTGTGGACCTTTGTCATGTTTCACTCAATTATTACCTAAAGGTAGAGGTCAGTTGATGCCTTCATTTTATAAATGGGGGAAATGAGTCACAGAACAAGGATAGAATTCTTCCTCAAACTCAAACCTCCTGTGGAAGTCATTTCTTGCTCTTCATAAGCCTCATAGCTCCCTCTGTCCTAGTACTCACCCAACCATAATACCATGTGACTATTGTTAGGGTTTAAAGGACATATCAAAATCCCATATAACTCAGGAAACAAAAAGCTCCAGCTGTGAAGAGAATAACATAACAAAGATGTTTGCTGTATTTACAGCAACTAAGTTATCACCATTTTCCAAACAGCACTTGCTCCTCCAAAATTTTCCATATGCCATCTATACTGTCCAAGATGTCTTTTTCCCTCCTTTCTCTTTGCTTGTTAAGCTCCTACTTATCCTTAAAAACCCAACTCAAGTGATCCTCTTCTCAGTGAAGCTTCCATTGGCTTTGACCTGGTTTCCACTGCCCTATGTTGGTAAATTTACTGAAGCAGTTATGACAGGGAATTATAATCATCTGTTCCGATGTGTGAGAACCCCACAGTGCAGAGAGTGTTCAAATTTCATCATCATCCGAGGCACACAGCAGACCCAAGACCTTACCGAGTAAACATAATTCCATACTGACAAACCTTTTAACTCACAGTAACCTATCAGGCATAGGAAGCAGATTGTACAAACATCCCCAATTAGAACACCAAATTAGACATCATTTGCGATTTGTTGTCAATCACTGTTTCTCTTAAATGAGATGCTAATAAATACATCCACAGCCCAGAAGTGCTGGGGGGTTATCATGTAGAATGAAGCATTGATATTAACCAGGAAAAAGGTGGTAGTGTGCAGGGATTTTACATCTGAAGTTGATTTTAGAGGCCATTTTCACCTCTTTTACAAGAAGACCTCTCCACTGCTTTGATAACTGAACACAAACAGGTACCATTTTCTACCTGTGAATGCTAACGAGTCACTTCATTATGTTATTTTCAAATCTCTGCACATAGTGGTTTGTGAAGCCCATTATCTCCTAGCCATTGCTTTGGCTGGCGTGAGCTTATGTAAGGAAAGAGCAGGCTATCTTTCCCCAAGTGTTGCTGTGTGTGGAATCACTAAGTAGGTAAGCAGCATCCAGTAAAAGAGATAAAGATTTTATGTGCCTTCAGAGAAGCAATGTAATGTGAGTTCAGGTAGCAGGCCTGAGTTCTGAATGGGCATAATCAATGCCACCCCTGATGGATGACTGCTCTGTGAGACCTTTAAGAAACACAGCAGGACTATGAGAAACACCATGGAGATGGGAGCAGCAAAATGAAAGATGTAGCTTTCTCTCTCCAGCTATCAGCATTAGGTCCTGCTGTGCCAATGCTGAGGCCATAAAACCCTGGCTCTCACCACTGTGGGGAGGATGGTTTTCAGAAGTCATAACTCATACATAGGTAATTACCTCTCCTCACCCTCCATGTCCCGCTTCTGTGCGAGCTCAGGGCGGGGGCGGGACACTTGCTTCCCACCGTGATATACTGTGTTGTCCACTTTCCTCTCTGTGTGCTGCCAAAGGCCACCCTCACTCTTCCAGATGAAAGATCTTTCTATAATAATGGTAATTGGTAAAGCAATATGGTCATTAGCCAGCCCATAATCCTAGACAAATACACTTAATGACATGCGTAGTCACAAAAATTGTGGGCTCTTTAGATCACAATAGAAGAAGCTATTGTTATGTTTCTTTGAAAAGCTTTTAAGATCATTTTCAAACAGCATGGCAAATAGTTTTCAAAAACAAGTAGGCTGCCAACCTCCTCTTGGACACAACTGTGTATGCAGCATGGAATGGTGGAAAAAATGTAAAGTCAGGGATCCAAACGCAGCCCTTATTAAGGCTGTGACTTTTGGTCATGTTATTAACAACTCAGGCCCTGGTTTCCTCAACTGTAATACAGAGCTACTATTATTTACTTTCTAAGGCTATCATGGAGATGATATACATATATACATAATCAGAACACAATAAATAGTAGCTTTTTTAAAAAATATACTTTACTGATCCTTTACAGAGAGGAAGGGAGAGAGACAGAGAGTCAGAAACATCGATGAGAGAGAAACATCGATCAGCTGCCTCCTGCACATCTCCTACTGGGGATATGCCCGCAACCAAGGCACATGCCCCTGACCAGAATCGAACCCAGGCCCCCTCAGTCCGCAGGCCGACGCTCCATCCACCAAGCCAAACCGGCTTCGGCAATAGTAGCTTTTAACATGATTAGTTATATTATGATTTTTACTTCATTTTCCCCTAAAGTTTACACCTACATCTAACAAACCATGTCCGCTTTCCATCCATCATCACTGAGTATGTTTGTAGAAGTACTTCTGGGAACTCTAAACGGCTTTTAGTTAAATCTTTAAAATAATACCAAACTTCACACACCTTGTAATCTATATATATAAAAGCCCAGCAACTGGAATGGCAGAACAACCAGAACAACCAGTGGCTATGATGCTCACTGTAGAAGCCAACCATCCTGATCTGGGCCCCGATCTTCCCCCCACCCCTACCCTATCAGGGGGTGGGGCTGGCCAGCCAATTGCCCACAGCCCCTTCCCCCCACCAGCCTTGCCCAATGGGTCTCGATTGGGGAGGGCCACCAGACCCCACCCGTGCACGAATTCGTGCACTGGGCCTCTAGTTTATAATATTAAGGTACTGTCCTACTTTCCTAACAGCTTAGATGGTGAACAATAAACCTCTAGGTTGTGGGTAGAAGACAGGCTCTGCCAATAGCTCACTGGAAGACATGAGAAAGTTCTGCCAGTAGCATCAAGCAGACATACCCAAGCAGGGGCTTGGAGCAAAAACTATGCTGGAAAGCTCTTGGGCTCTTATTTGCGATGTAGTAAGTACAATAGAGACATTATATCACCAAACATTTGTGGTGCATTCACTATGTGCCAGGTGTCATTCTAGGCACTGGGATTAAAATAACAGAATCAAGTTCCTACTCTTCTAGAACTTTCCTTCTAG
>NW_006297812.1:1681317-1691912 GCF_000327345.1 Myotis davidii | reverse complement strand
GGAAAGAGACAATGAATAAATACACACATAAATACACTTATCTGTGAAGATAAGTGCTACAAAGAGAAGTCAAACAGTAAAATGGAGCAAGGAATTGCAGTTGTGGGTGGGGAAGGGGATGCCATTTTAAGATAACCATTAAAATAGTTGTAAAAGCCTCACTAAAAGGCAATATTTGAGCAGAAACCCAAAGGAAATGAGGAAAAATCCAGGCGGATATCTGGGGAGTGTGTCATGCATAGGAAATAGCAAATGCCTTTGGAAATTTTTGAGCAGAAGAAGAACCGAATATGGTATACATTTTTTTAAAAATCCTCTGGACGCTATATTGAAGGTAGATTTTATATCAACATCAGAAACAAGGAGACAAGTTATGAATTTAATCCAGGAAAGGAGATAGGTCATGCCCAAGATAACAGTGGGAGACATGTTAAGAACTATAAAGTTTGAATGTACTTTGGATAGCCAAAAGGATTTCCCAATGAATTGGATGCAGGGCATGAGAAAGACATGGACAATGTGAACATATTATGCTGAGTATCTGAGAGGGGGAAGGTATTGTTTACTGAGTTGAGAAAGATTGAAAAAAGAGTAGGTGTGGGGAGAAGATAAAGGTTCCATTTTAAACATGTCAGTTCAGAAGACCTATTGGACAACCTCGAGTGGCTGTTGAACAAGCAGTTGGTTATTCAAGTCTAGAGTCTAAGGTAAAGGTCCAGGATGAAGATGTGGGTTTGGGAGCCATTGGTGTATACATCATATTTAAACCCATGGTGCAAAATGGGATCACCTGGGGAGCGAACAAAGAATGGCAACGGAAGAAATTTGAGAACTCAAACTTTGTTAAGTAGCCAAAGCAGAATAAAACAGAAGCATGATATGATTAGAATCTCCTCAAATCCTATGCAATATATAAGGGGTTCCAGAATTTCTGCGTGCTCTGTGATGGACAAGGAGAGGAGTTGGTAATGCTGGATGGTGAACCTGTAAGAAAAGGTGTCTGTACTAAAGGGTGTCCCAAAATTCACGCAAGACGTAATTTTGATAGAAAACACAGGTTTATAAGTGAAAATTGTAAATTTTTTATTGATTAATAAATTATATAGTATAGGGTTATGTATGGAATAGCATATTGGGTAAATGGCCTCCACAGCTTTGCTGGCACATATTGCCTGAGCAGCCGCATTTTCAAAGAATGGTCCGATGATGCCTCCAGCCCAAAATCCGCACCAAACGGTGACACGTTGTGGATGCATTTGTTTCTCAACAATCACTCATGGATTTTCTGAACCCCAAGTGTGACAATTTTGTCAATTAACCACGCCATCAAGATGAAAATGAGCTTCATCGAAATTCTGCCACATTTATGCAAAACGGTCATGGAAAATTTCAACAAAAGAGTGCATATGTGCCAGCAAAGCCGTGGATGTCATTTACCTGATATGCACTCCGTACATAACCCTATACTGTATAATTTATGAATCAATAAAAAAATTACAATTTTTAATTATAAACCTGTGTTTTCTATCAAAATTACTTCTTGCGTGAATTTTGGGACACCCTTTAGGAACAAGCAGTCCCCAGGTGAGAGCAACAACAAGATACTAGTACTAGGGAGACACTCAGCCCCAACCAGCACCAGGTGGGGGACTGAATCCTTAGGCTATGACTCCACCAGGATCTGACTCAACCAAGAAGGAAAATCTCCCAAATTCATGAGCCACAAATTTAACCATCAGATGCCGGCCGGACACCACTCACCAGAGGAAAGGTGGTACTGCCTGGGCCTAGAAGATGCTTCGAGGGCCTACGCGCTTAGCTCTGGGACTGCACTTCCCCGCCCCCATGGAGTCACAGAAGCCCCTTTCCATATTCCCAGATCCATATTGAAGAGAAGCAGAAATGGGGAAAGCATAAACACAGATTTATCTAAAAGACTGAATTACATATCAGGTACTATTTAAATTAGCAACTGAGTTTAATGAATTACACTACATTTAGTATCCCTCCTGCCTGCTACCCAATAAAGGAGGGCTTCTTAACATGATTAGATGAATTATGAAAAATACAGGAGCTGTACTTTCTTTGCATGTTTAAAGGTGGTATGTAAATTTACAATCAAAGAAATTTATAGAAGTGTCTTGTCAGCTGTGAAGTATTGAGTCTGAGAGGGTAGGAGTGTGAAAAGCCCTGAAGTGTCATCAGTTTGGGACCCAGAACACATATTTGGAAGTTAGCATAAGTCTGTGGTTAGTTAGGTAAAACTACTAACAGATGAATTAGACTTCAGTACCTGGGAAGATAACAGAATTGAAGAGGAAATAGGAAATAACTCAGGAAATTAAGAGTCACATCAAATATTATAAGTTACTAGAGGCCCAGTGCATGAAATTCTTGTGGGGAGATGGGGGCGGGGGGGTCCCTCAGCCCTGCCTGCAATGAGGCCAGCATCCCTCGCCCCGGCCACTATGGGCACTGCCACATTTGTTGCAGACTGACAGTTAATTTACATATTACTCTTTTATTAGATAGGATATGATGTGGTTAGGGCTTTAAAAGGCAACCATTATTATTTTCCATGTCTTTAATCAAATTCAAACCAGTCAATGCCTAATAAGCCACATTAGCAGAAAAGCCAAGGTTTATCCAGTCTTAGGAATTACCCATGAACCATGGGAACTTAGTCAAAGGAGTGGTACGCCCTGCCTGTCACCCAATCTGCAGACAGCAGCTCAGAAGACCTAGATGTCAGAATACCTGACCAGGCATCTCAGGTGCATGGCAGAGGTAACTGGATCCCATTCCAAAGGTGTGTGTTCCACAGGTGGGGCCGAATGCTCCTCTTCTCAGCTGAACACCTGATGTGCAAGTCCAACTAACGGCATACAATCAGCAACACACAGAGCCTTTTTGAGTTTCTCTAAAGTGAGATTTATAATGGTAAATTGGTTGATGGAATGTGTAACCTAGATCTCCTTCTTCTGGACCAAAGGCACTGATTTCTCCAGCCACCCAGAGGGTTGCCCATTGGTGGCTCACAACAGAGTCCCTGCCCAGGAAGAGTTTCCTCTGTCTAGTGTATGCACCTTTCTCTGAGGTGCCTCACACTCAAGGACTGACTAGGGTGGGACATACAGAGACCCAGCCCCTGGTCTAAATTTGGGTGACCTCTGAGGAGCATCTCAGCTTCGGAGCTGCTCACAGTGAACTACATCCAAGTTCACCTGCTCCCCTGGCCAGTCCTGCTGGGCCTGCTCCTTTACCGGTGTTGTTCCCGAAACCTCTCCCAGGAACCAACCTGAACACAAATCTCCATCTCAGTCTGTTTCCTGGAAAAACCATCTCTGACAGGTGATTGGTGAACTTTTTATTTAAAGTCTTACCCAGTTTTTTCCTCTTCAACTGCATTTTCCATTGCCGAGATTCTGTGTTGGATTAGGCTCCCTCTTCAGAAATAAAACCTTTTCCATTCAGTGCTTAACTTTTGGTCTCTTGATCTTCATCAGGAGGCTGTTCTATCTCCCAACGCTTCAGGGATATAGAATAAAGAATCTAATAAGCCCTTATCAGTTTTTCTCACTGGGTAGAGCATCATCTGGAAGACTGAGGGTCTCAGGCTTGATCTCTGGCCCCGGTTGGTTAATCTAACCAGTTTGCTGATTACAGCTGCTTTTACTTCTGCCACTTTCATATGTTGTCTCTCTTCAAACCAAATTATTGAACCTTTAGTAATTTCCACTGTGGGACTGAGGCATTTGATGGTTCTCCATTTCAGCTTTTTAAGTTACTCTTACAGATTCAGATAAGCTCAAAAAGGGAGCCTGAGACCTGGAGCCCCAAGAGCTTTCCAGTACAGACACCAATCGCCAAAAACAAGCCCCCTCAGGTTACGATCCCAGCCCAGACACAGGCCAAGACTGACCCACCTGCCAGGGGAGTTCTCTCTTAGGTTTTTTTCTTTCTTTCTTTCTTTCAACCTCATTAGTAGCCAGGAGCTTCTAAAACAACAGAGAGTTTTTTATAACATTCATTTCAAACATTTCCCAAGTAAAGGATTTGAAAGTCTTAAATGCGTGTCTCCCAGGAGGTTTCAAGGATTAAATCGATTCGCTTATTCCCTACCCAGAACTTAGAAGAGTATTATTATTATAGGGGGAGAAGAGCCTATCTGTTTTCTCTGCCCTGCCCATGACTCTAGAAACAGTGCCCAGAAGGTGAGACCACCAGCAACTTTTGAATGAAAGCTTCTTTACTTAAAAATAATTAAGTCCTTCAAATTAAGGAGCCCAGTAAATTACTAAATATTGAATTCTGGCTAATAACCAAACTTTAAATGGCAAATCATAAATCCCTTAATCTACTGCTTATGCTTAATTTCAATTTTAATTTGTTTAAGTTATTCTGCAAGTTTTCTTAGGGAGTTTCAGTAGAAAATATGGGCTGAAACTCCTGTGGGGAAAAATTAAAGATTTACAGAATACAAACACAATTTAACTGAATAAATTGTTATGAGGTTTCACAATGGTAATTAAAACTAATGGCATAAAATAAACTCATAATCTTTCTGCTAATAATTACCTTGATTGTTTGACTTGTAAATAACAGTTCATGAATGTTTATTATTGTTCCCTGCGGTGAATACTAACCTACCCTTGGACTTTGCCTGAGTTGTCCATTTTAGCTCACTAAATAGAAATATAGAGAACACTAAATAAATAAGGAGGGAGGGAAGAAATATATGGTAATATATTATTTTTGTTGCAGTTTCCCATAGGAGGCAAGAGGCTGAATTTCATAGCCTACCCCAATCCCATAAATGTGAACTTTCTTGCTTTCTCCACCTTGGTAAACAGCACCATTTATCCCAAGCAAGAGATGCAGAGATTGTCCCAGCCTTCTCTCCCACACACCAAATCTTCCACCAGCCCAGCGTATGCCACTTTCTATAGAGCTCTTCATCCTTGCCCTCCTCCCAAGTCCCACTTCATTTCCTTTCTCAGGCCCTCTCTCTTCCTCAGTCTCTTACATTCTCGCAATTATTTCCAAACTGGCCTCCTGGCTGCTAATATAATCCACTTCTAATTGATCTTTCTAAAATGCAAGTTTGATCAAATCACCTCTTCCCTTCCCTCTGTACAATCTTTCAGAGGTTCCACATTGACCGGAATAAAATCCTTCTCCTTCTCTCTACTGTCCTCACCTGGTACTTACATCTCTGGTGTCAACTCTTGAAAATGCACGTGTGATGCACTAGCTCCACTGAGCTCCTTATGGTTCTCTGAATACCCTGCCAACCTCTTTCACTCTGTGTCTGTGACACTCCCCCACCCCTGATTGAATGTTTAAGCACTGTCCCCTTTATAATGACCTGCAATCTCTAACCCTGTGGTACAAATACTCTACTTCTGTGTATTACCAAAGTATCCTATTATACTCCTTTAGCTACATTAGCTACATGACACAGCTATTAGCTAGTTGTACTTTTGTCTGTGTCTTTAGGTTCTAAATCCTTAAGGATAGGGGCAAAGGCTTTGATCCACAGTGATTTGACAAGACCTAGTACTTAACAATTTCTCAGTAAAATTCTATAGAATGAATGAATAAATGCAATAGGATATAATAAGTGGTAGTCCAGGTTTATATTACTCATTGCCATCTGATATAATTGCCATTTCATTAAGCAGAAAACTTAGCACAAAAGTGAAAAAGATGTTGCTATAAAATGTTTCACCATGAAGGTATCTATATATATATAAAAGCCTAAGCGACCGGCTGACTGGCCAGTAGCTATGACATACACTGACCACCAGGAGGCAGATGCTCAATTCAGGAGCTGCAAAGCTGCAGTCACTTGGCAGCGGTAGTTCTTGGCTGATGCACCTGGAACCAGAAAGGAGGGAGCCCGATTCAGGGGTGCATCACCCGAGAACTGCGCTCTCTCAATCTGGGACTCCTCAGGGGATGTCAGAGAGCCAGTTTCAGTCCGATCCCCTCAGGCCAGGCCAAGGGACTCCACCAGTGCACGAATCTATGCACTGGGCCACTAGTACATATATAAACCCATCTACAATAAACTCCCAACTGGAAAACATAAGTTAAACAGGCTATCAGAGACCTAACTTCTCTTATTTATGCTCCCTCATGCATGACTTCCAGTTGCCACTTCTGCCCATGAATGAGACAACAGCTAGAGCTGCATCCATTGCATCCACATTGTAGGCAGCAGAAGATAGTTTGCCTCCTTCTTTTAAAAACACCTTCCCAAATACCTCACTCAACATTTCAACTATCTATCTATAATAATAAAAGCATAATATGCTAATTAGACCTGACATCCTTCCAGACGACCTTCCGGATGAAGCCAGGGCTGAGAGGGAAGTCCGGGTCCTGGGTGCCTGCCAGCGGCCAGAGGGAGGCATGGGTCCCGGGTGCCAGAGGGAAGCTGGTGTCAGCAGCCAGATGAAGGAAGGCCTACTCTTGCACAAATTTCATGCATCAGGCCTCTAGTCATCTCATAGCTAATTAGACCTGACATCCTTCCAGACGACCTTCCGGATGAAGCCAGGGCTGAGAGGGAAGTCCGGGTCCTGGGTGCCTGCCAGCGGCCAGAGGGAGGCATGGGTCCCGGGTGCCAGAGGGAAGCTGGTGTCAGCAGCCAGATGAAGGAAGGCCTACACTTGCACAAATTTCATGCATCAGACCTCTAGTCATCTCATAACAACATAACTCTATTTAGTTACAAGGGAAGAGGGAAAACATAGTTTGTCATTTAGATACTTTGTCCTGGGTATCTATCCTGTGTCACTTTTAGTAGGAAATCTTCATTAATATGATTCATTGATTTACTTATATTACCCATTTAATACTCACAACAATCTTATGAGATAGTTCTCTGATTACCCCCATTTTCATAGACGAGCTTAGGCATCAGGTACAGAAAGTGAAGTAATTTTCCCAGGTCACACAGTTGACATGTGGAGGTGGTTGTGTACCTAGAAAAGGCATTTAAGAAATGTTAGTCTATTGGCTTTAGGGATCCTTATTTCTTATTTAAAGACTGTGTGTATTAATTGAATAAATATTTACTGAGCATTTACTATTTTCCAGATAATATGTTAGGTTCTGGAGAATATATCAGTGAACAAGAAAGATAAGCACCCGTGTACACATAGAGGTTACATTTCAAGAGCAGAGAACAAAGATTAAATAAACACATAAAGAGATGACAGATTATGAACAGTACTATAAATAATTTAAATGATTTGATGTGAAGTATATCAGTCAGGATAGGCTAGGAGAGTATGCTACAGTAACAAACTGCCTCTACTTGTACAATGAAGGTCAGCAGGAGACCTCTGCTCAGCCAGAGACAGGTTGAGAGAGGCACCATCTCCACACATTACAGTCATCTAGGCAAGAGAGGAATGTTGCATGTTTTGCAATGATAATTAAAACTTCCTACCAGAGATTTGAACATGGCAGCCAACCAGGATGGCAGGGCGGGAGAGAGTATGACAAAGTAAAGGAGTGAGAGGGGAGTGTGTGAACCTGTGTGGTATATGTGTGGGTGAGTGAGGGACAGATACATATCTCAGGAGTCCTGGGGACTGGCAGATCGAACTCTCCTAGACAGGGAGCCCCTATTACTGCTACGGGCACCCCCGGGCTGGCATGGCTTTAGTGCCGAACACACATCATCCTGTAGAGGGGAAGCAATGGAGGCCAGGAATGCAGCCACACCGACATCCAGACTGACCTCAGACATCACCTCTGGACCTGTGCAGGAAGCTGCTTGCCAGGCATAACCCATATGGAAGCACCACTGTGCCATGGCAGTGAGCAGCAGAGTACCACACCGTGGGTCCAAGACACCTGCAGTGAGTGTGAGCCATAGAGACCTCCCGAGCTGCACCTCCTCGCTGGAGCCCAAACCCAGCGTCCCAGGATTCTGTGCTTCAGAACCACAAGCTATGAGTGCAGCCAGGGTTACCCCACACCCTGCTTCATCCCTGGTCCCAAATCAGAGCTGCAGCCTGGAGCACGCTACACTCCTGCCCAAACAGAGCCCTAACCTAGTGCACACCACCCCCAGCACAGACAGAGCCATAGCCCAATGCACCCCTCCCTGGCACAAACAGAGCTATTTCCCAGTGTCCCCATCCCAGGACAATGCAGCCAAAGAAACCTGGTGCGCCCAGCTACAGGTCAAGGAGCATGCTGCAAATGCGCTGCCAGAGAGACCTAGAGTGCCATCCTGCCTTGGGTGCTGGGGCTGCCCAGTGAATTGCATGCCAGAAGGCTCTGGGTTCTTATAGGGAGTCATACATCAGAGGAACTGTGCATGCACCCCACTGACCTCAAGAATATGAAGTGGACAACTGAGGGACAAGAACTGTGGGGGAAGGGGGTACAACTCAGAGCAGAGACAATAAAGGTGTGAATCTCAAGGCAGACCCAGCCTGTGGGCTAGAGACTCCAAGATCATTAGACCACTAGGGGTTTTAACCACTCAGACTCCAAGCAGGGAGCCCAAGGCCAGGAAGAGACAGCAAAAATGGGAGAAAAAGAAACAACCCCAAAGAAAGAAAAGGAGGAAGCACCAGAAAAGGAACTAAATGAAATGGAGGCAAACAATATGTGAGAGAAAGAATTTAGACTAAGGACCATAGAGTTCCTAAACCTGGATGAAAAAAATCAACAACATATGTAAGAATAAATAGGAAATGAATATGATATGGGAGCTTTGGGACAACATGAAAAAAGCAACATTCATACAATAGGGGTGCAGAAGGACAAGAAGAGCAAAGTTAAGAAAACCTATTTGAAGAAATAATGACAGAAAACTTCCCTGATTAGGGGAAGAAAAATCACACAAGCACAGAGAGTCCCAAACAAGATGAAACCAAAAAGATCCACACCAAGACACGTTATTAATTACAATGGCAAATGTTAATGACAAAGAGAGAATCTTAAGGACTGCAAAAGAGAGACGGAAAGTTAGCTAAAATGGATCTCCCATTAGATTATAGATTATCAAATGATTTCTTAACAGAAACACATCAGGCCAGAAGGGGATGGAATGAAGTCTACAAAGTGATGTAAAGCAAGAGACTGAATCCAAGAATACTCTATCCATAGGCTACATCATTCAAAATTGAAGGTGAAATCAGGAGCTTCATAGACCAAAAAAAAAAGAAAAAAAAAAAAAAAAAAAAAATTATAAAAAAAAAAAAAAAAAAGACTAAGGTATTTTATTACCACCAAGCCAGCAATGCAAGAAATGCTAAAGGGACTGTTGTAAAAAGAAGAAATAGAAAGGGATGAAGTAACACAGGCATAAAGAATAAAAAAAGAGTACAAACAAGTATTATTTTCAATAATAATCTTAAATGTAAATGGATTAAATGCTCCAATCAAAAGACATTGGGTGGCTGAATGGATAAGCAAACATAACCCATATATATGATGTCTACAAGAGAACCACCTCAGAACAAGGGACTCACACAGACTGAAAGTGAAGGAATAGAAAAAAATTTTTAGGCAAACGGAAATGAAAAAAAAGCTGGAGTAGCAAAACTTATATTTGACAGAATCACCTCAAAGTGAAGGCCATAACAAGAGATAAGGAAGGCCACTTCACAATACTAAAGGGATCGATACAATGAGAGGATATAACACTGGTAAACATATGCACCCAATGCAGGAGCATCCAAATACATAAGAAAACTTCTGGAAGCTATCAAGAAGTTTGAGACAATACAATCATAGTAGGGCTTTAATAACCCATTTACATCAGTGGATAAAACTTCTAGACAAAAAATCAACAAAGAAACAGGAATTCTAAATGACTTACTATATCAGAGGGAACTAATTGGCATCTTCAGAACATTTCACCCCAAAGCTACCGAATGTACATTCTTCTCAAGTGCACATGGGACATTTTCAAAGACCACATATTAGGACACAGGCCAAATCTCTTCAAATTCAAGATGATTGGAATCATATCAAGCATTTTCTCAGGTCACAATGGCATAAAATTAGAAAACAACTACAATAAAAATAAATTTTAAAAAATCAAGCACTTGGAGACTAAATAGCATGCTATTCAAAAAAAATGATTGGGTTGCCAAAGATATAAAAAAAGAAATAAAAATATCCTGGAAACAAATTAAAATGAAAACACAACAATCCAAAATCTATGGGACACAGTGAAAGCAGTCCTGAGATGAAAGTTCATAGCACTACAGGCCTACCTCAAAAAACAAGAAAAATGGGTAATAAATTATCTAACCCTACAAGTTAAAGAATTAGAAAGAGGGAAAGAAGAAAGGCCCAGAGTAAACAGAAGGAATTAAATAATAAAGATCATAGCAGATTAAGAAAAAAGATCAGAGTAGAAAAAAATGACATAGAGACCAAAAACACAATACAAAAGATCAATAGAAACAAGAGCTGGTTCTTTGAAAGGATAAACAAGATTGATGAACTTCTAGCCAGGCTCACCAAGAAGCAAAGAGAGAGGACCCAAATAAACAAATCAGAAATGAAAGGGGTGAAGTAATAACTGACCCAACAGAAATATGAAGGATTATAAA
>NW_006297812.1:1679389-1681010 GCF_000327345.1 Myotis davidii | reverse complement strand
ATAAAGATCATGCACCATGACCAAGTGGGATTTATTCTGGGGATGCAAGGATGGTACAATATATGCAAATCAATAAATGTTATCCATCACATAAACAAATTGAGAGACAAAAATCGCATAATCATATCAATTGATGCAGAAAAAGCATTCAACAAAATCCAACACCCTTTCTTGATAAAAACTCTCAGCAAAGTGGGAATAGAGGAATCATACACCAACATAATAAAAGCCTTACAAACCTACAGCTAAGACAGGGATGCCCACTTTCACTACTCCTGTTCGACATAGTACTGGAAGTGCTAGCCATAGTGATCAGACAAGAAGAAGATATAAAAGGCATCTGAATTAAAAGAGAAGTTGTTAAACTGTCATTATTAGCTGATGACATGATATTGTACATAGAAAACTCTAAAGACTCCATCAAAAAATTAATTGATCTAATAAATGAATTTGGCAACGTAGCAGGATACAAAATTAACACCCAGAAATCTATGGCATTTTTATACATGAACAATGAACTAACAGAAAGAGAAACTAAAAAACAATCCCATTTACCATTGCAACAAAAATATTAAGATACCTAGAAATAAACTTAACCAAGTAGGTAACAGACCTGTACTCCCAAAACTACAGGACATTGAAAAAAGAGATAGAGGAAAATATAAACAAGTGGAAGAATATACTGTGTTCATGGATTGGTATAATCAACATCATTACAATGTTCATACTACCTAAAGACATCTATAGACTCAACACAATTTTCATTAAAATACCAACAGCATATTTCACAGTCCTAGAACAAACTCTCCTAAAATCTATATGGATTAAATTTTAAAAAAAGATCCCGAATAGCTGCAGCTATCTTGAGAAAAGAGAACAAAGTTGGAGGGATCACAATACCAGACATCAAGTTATATTACAAAGCCATTCCTCTCAAAACAGCATGGTACTGGCACAAGAATAGACACATAGACCAATGGATCAGAACAGAGAACCCAGAAATTGACCCACACTAGTATGCTCAATTAATATTTGACCAAGGAGGGAAGAGCATACAATGGAGTCAAGACAGCCTCATCAATAAATGGTGCTGAGGAAACTGGACAGATAGATGCAAAAAAAAAAATGAAACTTAACAACCAACTTACATCATACACAAACATAAACTCAAAATGGATAAAAGACTTAAACATAGGACAGGAAAACATAAAAATCCTAGAAGAGTGCATAGGCAGCAAAATATTAGATATAGCTAGTAGCAATATGTTTACTGATACATCTCCTAGGATAGGGGAAACTAAGGAGAATATAAACAAATGGGACTACATCAAAATAAAAAGCTTCTGCACAGCAAATGAACCATCAACAAAACAAAAAGAGAGCCTACTACATGAGCGAACATATTTGTCAATGCTACATCCGATAAGGGTTTAATCTCCCAAATTGATTAGGAACTCATACAATTTAACAAAAGTAAGATAAACAATCCAATCTAAAAATGGGCAAAGGGCCTAAATAGACACTTTTTGAAAGAAGGCATACAGAAGGCTGAGAGACATATGAAAACATGCTCTAAGTCACTAATCATAAGAGAGATGCAAATCAAAACAACAATGAGGTG
>NW_006297812.1:1674961-1679316 GCF_000327345.1 Myotis davidii | reverse complement strand
GGAGGGTGACACTGCTGGTGGGAATGCAGACTGGTATAGCCACTGTGGAAGACAGTATGGAGGCTCCTCAAAAAATTAAAAATGGAACTCCCATTTGACCCAGTAATCACACTCCTAAGAATATATTCCTAAAATTGGAAACACCATTCAGAAACAACATATGCATCCCTATGTTCCTAGCAGCACCATTTACAATAGCTAAGATCTGGAAACAGCCTAAGTGCCCATCAGCAGATGAGTGGATTAAAAACCTGTGGTATATCTACACAATGGAATATTATGCTGCTGTAAAAAAGAATGAGCTTTTACTATTTGCAACAGCATGGATGGACATGGAGAGCATTATGCTAAGCAAAATAAGCCAGTCAGAGAAAGATAAGTATCTCATGATCCCACTCATTTGTGGAATATAATGAACATAAACTGATGAACAAAAACAGATTCAGAGACACAGAATCATTAATCAGACTGTCAAACTTCAGAGGGAAGGCAGGGGAGCGGGGTGAGGGAACCAGGGAGAGATAAGGGATCAACCAAAGAACTTGGGGTCGAGGGCAGGCTGGGAGAGAACAATGGGGGGCTAAGGGAACCTATGTAATACCTTCAATAATTAAGAATTAATTTAAAAAATAAAACTTCCTACCAGAAGGAATAGATGGACCCGTGTCACTTCTGCTGACATTTGAAGTTAGTGAGTCACATGTTGAGGGGACCCTGTCCACGCACAGGGGACAGAGTAGGAGAACATCCTCCTCTGCAGCTGGAGAGACTGGCAGCTTCTCCTTCCAGGGCACTTCCCTGAAGATACTCTTTGTCCCCCAGTTGAATCTCCTGATTAGGGTTTTGTTGGGATATTTTCCTATAAACACAGAAAGAGGCGATCATGCCTGGAGTTCCAACTGGTATACACTCTTCTCTTTACCGTGAGGGGCTTTGATTATACCCTATGAATCTGTCAATACTATTGCCATAATCTCGGCACCACTGGCCACTTCTTCCCCTAAAGCTACCCACGAAACTCCAAAAAAAGCAACTTGTCACTGTCAAACACTTTCCCTAAAAGCCCGGAGATTGTCTGCCGTCACAGTGACTTTAATGTTTCCTGACGCTATAATGTCAAGAAAGGGTTGTTTCATGGTATGAAACCTTAATCAGACTCAGCACTCCACTCTGGAGAATGTTTTATAACCACCAATCCATGTTTTTACTGGCAGAAAGTGTCTATGTTCCTTCTGCTTTCTTTGGGTTCAGTAAGAATGAAGTGATCATCTCATTTCCTGTGGGGCATAATTGGTCTATATCACTAATTTCACTAAATGGTTTCACTACCTGTGTATTATTGTAATTTTTTGAAAACTGATAAAATTTGTGGAGCCATTCATCTTCTCGTGGAATCTTTCCGCTCTTTGAGTCTCTAATGGTTTTCATTATTTTTTTCTTGTGATATACTTCTCTAATTTTTCTTTATTGCTCTGTGGTTGCTGGTGCATCGCTGTTTTTGTAAAGAAATTTTGAATCTTGGTATACCCTACAGGTTTTGTTCTGATTTATATTCATATTTATGGAATGTTACTAAACAGAATTAATTTAAAGTTGCCCAATTTGAAATATTCTAAGACCTACTTTTTAAAACTGGAATTGTGCCAAGCACTTTATGTCAAACAACAGGAAAAAGAAAACAATAATCTCCATGTTTCGTTAATAAAGTGCCAATGCATTAATTTTGTCCTAAAAAGAACTATTTTAGTATTCAGTGTTTGCGCTTTGAGATACTTCAGCTGATGTTCTTTTTTTTATATTTTATTAATTTTTTACAGAGAGGAAGGGAGAAGGATAGAGAGTTAGAAACATCAATGAGACACATCGATGAGCTGCCTCCTGCACACCCGCTACTGGGGATGTGCCCGCAACCAAGGTACATGCCCTTGACTGGAATTGAACCTGGGACCCTTCAGTTCGCAGGCCGACGCTCTATCCACTGAGCCAAACTGGTTAGAGCTCAGCTGATGTTCTTGGCTCAGTGACATGATTCAGCCTGAATTAAATATTTGTACTGCACACTAGTATTTGCTCATCCAATAGCTATTCTCCCTTTCCTTTTTGTTTTCTATAAGCATAACAATGTTTATATATTTAAGGAATCTTAACCTATTCAAATGTACTAGAAGTATTTTTGGTTGAATGTATTGGGGTGACACTGGTTCACAAAACCATGCAGGTTTCAAGGTTACAACTCAATAAAACATCATCTGCCACTGCATCATATGCCATTGCCCAAATAAGTCTCTTTCTGTCCCCATTTTCTCCCCTTTGTCCACTTCCACCTACACCCATCCCCGTCTGTCTGGCTAACACCACATTGTTGTATGTGTCTCTGATATATATATAAATTGTTTTTTCTTAATCCCTTCACCTTCTTTCATCCAGCCCACCAACCCTCCTCCCTTCCGACAGCTGTCAGTCTGTATCCAGACTGTATCCATGCCTCTGTCTCTAGTTTGTTTGTCAGTGGTGCACTTACACAATGGAATACTACGCTGCTGTAGAAAGGAAGGAAATCTTACTTTTCGCAAAAGCATGGATGGACCTGGAGATTATTATGCTGAGTGAAATAAGCCAGTCAGAGAAAGACAAGTCCTGTATGATTTCACTTGAATGTGGATCTATTCTCCCTTTTCTTCATAACAGAATGCAGTTACATTGTGGTGAGCAATGTACCTTTCTAAGAACTACATTTCCCAGCTTCCTTTGTTGCTAGAATAGCCGTATAACCTAATTTTGGGCCAATAGGAAATAAACAGGAGTCATTGGACAAGGCTTCTAGGTAAGCTACTTAAAGAATAGGCTGACTTAGATGCCTTGCTTACACATTTGCCCTTGATCTTTCCCCTCTTCTTTTATGGGTTGCAAACATAAAACAGTTGTCTTGGGTTCATAAAATTATGTCAAACACTAAATTTTCTTAAAGGCAAAGACGTGACAATGTGTATATGTGTGTTAAATTTCCAATATTTCTCTAGTTTTTCCTTTTTATAAAGTTCTATAACAATTTTATGATGAAATATCCTGTTGCAATCTTCTAGGTAAAATTTTTAACTTTTCTTACCTGCATTAACTTTGTTTCCTTGGGGTTTTTGTCTTTTAGTTAATCCATTTGTTGTCTGTTATTCATACTGAGCACAGCTGTCTCTTCCAGCGGCGTTAATGCTGGTACCTCAGCCCTCCTGCTTTCTGGGTGTCTGCAGGGTGAGGCCACAGCAGGGATATGGACAGAAAATGAGGAGCATAAGAAAAGCAGATGCCTCTGTGAATAGCTCCCTTGTCTTTTGCATATAACTTGCAACAATAAAAATGCCATTATTGTTGCAGGTGATTGTCTCATTTATGCATTCATTGGTTGGTTCTTGTATGTGTCCTGACTGGAGATCGAACCTACAAACTTGGTGAAAGGTGAATCAAGACGATGTACTAACCAGCTGAGTTATCCAGCCAGGGCTCCTTGTCTTTTACATATTTTTTAATAAAAAAAAAAAAAAAAGAAAAAGACTGTGGTTTCAGGGGAAAAAATGTGTAATACAATAATATTAAAATTGACTTGCAGTTATGAATTCAAATGTAAACTTTAGGCATAAAGTATTAGGCCATCTTAAGTATTATTTTCTCTATGAAGACAAGAAAGCAATTTATAAGTTTCCATGACAAATGTATATTCTGAAGATGCCTAGTAAAATGACTAACAACTAGGATGCTTCCTAGTCAGTGATTTAAATTATTCCTTCATGCTTGTTTCATTATTCCAGAATTCCAGGGGGAAAAAAAAACTCAATTTCAAAAATAAACTTTGCAGTTTAAAATGAAAGCAGGCGAGCTTTTCCCTTGTGTAGAAAGGGCTGTTTCTAAGCGGCAGTGAAATTACTCAGCCTGTCAAAAGGCAGCATTAACAGTCAATGCAGGGCGTTTGCTGAACAAATATCTATAGAAGCCTCTTCTCAAGCATCTAGTGAACTTATCGGAAAGTTGCAAGAAAAAAAAAATCAAAGTGGTGGTAAATGCCTTATGAGCCAGAGGAGTTCGGGGAAGATAGCAAGAGCATTTAACTGGAATGAGTAGGAAGATCTTCCTCGCACAGAAGATTGGAACTGGACTTCGAATCATGGCATCAGAGAAGCAGAGACTCTTAGGTTTGGGGATCCAGAGGTGGTAAACTCAGACTTCAGGCCGGTAGAATACACAAAGGAAGCGAGCTGAAGCCAGAGCAGCTGGGAATCTGGGAACTGTGGATAAGTATAAAGTGCTGGCTCTGTCTCAGGAAAGCAACCTGCTCTTCGCAACACCAGTTGTTGCCCAGTGGGAAT
>NW_006297812.1:1668413-1674926 GCF_000327345.1 Myotis davidii | reverse complement strand
GTCACATATTTTCTGAGTCCCCCCTCCCCACCCCGGAAATCTGAAATTTCAAATTTTTATGTGAACCTGGACATTAATCTTGAATCTTAAATACTGACAAATAAACCCATCTGCTTTGCAGCCTGATGTAGGCCAGATTTAGCTCTGAGCAACTACTGATTTGCTATGTCCACTTTAAGGTCATCAGATCCAACACTTGCTCACTTCAGAATCCTTGGGTCTCCTTAGGGCTTGTCCACCAAGTGGGCCTCCTCTCTCTGATGTAATTCCTTCTGCAATGGGAATCTCCATGTCTGGCAAGGCTAGTTGACTCCCAGAACTTTCTTCCTTACATTTGTCCCCAGCCTTGTCCGGCCTGTACCTATGTGCTGCAGAGTTCGTCTACACAGGTGCTTATAGGAGTTGAGACAGTCATTATGTCCTTCATAAATAGTGTCTGGTGCCTTCAACTTCTGTTCACCTGACCTGGTTTCAAATTTCTATCACTGTAGTTACCTTCATCTCGGTGGATTCAGTGATCTGATTTCCTCACTACATAGCACCCAGAACTAAATGAAGTGGTCTACATGAAGAAGGAATGCTATCACCCATGTTTTTGGTCTTATAGGTTACCTCAGTCACGTATCAGTGTATGGAACTAAAACACCTTAAATATTTTAACAGAAAGGGGTTTACATAATACAAAATCATTACGTTTGCTGAAGGAGACCAGCCAGCTTCACTGGTGGGAGGAAATGCCAAACTTTCCAAGCAACGGCACCATTTGACATGATGGCCTCACATGACAATGAGTGAGGTCTCCGGTTTCTGCACATCCGCAAAACAACACTTGACACAGTCCATCTTTAGTTTCAAATGCTATGTGTTTAAAAATATTTAAATATGCTTCATGTACGTTATACCATGGGAAGAGAGATGAATACCACTGTTTCTCTACTAATATGTTTGTATTGAATTGATTATTTCATTGCCATTATAAAAATAAAACAACAGTAATTTTTTTTTCCCTTTCAACCTTAGGGAGCTACCTCATCTGAGGTTTTGTCCCATCCAAGTCCCATCCATAAGATGAATTATCCACAGGTATCAGGGTTAGCCCCTTCACTTACTTTGGTACAATCTGTTGTCACCCAACAATGGTGTTCCCCATGTATAGGATGACATTGAAGGTTAGCTTTTGCTCAGCCCAGTTAGGTTCTAATTTCCTCAGGGATGTATCTCCTGAGAGTACTTGCTCATAAACCTGCACAAGATTTTACATCCTGGAGTTTGTCTTCAAGAACCAGAAGACAATTAGCTTCTCTGGATCTGAGTCCCATGATCCTTTAAAATGAGGATAATATGACTTTCCTTTCAAAATCACACTGAGTGGATATTTGACATTCATCTGAACTTTTTTTCTGGGTTTAATGAATTGGTAGGAAATAAAAGCTGTCTCCTCAGATAAAGAGCCAAAAAATGCTAGGTAGTTTATTTTTCTAAATATCTTTGATATCAGCTCTCCAAAGTCTTTCCATTTTCTCAAGAACTGGCAATGCAACAATAGCAGCTGCAGCTAAGGTGTTATAAAGCAGAAATGGCCCCAACTTTAATGGTGCAAGCATCTGCTGTAGAGTTAATTTCTAGCATAGAAGTCGATAATGATCAAAATCTAGTTTTTGATAGCAGAGCTGTGGGTTTTTCTCATCAGAGGTTATGTGGGATGAGTACTGTTCCAGGTAGCTTAGTGTTGAGCCTGTTTCTCCAGCCCTCAAAATGGCTCTGTTGTGTTAAAAAGGCAGACCCTATCTGTAATACTTTCAACAATAAAGCTTTAAGGAAAAAAAGGTAGCCCTCTTTAACAACATCCTTTTTCTATTAAGGCAACCAGAGTTAGCATCTGTTGTTTGCAATTAAATATGATTGAGGATTAAATGGGGTAATCTGTGTAAAACATGCGGCATCATGGTAGCTGCTGAGTACACTTTAGGAATTATGATTTTATGGCCCTTCTACTGTCTGTATGGTTTTCAAATGTTAGCTTTGGTCACTAGGAGGAGTATTTGAGTTAGTAAATAGAAAGCATCTAGAACTGTGGCCTACACTTAATAATCATTCAGTATATGTTGCCCTTTAATCATAGGACCATCCCTATATATTAAATTGTTCACTCAGGTTGGCTCTGGGAGTTTGGGACTTGGACTGAACCAAGGTGCCTTTGTCTTGCCAGGTATAGGTATCGATATGGGATCTGAACCCAGCTCTCCTTAGGGAGACCTGATTCCCAAATGTGCATGTTCTCTGGTTAACGGGCATTCTGGTGCCAAGTCCTGCCAGCAGGCTCTGCCCAGGCATCGGAAGCTGAATGCTTCATAAATAAGAAAATCGATTTCTCTGTTTACTCTCCCGTCACATCTGCATTTGAGTGGGAAATTTTAACATTATTTATCACAAGGAAACATTTAAAAATTGTTGTAGTAAAGTTTGTAAATCAAAGATTTGGAGCTTGTCTGACGGCTGATTTCCCAGATTTCATAAGGAAAAACCTTTGTTTCCTAAAAAGCCGGACATGTTTATCTTCACTTCATTGAGACCAATGCAAGCTTTTCCAAGATCAGGGCAACAATCTCTGATGTGGGTCTTCATTAAAGACATGATTCATCCATCTTTACTTTCAATTATGTGAACAGGAAAAATATCCTCTATTAAATTGGAGAAAGAGAATCTCTCCAAGTTTAATCTGCTTGCTTTTCACTCTCAAGCAGAGGATACACAGAAAGAAGTGATTCTGAGGGTGTTTACTCTGTTTAGAAGTGGAGATTTTAATAGTCAAATGTGTTTCAGAAAGTAAAATTTTCAATTACACTTTTAAGTACAAGTTGTTGCCTATGCTTTGATTAAGGTCTGATTTTCTCCAAGTAAATTAATTTTTGAAATTACAAGATATTATAGTGGGACATTCTGCTCTGCTTCCTCTTTTTGTGAAGTGACTTACACTCCCTCCCACCACCTCCCCCCCTCCCCGCCTCCCGGGGCAATGACATGGGCTTGTCCAGTGAATGGTAGTAAGGCTGTTTGATCTATGTCCATTACTATGAAACTCATGATAGTCTCTCATCAAAGACACATTCAGCATCACTATAGATATGAAAGCTGAAAGTTGTCTCCATTTGTCCTATCCCCAAGTATATATTAATTAAAAACTCAAGGAGTAGTCCTGGCCAGTGTTACTAAGTGGTTAGAGCATCTGCCCCAGCACCAAAAGGTCGAGGGTTTGATTCCCAGTCAAGGGCATGTACCTTGGTTGCAGGTTCCATCCCCAGCCTGTCCTGGGTGAGTGTAAGAGGCAACCAATCAATGTGTCTCTCTCACATTGATGTTTCTCTCTCTCCCTTCTTTCTCCCTCTCCTTACCTCCCTCCCTTTTACTCTCTCTAAAAAAAAAAAAAAAAAAAAAAAATCAACAGAAAAATATCCTCAAGTGAGGATTAACAACATGAACAAGAACAACAACAAAAATCTGACAGTGCAATTTTTGTTTTGGCCACAAACCCCAACACCAAGGTCCCTGATGACATCGTTGAACTTATGAATTAATCAGCCTTAGGTTTATCCCACCTCTGGACTCTGTCTTGTGAGAATAGTAAGTTCTGCACTTGAAGCTAAAAGAAATGAACTGATCCACATAGCATTTTTCTCCACCTCCTTTCAACCCTTCCTCACTTTCCTGGTTTTAAGTACCCAACACAGACTTCTACCTTTCCTATTTTGATTATCCATTCAAATATTTATTGAGCATTTTCTCTGTTTCAGGCATTCTGCCTTCCATGGGCAGCCACTGCATCAGTAATGCTGTCTTTCTTCTTTATCTTCAGCCTTTCCTTCTCCGTTTCTTCCTTACCTTCAAGTCTTACCCTGCCCAACCCCTCAAAACAATTAAAGTCTAAATTATACTATAGCTAATAACTACCTCTCCCTTTTTCTTTAAAGTCAGACTTATTTTAAAAGCTACATATGGCTCACTGGATACATTCTGACTTTTCATTTGTTCATCAATGTATTACATCTGAAAAGACCTCAATATGCTGCAATGTTTACTCTTTCAAAGTCACCAATGGCTCTAAAGTTGAAAAAAATTATTATTTCTTCTTCCCCCTGTCAGCATTTGGCCTCATTGACTCCGGTGTACGCAAAGCCTCTCCTGTATATGCCACATGGCCACTCTCTGACGGCTCTTCTCCCACCCCATGAACTCCCCCTTCAGTCACCCTCACAGGATCCTCCTCTCATCCTGTAAATATTAGCTTTACCTCTTTTCCATCCTCCAAGTTTGCTCACTCTGCAGGCCTCTCCCCTTTTCATTTCCATTCAGATGGAATTTTTTAAATCACCTAATTTCCTTTGTCATATTAAAAAAGTAATGGTTTGAAAGTGCTTTCAAATAAGAAAAGTTCTTTATAGATTATCCTGTAAACAACAAAGGATCTTCATCCACGTAGAGGTTCATTTTTTTTAATATATATTTTTTTATTTCAGAGAGGAAGGGAGAGGGAGAGAGAGATAGAAACATCAATGATGAGAGAGAATCATTGATCAGCTGCCTCCAGCAAGCTGCAACCTGGGCATGTGCCCTGACCAGGAATTGAACCATGAGCTCCTGGTTCATAGGTTGATGCTCAACCACTGAGCCACCCAGCTGGGCCACATTCAGGTTCTTTAGGTTATGTTTTCCCAAATGACAAGTGGGAGCACATTTTTGAAAGGAGTGTCTGTGAGTGACTCCTTAAGTAAAAGCGTGTAGAGAATACAGGTGGTCATCAAGCTCACTTTGAATTTTTCAGTATCTAAGGATTATATCATCAGAAGATATTTGGGACCATTTGGGAAGCTACAATAATGTTCAAACATGTAATAATTCTGAATAAAATATAATTCCCTGCCTAATTAAATATAGTACTGAGGTCAAAATCAAAAAAGGGAAGTTTCCAGATACCAGAAATGAAGATAAAACAGAAAGCCCGAGACGTAAGTGGTATCAAAACTGAGACAATAATGGGATTTAGGCCTGAACTATAATGCCCAACTGAGCCAGGACATGTGTCTCTTCCTCGCTGGCACCATGAAACTGAGCTACCTATGTAAACTCAGCGGTCCTGTCAGGTTTGTTTGTGTGTAAATTGGATTCTAGAAGATTTCTGTTTGCCACCCAAGAAGAGAACTTGCACATTCTCTATCAAATCAGGGCCCTGGTTTTTAAAAATAACCCTGAGGTATTGTAAGATACATGTCTTAAAAAGTAAGCTTACTAATTTAAGTTTTCTGCTAAAGCCTGACCTTTACAGCATCAATCTTCATGGTTAAATCTTTAGCTTCTGGTACAAAATTACATAAAGCCTGGTGCAGGCCAGGGGCTGTTCATAGGCCCCAGGCTGAGCAAACACAAAGCATTTTGTGAGCGCACTCCCACGAATCTCCAACTCCAGAGAAGATAATTATCTGGAACTGGAGATGACATTTAATAAAAAGTTACACAGCACAAAAGTAAATGAACTATCAAGCCAAGAGATTTTTTATCCCAAGACTTGAAGAATAAAATTATATAAAGGGTTTTTAAAATAAGCATGCTGAAATGTTCAAAGAGACAAAAGAAAAAAGAAAAATCCTGTGAAAGGACAGAACAGGAAGGAAAAAAAGAACAGGCAGTTTGGAAAATAACAAAATATAAATTTTATAAGTAAAAATTCAAAATAAGACTCAAATGGTGATTACAGTAATACAATTTAGGAGAGTCAATGAATTGAAAGGAAAATATAAGATAGATATGAAAAAGCAGTGAACAAATTGAGAAAATGTAATGAAAAGTTAAAGGTGTGTGTGTGTGTGTGTGTGTGTGCGCGCGTGCACACGCGCACATGCACACATGTACATGCGCACACTTGTACCAGGACATACACACATGTGTATTAAAGTTCCTGAAGAAGTAAATAGAGAAAATGCAAGAGAGGTAATATTCAAAGAGATAATTAAACTAAGAAATTTCCAAGACTTATGGGAAACATGAGTCCCCAGGTTGAAGGCTATGCTAAGATTTGAACAGAAAAAAAAACAAAAACCCACATCTGGACACATAGTAATAAAATAGTAAACACTCAAAATAATGAAATAAACTTTCAAATGCTGATTTTTTTGCTTATGAAAACAATGCAAGCCACTGGATTATTTAAAAAATCCTTCTTCATAGGTGGGGGTTATATCTAGAATTACATTATACTAGAGGCCCAGTGCATGGATCCATGCACCAATGGGTTCCCTCGGCCTGGCTTGCACCCTCTCGCAATCCAGGACCCCTTGGGGGATGTCAGACTGCTGGTTTCAGCCCCCCCACAGACCCGCAGGGATCAGGCTGAAACCAGCAGTCCAACATCCCCCAAGGGATGCAGTAGTGTGCGAAGTGGCCGGGGAGGAGCCAGAGTCCGGGCCAGGCGCCACCTGCTCCTGCTCATCCCAGCGCCACTGTGCCTGCTGCTGTCGCCAA
>NW_006297812.1:1666611-1667783 GCF_000327345.1 Myotis davidii | reverse complement strand
GGTGTCCTGGATCAGGGTGGGGGTCCCCATTGGGGTGCCTGGCCAGTCTGGGTGAGGGGCTGAGGGCCATTTTCAGGCTGGGACTGAAGCTCCCCATTGCTCCTTTTTTTCTTTTTTTATTCTGGGCCAGCTTTAGCTCTGTCCTCGGCTGCTGAAAACAGGTTTCTGGCCTTTGTTTATCGTCTGTATTTGATACAATGTTGCCGTCCGGCTGGCTGAAGCTCCGCTGAGTAAAGCAGGTTTCTGGGTTTTTTTTAGCTTCTTTATTCGCAACATAGTTGCTGAGAGTTGCAGCTGAGAGGCCAGCAAGTAAGGCAGGGGACGTTGGAGTTCTCCGTCACTGAAGCAAGCAAGCCTCCCTGTTCGCATCAGATGCCTGGCTGCCGGCCGCCATCTTGGCTGCCAGTTAATTTGCATATCTCGGCCCTACTCTGTGAGTGACAGGGGGATTAGCCAATGGGAAGGGTAGCAGAGTGATACTAATTACCATGTTTCTCTTTTATTAGTGTAGATTATTTCTAATAAATGAGGAATTTAAAGTAACTGAAGTTTTGCCATGGGTTTACTAATTTGTAGCCATATTTTAGTTTAGTTGCCACATCCTGACTCACTATTTAGCAAAGCTCTCTTTGGCCCTGAAACCCATGCTGCCCTGTGGCTTTATACCAGCCGTGGGCAAGCTACGGCCCGCGGGCTGGATCCGGCCCGTTTGAAATGAATAAAACTATTGAAAAAAAAGACCGTTCCCTTTTATGTAATGATGTTTACTTTGAATTTATATCAGTTCACACAGACACTCCATCCATGCTTTTGTTCCGGCCCTCCGGTCCAGTTTAAGAACCCATTGTGGCCCTTGAGTCAAAAAGTTTGCCTACCCCTGCTTTATACACAAGTCATCTTTCAGCCATGTTACCTGTAGCTGTCCCAGTCTCAACTTATTTGAACTTTGACTAAAAGCTTTTTGAGGGAGGGTGAGGCAATTCCTTAATTGTATTTACAAAGAGGGATATTAACATTTCCTTTAAGGACCAACACTTGTGCATTTTAGGATCCAACACCTGTTCATTTTTGGTTCCAACACCCAACACAAGACTCTACCTGCTCTGCTCCCACTGGGCCTCTCCTTAATATTTAGCACAAATGATCACTCTCTCCCTTAGTTCCTTTCTCTC
>NW_006297812.1:1662712-1666565 GCF_000327345.1 Myotis davidii | reverse complement strand
CCCTTCAGAGACTCCACCTGTGACCATATTACTTTAGTGGCATAGTAATGGGACATCAGAAAGTATCTGTGGAAGAAAAGATAGATCTGAAGGTGAAAAGAAAGATTTTATCTACATTCCAAATTTCTCAGCATAGCATATATGATTCTGCCTCATCTTAAATCTCATTTTCTATCTACCTTCTTCCTCCATGAAGGTCAAAATTATTGTTTCCCCCTAAATTAATGATGCTGGATAAAATGTTGGTTGAATAAAGTTTGTTAAATAAATAGCTGCCTGAAACACTATGCTCTTGCAACAAAAATTTTTTATATAAAAGATGTCCCTTAGAAAGTCTTCCCACGGGCAGACCTGGCTCACCCCTTAGCACTGTGGGTCCTGCTCTGTGGTGCCAGGGGAATAGGCGAGCCTCGCGCCAGCACAATGCAATTATGTGTTGACTGTGGTTGGAAGTTGAGAAATTCAACTTCTTTTTTTAGAGAGATGATTATACTTAGAGGAACTGTGGTTCCTAAATTCTGATTGGGCTTTTGTGTAGAGATGTTGGGGGAGACTGTGATATTTTCCATCCAGGAGCTAGAAACAAACAAACCAACAAAAGCTGGTTTTCCTCTTTTCCTCTTCTTTCCTTCCCCGCCCCCCTCCCTCCCTCCATCCCTCCCTTTCTTCCTTCTTCTAAGCTCTTATTTTGGGGTTGGCAGGTTAGAGTTCATCATTTCTGAACTCCCAAATGTATCTGAAGAACACTGCATATGTTATAAATCCCTGGACATGTCAATGCTTCGTTCTCCTTTTGCATGTTGCTCCTTGGTCATTATACTCCAAACAGATGTTCTGTAATTTTATATTCTTGGCCATAGACAATCCCCGTGCCCACCCCACACCTGCCCCCATTGATACATAAAATGCAGAGAGGAAAGCCATGCAATTATGTTCTCGTTTGAAAACAAAAGAGCATTGATTTGGGGACTGACTTTTATGTTATCCTATAACACTGCTATAAAACAAACTAGAAATGACCAGACTGGGATGAACCCCATTACCTCAGCAGGGATCCAGAAGGCTGGAGGTGGCTATCACAGGGCAGAAACAGGCTACAGGCCAAGAGCCCTTTCTCTGTCCTAAGTTACATGAATCAGATAGTTTCGACTGTAACAACTAACCTGTTTTCTCTCTAACCCATGACCTTTTTCCAGGAAAGACAGAGTCACCTTCTTTCCATGAGCCTGACCAACATGCCCTGAGTCCTGGATCACACAGGGAAGAGGGGGTGTGCTCTTCACCTCTCCTCCACCCTCACCTCTCAAGCCTCTTGTCACCAAAGACTCAGAGAAAGAGGACAAGCCAGCTGTCCCTGATGACATGGACCTGCAGCAGATGTCCTGTAATCCCTGGGGGCTGAGTCTACATTCCTAAGGTGGCTTACTTCTAGCAACCACTCCCCCCACCGCCACCACCCACACTTCCCAACCAGCCTTCCCAACCTAGTCTCTGCTGCTTTCTGCTTCCCTGGTGTCTTCCTCCTGCTGTCTCATTAGAAGGCTTCCTCTCAACTTTAGAAAGTGTTACCTTGATTTTGCAATCAAAGGCCTTCTTCTTATGGTTGAGGTTTAAGGAGAAAGAGGAGGAGGGAATGGTTTAGACACAGTTTTCTGGGTAACTTCAAGAATCTGCAAATTGTGTTTAACATACGGAATATAAGATTCGTGTCAGAGGAATATTGAAGAACAGGAGGCTTAATGCTTCCCGTTATGGACTTCTTTGTGGCAGAGTTGTGTTTGGAGAAATGTGTTATTTAAATGGCTTCTCAGAGAGATTTGCTGAAACCCCAAGATTTCCTGGCACAACTGATAATCTGTGATAATCAGTGAGAACAGAGTGGAGGCCAGATGAGAGCAGAAGCACGAAACGTACTAATGAAATTGCTTTCGGAACAATACCACCTAAGTGAAAACCCTTATCTTCTGCAGTAATGCTTCTGCCTCCAGACCTCATAAATATAGCCAGATTCTCTGCTGATGCAGAAGTGTGTGATTTCCTCCCAACAGCTCAGAGGGCACTCGGCTGTCGCTGCCAGCACCTGGACACCTGTTTTGACATTGCAGTTCCTGCTTTACAGTCTCCGAGCTGTTCTTTTCAGCTGGGAGTGAATTGTGCTCCAAATGCAATCTCGCTCTTTCATGGAAACACAGTGTTAAAGCCTTTTTTCCTCCTGAGAAAGGAGGGGAAAACCTCCCGTAGTAAGGACATCCGGGGGAAGATGCAACTGCGAGGTGTATGCTTCAGGGAAATTCGAAGGAAGAAAGAGAGTCCGGGCTGTCTTCCGAAAGAAGTTGTAGCTCTAACCAGGGTACCTGGAACTGGCAGTGAGCAGGCGTTGTCCACCCCCAAACGCTGAAAGGCCTCACCCAGCACCCCCACTTCCTCAGCCACCAGCCTCCTCTGCAACCCAGATGGGTTTTGTCTTAACCTCTATTATGACTGTATCCTTGCCTCCCCACTTTTCCTCTTTTACCTAATTTATCCTCGTCAGTGCTGCTCCTTTCACTCTGAAACAA
This sequence comes from Myotis davidii, assembly GCF_000327345.1. Taxonomy (NCBI): domain Eukaryota; kingdom Metazoa; phylum Chordata; class Mammalia; order Chiroptera; family Vespertilionidae; genus Myotis; species Myotis davidii. The sequence goes on along the minus strand of NW_006297812.1, from coordinate 1,664,007 downwards.
ATTGTTTTATTACATTGGCATTCTGTTTATTCCCCAGTAAGTAATAGTCATCCCAAAGCTGGACCATAATGTTTCCAAAGGCAGGACTGGTTTGTGTTGCTTCCCTGTAGGTCCTCAGCCACAGTTAGGCTGACCTAGAGGCAGTATGTGGTGGGAAACTCATTCTCTGGAGAGAAAACATTTGGTGAAGCTGCCTGTGTGAAGTGACTGAATGCAGAACTGGGGAGAGATGGGCACAGTCAGCTCTCACAGGGTAACACTAGCTGGTTGGAGCATGCCCTGTCTCAGCCATACCCAACTTACAGTGAGCTGAGATTAAATTACTGTATTGTAGAAATGTAAACTCAAATTTTAGGTGTTTTCTCAGACTTGATTAAACAATTCCCCCCTTTCTTCATTCAAACCCTCTTTAAGTGGAATGGAAAGTAGTCCAACATGAAGTCCAGCTGGTTTTATTTTGCTGCTTTTTTTTTCTATTAGGAATACACTTTCTTGGGGTAGATCTGAATCTATAGAGTGATGGAGTATCCTTCCCTCACTCCCCGACCCTGTCCTCACTAATCCTATTTCACTTTCCTATTTTAAACTTCACCGCCCCCCACCCCCCGCCCCACTCCATCTGGGTTAAGGGTCCCTCTTCTCTGTTCTGTAACACTGTGTGAATCACTTACTATGCCGTTTGGATCTATACATCTTATCTGAAAACTTTGGGGGCAGATGCGTTTTGAAACTTACAATTTTTCATACTTTAGAAAAGTAATGTGGTACATGTAATGGATCTTCTATAAAGTTTTGCAGTTGGGTTTACAGCAGCACCTTATAATTCAAACCAGTAATAGGCCCTGGCTGGTGTGGCTCAGTTGGTTGTGCATTATTCCTAGAGGGTGTGTAGGAGGCAGCTGATTGATGTTTGTCTCTCTACGTCTCCCTTCCTCTCTCTCTAAGAATCAAAAGAAAAAATTAAAAATAAAACAGTAATAGTTCATTAGCGAAATATAAAAAGATTCATATTAAGTGGACTAAATAAAAAATATAAATAGAAAAAATAAATAGGCTTTAAGAATTGCAGATAAGACATGGTGGACCAGTATTCTAGATTCCAGGTCAATTATCTCTCTCTGGGCATTAAATCATTCAAAGACAGGAAATGCTGCCTATAAATAGCTCCTCTGCCTGACACATTATAAGGTTCCCAAAAGAAACATGCTGAATTCAACACACACACCACCACCACCTCCACCACCACCACCACCACCTCTACCACTACCACCACCACCACCACCATCTCCATCACC
>NW_006297812.1:1660988-1662685 GCF_000327345.1 Myotis davidii | reverse complement strand
AGATTAAAACAATCACTTACAAGTATTTATTTTTATTTTTCGACATCTTTATGGGCTGAGAACGCTCCAGTCCCTGTTGGATCTGTGCAACCTCCACCACCACCACCACCTCCACCTCCACCATCACCTCCACTACCACCTCCACCACTACCTCCAGGGTTATTGACACAGCCTGTAGTTTTGGAGGCATGTTTATTTCTGGAAAGGCTGCTAACCAGAAAACACCTCATACCCCTTGTTTTGGACTTATTCGGATCAATTGTTTAGCTAAAAGTTCTCTGGTTAATTTTAGTATTTGGTGATGGGTTTGATTGAGAAGGAAAATGAGGTTATCATAAACAATAAGATGAAAATCTAAACCACTAGAAAATGAAAACCATGATATATCTATAAGACAGAATTTTACAACTGGTGTGCCCCAGGAATGTTTAAAACATGCAATACCTGACTACTTAGGAGCAATGACTTCTCTTCCCTTAAATTGTCAAATAAAACAAATAACAACAGCCAACACAACAATAGTCATCTTCCTCCATCACCACCACCACCTCCACTTCCACCACCATCACCACCACCACCACCACCTCCACCAACAACAACATCACCTCCATCACCATCATTACCCGAATGAATCCAAATTATACCTATTTTTTGTCAGATCAGCCAAAAATATATTTTTGGTGTGCCACAGAATTTTAGTAATTAGTTTATGTGTGCCATGAGATAAAAGGTTGCAAATTAGTGCTATAATATATAGTAGCTGTTTTATGTCCCATATGCTACTTAAACTTCATTTGGTATTCATGGATTAGACAAATTTTTTTTTCAAATCAAAAACTATATTTCACTTACTATGTGCTTCTAGGTAAACAAACTCTCAATGGTAAGGCATTGGATAATTCTCTCAAAAGAAATGATTTCATTACCCATCTCTAGCTCCTTCGCTCAGGTTAATATGCATTATCTCAGTGTTTAATTGAAGATAATGAATTTTTACCTCCTGAGAATGAAACACTCACATCCTGGAATTTGCAACATCATCAAATGCTTAAATATTAGCCTATTAATTCATCTACGAGGATTCCATTTCCATATGATTGATATTTGAATTGTTTAGTGACAACCAAAGCTGTGTCAAACTTTTAATTAAATTCATTTTTTAATTATCTGAAGTACAAACAAGAGATGAAAGAAAAGAAATGAAGAATTTATAGAGCTTGAGCTTTTCCAAATTCCTTTCATGTCTGAGTAAATTTGAGGAATTAAATGGGAGAGGGGCGATGCACACAGCCATGATTGAAATGGGCTCCATTTGAGTTTCTTTTGACCTAGGGAAGATCACAGAGTTAGGATTCTTTTGCTATCTTTATGAAAATTGGCAAAGAAAATCACTTACCAACCATTCCTGGCTTGGAAAATCAGGTTAATTAATCAGCATCCTTTAGACATTGCTAGTTTCATATGCTAATATATTAAATTTGGGTGCTCGGTAGAGCTTTGGACTTCATTACAATCACATAAACCTGCAGTGGCTTTTTTATGATTTAGGAACAACTTTTTAATTTATATTAAACAGCTATTTGTAACAGGCTCATTTTTTTCTACACTGCTTGAAAATTCCATTTTTTAGTTGAGCTCACCACACACACACACACACACACACACACACACACACACACACACACACATTAGACCTG
>NW_006297812.1:1648901-1660613 GCF_000327345.1 Myotis davidii | reverse complement strand
TTCCCTTTTTTAGTTTTGCACACCACACACACACACACACACACACACACACACACACACACACACACAAATTAGTCCTGGAAATGGTTTCTATGAACTCATGAGCACCAAATATCAGGCCTACATGAGTGAAATGAGAACAGAATCTGTATAAAACAGCACAGGCAATGAGAGTGCATAGTGAATGCCTGCCCCACTCTGTACTAGATGCTGTACCAGACATGATAGGTGATTTCTATCACTAGCAACCTTTGTGTTTGAATACCATTTCTTCCTTTTTCTTTTTCATTTCATTTTACATATAGATTTCTATGCGTAGAATTTCAGAAAACGCTTTGAAAGAGAGGTAATGGGAAACCACAGAATCAGAGTTGGTTATTATCCAAGAAGATGCAATCTGAAGCTGTTAGTTTTCCTACTTAAATTATTCTAGAATGAGGAACTGACTGTGTGACTGGATATAGCTAGTTACTAGCTCAGCCCCTGTTATTTACCTCCCACACACAGATCATGGTCTTGGGCCTCACCATTTTGACCTCGGGATCTACTTGTCTAGATATTTTAAAATCCTTTAGCCCCCATTATTTATTAAAGAGTCAAATAGAATAAAAGGATATGTGAGGTTGTCATTTAGAAGAAAAATAAATCAATAGAACTGCTAACTATTGAAATCAGTTAATGAAAGGGGTGAATAAAAAATGAAACTGTCTCAAAATTAAGCTTAATAAACCTTTATTGTGAGAGGTATGTATCCGGCTGACATAAAAAGTTGGAGAAAACAGTTTTATATCTACAAATGTATCTGTAACATCTTCTTTCACAAAAGTCACACAAAATGTATAACTTATGTGGCTAGAAGGAATAGACATAAGGGTCAATACATTTGAAAAATGTGAACTTAATACTTAGAATCTTAAAATTTGATGTGTTCAAGCTTCTTCCTTGAAAATTACACTTGTCTAAGTGGAATACTATGCTGCTGTAAAAAAGAAAGAACTCCTACCATTTGCAACAGCACGGATAGACCTGGAGAGCATTATGCGCATAACCAATGGACACAGACAGTATGGGGGTGAAGGCCTGTGCTGGGAGTGGGTGGGAGTGGGCAGGGAGAGGTCAATGGGGCAAAAAGGAGACATATGTAATACTTTCAACAATAAAGAATTTTTTTAAAAAAAGAAAATCCCACTTGTCTACATGTATCTCTCTCACATAGTGCCAACATCGTTTTCTGGTAAATGAATACATTAATGTTACCTGACAGATTGCAAGTGTATGGAGATCCCAATAGAAGGTGGATTTCCTGATCACTCCCAGGGTAGCACCAACCTAGAGCCCAGAAAATCTATTTATCAAGACAAAGAATGTGGCTTTCTGATTTAAAGATAAGAGTGAATGAATTCAGCTACACTTGTGGGTTTCTTACATTAATTACATTGCTCTCTGACATCACAGTAAAAGTGTGGCATTTCTCCACACATAGAAGGCTCATGTGTTATTTTTGTGTGGTCAAAAACAAGTTTGTAGCCATGCCCAGAGCAGTGGCTGCAATAGCAGGGAAAACGAGTCATATACTTTAGAAAAGATTTTTAATGTAAATAAAAAGATTGTCATCATTTTCAAGTTCCAGATTTGTGGTTAGTTTCTGAGCATACAATGTTTCTATCCTATATAATAAAACCCTAATATGCAAATAAACTGAATGGTGGAACGACCGGTCACTATGACGCACACTGACCACCAGGGGGCAGATGCTCAATGCAGGAGCTGGCCCTTGGTGATCAGTGTACTCCCACAGGGGGAGCACTGATCAGCCAGAAGCCAGGCTCACAGCTGGTGAGTGCAGCAGCAGTGGTGGAAGCCCCTCCCGCCTCTGCTGCAGGCAGGCAGTAAGGAGCGAGGGGTCCCTGACTGTGAGAGGGATGTCCGACTGATGGCTTAGGGGAGCAGGCCTAAGCCAGCAGGCAGACATCCCCTAAGAGGTCCTGGACTGTAAGAGGGTGCAGGCTGGACGAGGGACCACTCCCCCGCCCCCCCCAGTGCACAAAATTTCATGCACCAGGGCTCCAATTTGTTAATATTAGTATATCATAGTTCTCCAGAGAAATAGAACTAGTAGGATATACACTATACAGAGATTAGTTATAAGGAGTTGAATGATGGTGCCCAAGTGGTTTCAACAGCTTCAGGCACCAAGTTGGAGGCTTAGGAGAGCCAACGTTGTGGCCTTAGTCTGAAGGCCAACAAGCTGGAGACCCAAGAAGAGCCAAGGTTTTAGTACCAGTCAAAGGCAGTAGAAAACTGATGACCCTGCTCAAGGCAGGCAGACAGGAGGAAATTACTTCTTATTTAAGGGACAGTCAGCCTTTTTTTCTTTTCAGACCTTGAACAGATTGGATAAGGCCCACCACATTAGGGAGGGCAATCTGTTTTACTCAACCTATTGAGTTAAAATGTTAAACTCATTGAAAAATTCCCTCATGGAAACATCCAAAATAATGTTTGACCAGATATGTGGGCATCCCATGGTCCAATCAAGTTAACACATAAAATTAACCATCACTATTAGTATAATCTTCCTCTTATAAAGCCTTCTGGAAATTGGAAACATGATTAGAGTTGGTGAAGTCAAGTATCCATTTCAATGTTGTAAATAGGAAGAGCTAAGAACCCAGGACTTGGAGAACATGCAGGAGTCCATGGTAATGGAGGGAAAGTCAGGAGAAGGAGAGTCTAGGATTCCAGAAAAAGAGGAAGTCATTGTACCCTTACCAACCCCTCCTGTAGCCAATTTATGCAAAGGGAAGAGAAACATTTCAAGTTTTATAGCGACAATTACATTTACAGAGACTAGCTTAAAAATAACAAATCCTTGTACTATAGAATTGACTTGAAATATGCTTATCAGGTAAAGATCCAAACACAAGGCTATCTTAGCATCCTTCTGCCTTTATTAAGCATTTACCAAATATAATAATTATATTGTGACTTTGAGGAGATTTATAACATAAATAATAGTTTCATTCCAAAAAGTTTCTTCTCTTCAAATCAAAAGGACCAATATCACTGCATATAAATTGCTAAATATATTGAATATCACTTTTGGCTAACTATATTGAATATCATCTATTTATAATGCATCATGCAAATGATGCCATATACCAAGCATACAAATTAGGTTGTAGCTTCTTAGACCCTCTTTTAGAGAGTAAGATATACAAGCAATTCTCATCTTTGTTATGTAATGTGTTCTTAAAATGTATTTTAAAAGTGACATATTCAAAGTCAAAGAGAAGAACTTTGTGCATTTGTGTCGGTTATTTCAACAAAAATAAAACATTATAAAAGTCTTAATAATACCTTGCATTTTAGAAACAATGTTCAACACATATTTCCAACATTTCACTTATTTCTAATTTTTAATTTTGCTCCATTTCTTCATAATTAATGTAGTCAGCTTAATTCATTAAGCATCTAATTGAGGTTAAAAAGTCACTGCTTCAGCTTATCTAATGATAATCTCAATTAGGTTGAGTTTATAAGTACTGTGCTGTTTAATGCTGGTGTAAGCATTTTCATTTCTCCCATTATACACTTATTTTAATGAAATAATAAGGCAAAAAGTATTGAAATATCCATATAACTGGACAAATAATACTAAACAAAGACTGCTAACTATGCAATAGCTCAAAATGCTTATCAGCTAAGGGCAAAAGTTTGCGTTTTGATGAAAGGCAGTTGGGTATTAATGTGCAATGTGTGAAAGGGCAGGTTTCAAAGCCTATCATATGGAGGGCCCAGGGAGCCATTCCATAACCACACCATAAATTCAGCAGATAGTCCATAAGGCATTTACATCTACTCTTGAGGGAGGTGTTTAGGGGACACTGGGTATTTTGATTTCAATAGGATAACCTCCTCCAGCCATGATTATTCTGAATGGTAAGCACATGCTTTAAAACAAAGATCACAGCTGCACATGTCCAGAATATAAGTTTTAACAAAGTAATATTTATTAAGACAGCAAAGAATAAATATAAAGATTTTACATAGCATGGAGTACTAAATAATAAATTGTAGAAAGCACACCTGTCACAGGATGTCTTACTTAACGCACTGAATCTCAAGTCAGGAGCTGCTGGGCTGGCTGGGAGTGAGCATCCGGCACCCACTTAGAGCAACCTACCAAAAACAAAAGGATGTGGTTTGAGAAGCATGCTCTAAAGTAGACTTAGCTTTACTTTGTTTTTAGTGGACAGTATCTAATTGATTTTTAAACTTCAAATAATATGAGTCAGGGGTTTTATGTTTGTTGAAAGAGATTAAATGTTAAGAACTATTGAGAAATATTGTGCTATTATCAAACAATTAGAGGCCTGGTGCACAAATTCGTGCACAAGTATGGTCCCTCGGCCTGGCTGGTGATCAAGGCCTACCTGGGGACCGGTTGACTGCGGGTAGGGACCTCGGGCGGTTGGCCAGCCAGCCCCCTGATCTGGGCTTATACGAGGGCTGGCTGGCTTCGGGGAGGGGCCACGGGAGGTTGGCAGACTGCGGGAGGTTGGCTGTGGGAGCACACTGACCACCAGAGGGCAGCTCCTGGTTGAGCGTCTGTCCCCTGGTCATCAGTGCACATTATAGCGAATGGTCGACTGGTCCTTCTGGTCATTTGGTCGTAACAATTGCTTAGGCTTTTATATATACAGATGACACTTCGGGAGCATTTCTAAGTTGCCAAAAAATTGATATAGGCAAATTTTATGTAGCATATTGTATAAAGGCAAGAGTAACATACAATTTGTCAAAGAATCTACTGGGAATCTTGCCCAGGCCTTGGCACAAGACTAAAATGCAGTATTTTAGTGAAATTTAAACAGAGCTATTCTGCATGAACTGGGAGTAGGTTGGGAGTAGAAGAAACTCCATTGTATAAATGCTGTAATATTACCCCAGATTCATAAATATTTGTCTCTGTCTTCCTATTTTTCTATCAGTCCATCTTTATTTGTCTTATTTTTAAAGTTCCCTTTTCCCACTTGTGAAACCATCAGAGACCTAGAGAGACATAAATGGAGCCTCTTATCTCCTTTTTTTCTGACACATTTTAGCAGAGATGTTTCCTCCGCGCTCAGGGTCCTAGCCGTGGCCCCCAACTGTTCTGCTAGCTGGAGGCTGCACACAGAAGTCACAGACTGAACAAAACAGCCCTGACCCTACCCTCATTACGCACCTCCCTTGAGGCTGCACGATGGGAAACAGATGGTCTGGCTGCGAAGCCACAGATGCCAATCAGCTACACCTTCGGCAAACATGTTCTCTCATCAGGCCTTTCAAATGGCATCTGCTTCTCCCTCCCTGTGGGCATAGGTACTAATTCAAAACCTCCTGTACATTTCCTGTGGCACGTGGGGTTTAACAACATGCTCCCAGAATATAATTTCCAGCCTAAAATAGGCCAGCTTACCCAGGCCAAGACAGAAAGGCAAGCCATAGGACTTCCGCTTAGAGACCAGTGAAGGGCACGTGTATGTTTGGCGTGTGTGTGTGTGTGTGTGTGCATGTGTGTGTGTGTGTGGCTGCAGTTTGAAAGGAGATGCAGCAAAGCCGAAAGGGGCAGTGACAGGGCTTGTTGCTTCTAGTGTTACAGAGGCTGGTCCACCAGCTGAAGGGGAAAATATATAACACTGCTAAACTAGAAGGTTATGGAGGAGAATATACCCATTCATAGGATGTCTAAGAACAGGCAAAACTAGTTTCATGTCATTACACATTACTTTACCTTTTCTAGAATTTTACTTAAACGGAATTATACAGATAAAACATGCATCTTTTTTGGTTTGATTTTTTTCAATGAGAATAATTATTTTCATTCTTTTTTTAAAAATTTTTAATTTATTGTCTAAAGTTTTACATATATCTTCTTTTTCCCCAATTGACCCTCCCCCCAACCCCAGCCATTCCCACCCTGGGCAAGCCCCCACCGCCCTTCATTCATATTGTTGATACCAAAGCTCATTTCTGTTTATTGCTGAGAATTATTGTGTTGTGTGAATATACCACAGTTCATTCTCCCTTTCACCATATGATGGACACTTTGGTTATTCTAAGCTTGTGCTTATTACAAATAAAGCTATCATAAAGATTTGAATACAAGTCTATATGTGGACATATGCTTTCATTGCCCTTGGGTAAATACCTAGGAGTGGAATGGCTGGGTAATTGGGTAGGTTTATGTTGAATTTCCTAGAAAAAATGTCAAAATGTTCCAATTCACTTAATAAGCAAGATGTTGACCATCTTTCCACGTGCTTGTTTTTTTCCATCTGTATATCTTATTCAGTGAAGCGTCTGTCCAGTTTTTTAAATCTGTTTTCATAGTGGGTAATTTGTTTTGTTGTTAAGATGTAAGAGTTCTGTATGTATTTTTTAAAGTCCTTTGTCAGGTTTATGTTTTCCAAGTATTTTATCTTAGGTCAATATTTGTCTTTTCATTTTCACAACAGTGTCTTATGAAGAGCTAATATTTTAAATTTTTATGAAGTCCAATTTAAGAATTTTTTCTTTTACACTTCAAGCTTTTTGTGTCCTTTAACAAAAACTTCACCACACTCAAGACTACTAATAATATCTCATGTTTTCTTATGTAATTTTATAGTTTTAGCATTTACATGTAAATCTATGGTCAATTTCTACTTAATTTCTGTACCCTAAAGATAAGTAAGGTCAGGCTCATCTTTTTTATTTCCTGCATAGCTGTCCAATTGTCCCACATCTTTAATAAATTAAAAATTTATTTCCTCATTGAATTGCCTTGATGACTTTTTAAAAAAAATATGGACTATATAATTGCATTTATTTCTGGATCAGTAGTCTGTTTCCATTATCTATATATCTATTTTATTCCATAACAATATTGTTTTTGATAATTATAGCTTTATAATAAATCTCAAAACAAAGTAATGAGTTCCAACATTAGTGCTTTTAAAAAATTTGTTGAAACTGTTCTAAGGCCTTTGATTTTCTGAACAAATTTTAGAATAAATTCTTAACATTTCTACAAAAAAAAAGTCCTGCTAATATTTTAAGGACTGCGCTATATCAGTTTGGGGAAAATTGGCATCTTAACAATATTAAGTTTTCTGATCTATAAACATTGTTCCATTTATTTGGGTCTCATTCAGTTTCTCTAGAGAATATTTCTTAGTACTTGTGGACATGTCTTGCTCATATTATGACAACTAAACTGTTAAGTGGGGATCATAAAAGCCCACATCCTTTAAGGTTATGGATTACTTAAGAGAATGTATGAAGAGTGCATCATAAGCACGCAGTAACCCCACCACCAGCTCCACCTGTCAGACAACGAAAAGAAAAAAATATTCAAGATCAGATATTTATTATAAGTGATATTTAACCAAATAATGATTTGCTAAATCTAGTCTGATTCCAAACTTGCTTTCTTAACCACTATGCTTTCTGTTTCCTAATCAAAACCAGTGATGCTCAGCCTTATAGAATGCAGGTAGGGTTGCTTGTTAATGGTATTTATTTCAAGGGTTAACTTTAAACCTTTCTGAACATAAGTAGAAATATGTTTATTGGCTTCACTAATCTCGCACTTCAGAACTCCACCAATGCGCATCCCTTCATCTTCTCTGCTCCCTCCTCACACACCACATTGCAGTCATTTAAATTAAACTCTGTGGTTCTTTATACAGCTACTCTTTCATTCAAAGCAATTCTTTCCAAATGGAATTGCTAGCATAGAACACCTTGTTGGACCTTCTTTAAGGGACTAGAATGGAATACCTTCATTCTTTAGACATGAAAAGGTTAGAAGAAGATCTGTAGTACATTTTGTGTGATGAATTTTTAACACTACTCCCATAACTTAAATTACTAGTACTTACTATCTGCTATAGCTAAATTGGACTCAGTTTGAATAATCTATTTAATGCTCTTGATGTCATTACATGAAAAGGGCACACTCTATTCTTTCATGTGGTATAAATTTCCTCCTTTCTGTGGATTCCCCAGGGTTGAGTACAACAATGGTTTGTAGGCACATTTCAAAGGCGTGGCTCAAATTCATGTTTCCCATTTAGAACCTTTAAAAAATTTTTGTCACTGTGTATGTTATGTAGGGTATTTATCTTGAATATTTCTAATGAAACAGAAAATGACTTGACCATTTCTGGCAGCTTTGTGTATTGTTAATGTGAAATCAATTTCTGCTTTAGCTATTCTACAAAGAAAAGTAATTGTCTTCTCTTTCTTGATATCTCTCTCTGCTTTCTCAAGGTTACTTTGCCAGTTTCAGGCCTTATGACAGATGGGGGAAGAAGGGAGGGGCCCTCAGCGGTACAACTTTCATCCTCTCTCTGATGAGAAGTTCAGCAAGTTCACAAGGACATATAGTGCTCCCAGAGTCCTCTGGCTTGCTGAGAGCAAGGCCTGGAAAGAAGGTGTGTGGGACATGTAGTGACAATACAGGTCAGCACAGGGATGCAGCAAAAATAATCTTTCTCCAGAGGATTCAAACTTGACTTCTTGACCATATAATACTCACAGGCTAAGAAAAATTTGGTAAGTTAAGTCTCATGTAAGTTTTCCCCAGATTTCTCACTCAAATACCAAAATGTCATCCCAATTGCACACAGCCAGGGTAAAGACTGAGTTACAATATCCTTAATCCCTTCTCTCACATCTCCTGAAGTTTTCCAGAACTCTGAATCCACTCATTCTACCTAACTCTATTTTCACTGGGCCACTCAGTTTATTTTACTATGTACTAGGGATTTCAAAACAAGAAAGTCAATGTCTTCCACTCAGGCATCCATAGCCTAGTTAGACAGTCAGACTGTGGTCAAACAATTCAGACTTTGAAATCACAGTCTGTCTTTAAATTTTTGCTTCATTACTCATAGCTATGTGACCTCAGATAAGTTACTGGTCCGAAAGCCAAGGTGAGAACTCACAGTGAGAGGAGACTGTTTTGGGACATATCTCTGGATTATATATGGCCAATAGGTCTTCAAGCTTCAGCTTCCTTACCTGTAATATGGAGATAATAAGTCACCTACCTCGTGGACTTGTAGTAAGGATTAAAGGAGGTAATACAAAGTGAACACACCATACTGCTACTTACCATTACCTACACCACAAAGGGTAAGGAGGCCTAGATAGCTGGTTGAGGATACATGCCTGAGATCCAAGGTAGCAATTGAACTGCAACCACAACATTTCTACAGGTAAAGCAGAGGAGAAGGAGGAAACAGACTTGGCAGGATAGTCTTTCTTTTGGAACCCAGCAAAGGAAATGAAAGAGCGGGCAGTTTGACAAGTCAATACAGGAAGGGGAGTCAGACACCAGACTGAGGAGAACTCCCCAGTGACACAAGAAGAGTCTATATACTCAATTCATTAGGCAGTGGGAAGCCATTAAGGGTTTCTAAGTGGGAAAGGATATGACAATGGAAAGTTGAGGCAGGTGACCATTTTCAGGGGTGGGGAACCTGTTTTCTGCCAAGGGCCATTTGGATAGTTATAACATCATTCATGGGCCAGACAAAATTATCAACTTAAGAGTTAGCCTGCTATATTTGGTCAAACATTTAATTAACTCACCCCTGATGCCTTGGCAGGGCCAGACCAAATGATTTCATGGGCCTTATATGGTCCATGGGGCAGATGTTCCCCACCCCTGGCTTAGGGGGTTATTACAAGAATCTAATAAGGTAGGAGAGAAGTCTGAACCAGAATGAGCAAGTAGGCGACAGAAAAGGACAATAACACTCTGGGGCAGTGGGTGAAATCAGGGCTGCTTGAGGGCAAGGATCCTGCTGACTCATCTGAAGCTACTGATGGCTGGCAAATGCTAATAATTTAACAAATGTGTGTTGAATGAAGAGAAGAAGGAAATAATAAATGAAAAATTAATGAAGATCTAGAGGTAATAAGAGGGATGGTGAACCATAGCATGAAATAATTCAAAATTAGCATGAATATTTTCCTACATCACTAAGGAAGAAAAGGTATTTTTTATTCAATTTCCTGCAACAGTCAGGGTTTAAAAAGTATGTAAGTATATCTGTGTGTGCGCAGGCATGCACTGTGTGCTAGCAGATCATGATTTCTAACAGCTGGAGAGTGAAGTCTTGTAAATGGTTATTTATTTATTTATTTTCAAAGCAAATCTCTTTACTTCTGCAGAAAGGTGAGCACACACATGGTCTGGGAGCACATGCACACTGAGGGGGTGGTCTGCTCTGACTTTTATTCCTGACTCACGTGATCTGTCCCTCACTCTTGGTTAGAAGAGCTTAGGCTCCCAGGCTGGTGATTGGCTAATTTAAAAGAAGGGGTTGACCTTTGCCATTTCAAAATAGCGGCCTCAAGGGGAACTGCAAGTCACATGAGCCAAGCTGACAGCTGCCTAAACTCCCTTCTTTGACGGAAAAGATTACTTGTTTATTTTCACAATTCCCCCCTTTTGTCATTTAACTCTTTTCTTCAAACTCAGCTAACATTCATTAATTTTATGCTCTGCAGTGTCTAAGAGATTATTTTGATGTTTGGTCAATGTGGTTTCAAACAACCTTTAGATAAGACCTCTCATACATGGGATAATATAACACCCACTACTGTTATTCCCTTCCATTCTCTGAACCATTGCTAAATCGGAGAAAGGATCCTCAATTCCAGGATTGTCAGCTAACTCATCAGCTAGAGTACCAACCCCTGCAGGGCCTTAGTGATGGTTTAGTCTGGAACTGTGTTGTCAGGGATAAATGTAAAACACTGGCCCCCTCCCAACATTACACAAACTCCTCTTTTTCTGCCAGAATCACAGCCAAGGCCAACCTATTCTCCCAGGTCATCCTGTTGGTGGCATTTAGTTGTTCAGCTATACCTTTAACTGTGTCTCGAGTTTTGCCCTCTGGTTAGGGAGGCAAAATGCAAATCATTTACTCTTAAGTGTTCTTGGTTTAGGGAACATGGGATTTACTAGATAGCTCCAAATTGCTGTTTAACCACCTCAGTTTCCCTATTCTACTTTTCCTGGATTACTGGCATGTGTCATTTATATAACTTCCTTTCAACATTTCTCTTTACAAACATTACCCTTCCTCACAAAACTTACAACTTTCAGAACCCACTTTTTTCCTTCAAAATGACACCAAAACCATAATTTCTTTCCAATTAGAATTATTAATCCTTAGAAACCTTAATATTTAAGTGACATGAAAGCAATCAACATTCCTCAGATTAGCAATGTATTCACATTTTAAAAGATTTTAAAAAAATAAGATTCAGCCCTAAATGGTTTGGCTCAGTGGATAGAGTGTCGGCCTGCAGACTGAAGGGTCTCAGGTTCGATTCCAGTCAAGGCCATGTACCTTGGTTGCGGGCACATCCCCAGTAGGGGTTGTGCAGGAGGCAGCTGATCAATGTTTCTCTCTCATTGATGTTTCTAATCCTCTATCCCTCTCCATTCCTCTTGGAAAAAAAAAATCAATAAAATATTTTTAAATTTTTTTAAAAAATAAAATACAAGACTTATTCATTAACAGATTCAAATCCATCCTCTATTTTCTCCATATACGGCACACTCAGATTAATATTTCAGTATCCTGTTATTTCAAAATACCCTGGTATTTAATAATTTTTACCATTTAACTCAGCAAACTCCAAATTTTTAAGTTACCCACT
>NW_006297812.1:1638068-1648830 GCF_000327345.1 Myotis davidii | reverse complement strand
CCCGCCCCCGCCCCCGGCCCCGTTATTTTACAGCCTGCTGGAGGATACTTCTGCAAATCTGCTTCTCCCAGGGTTAGGAGCAAAAATCTCAGAATTGTACACCCCCTGGGGACCTGGGAGTCAACCTTGGATTCTCATTCAAGAACTGCCCGCCATCATGGAAACATTAACCTTGTTGCCTAAACAATGAAGTCCCACCCTAGCCCGAATTGCTTACTTCCTCATGCCTGTAATCCCTACTTCCCCAGGTCAAACTAAGTCCCCTAAAATATAGAAAGCAAGCAAAGTAAATCGTAACCAAAATTGCATTACAGACCCAGAGACAAAAATCTCACTAGCTAGGAGTTTCTGGCAACTGACGCCCTGAGAGGGAAAGCAGGAAGGGTCCCCAAGATTAAGAACTCTTGGCAGCTGCTGAGATATTCCTGCTATCTCTAGCCACAGTAGCTGGGTTCCCCCAAAGCGGGACATGCTCCACCTTTAAATAATTTAAACCAAACAAAAAGGAGACACAAAACATCAAAGAAACACTCTTATACAGGCATGCATGCCCCACAGACAGCACAGAATGCCCTGCATAAAAACAGCACTGAAGCAGAACACTTTCCTGTCCATGGTTCTGGGACTACCCTTCCCCAGAACCTCAGCACTCTCCCAATGGACTATTTGTGGAATGTATTCCTTAGGCCTAGAATTTTTGTTTCCTATCCTCAGAAATTCCCTTGTGACTATGTGCTCAACCTCCCATAACGGAGGTTCCTCGAACTCCCGAGATCCATTTTGTCCCTCTCTCACCACTTCCCTCATGGGAGAACAGAACTGCAGATCAGAACTCCACACTCATTTAATGTCCAAGACACATACCAATCACATATACCCAACCTCTGAGGATACTCTGTCACCAAAGTAGTACTCAGTTCATTTTCCCTGCCTTGGATCATGCATGAGGTTACTGTGGTTCTTGCTTATTGGGTCCTTCCCATGTTGCTGGCTGACTCTCTATCCTGAGCTCATAGTCAGCCTGTGGGTTAATGTCTGCCCCTCATCACTAAGGCTACCACAACTTGGGAGCAGGGTGCAACTCTTCAGGAGAGGGGTCCAATTGCCCCCGTAGTGACAAACGGAATCCTGGACAAGCCCCCAAATTATTAGAAATAAGCCAAGCCCCCAAAATCAGTGGTCCTGGTAGAACACAAAGGATACTCGGGAGTCAGACAGCAAGGCAAATGTCTTTACTCCTGCAGGAGGGTGAGCACGTACAGGTCTGGGAGCACACGCACATTTGTAAATGGTCATTTAAATGCCCCTTACAAATCAGACATTGACCTCTTCTGCATTTCTCAAAGACTATAGCAGAGCCACCTGCTAACTAATCCCTTGCCTTTGCTCTAAATATACTTGACGGCAGTACAATATCCACCAATTTTACACCCTATCCACAAAATTCCACCAAAACCAAACCCCAGGAGGTAAAGGAGTTGTTTCTCTCTGGTTTCTTACTAGCCAGGGCCACTCAGATTGCAGCATCATCTAGTGGTTAGACCCTGGGTCTTCTGCCACATTGGAAAGACCTAGAACTGCCCTGGTTGGGTAACTCAGTTGGTTAGAGCGTCATCCTGATACCCCAAGGTTTCAGGTTCAATCCCTGGTCAGGGCACATGCAAGAACCAACCAGTGAATACATAAATATGTGTAACAACAAATTGATATTTCTCTCTCTCCTTCCCTCCTTCTGTTTTCCCCCCTCTCTAAAAATCAATAAACAATAAAAAGGCCTGGAATTTCAACACTGATGCTTTTTAATTTTGAAAGCATGAATAAATCACTCATCTTCCCACCCCCCTCCACTGTAAGATGGAGATCACATTGCCTGCCTTGCCAAGTTCTTGTGGGAACAGAGCAGGATGACAATGATTGAGACTTCTAAACTCCAGGCCCAGTTCTGTGTGTTCTCCAAATCCTAACTCGTGTGATCCTGACGCAGGTGCTGTTATTTCCCCACTCTACATAGATACAGTGAAAAATAAATATTCAATTAGTGAATTTTTTTATGCATTTGATCCCACAGGATGGGGCACCTTTTAATCTCGCTGCTGTTTATCATGTCACCACAGCCTGCCACTCTCCGAAACCACTGTAGCATCGAGCAGACAACATATTTTACAATTGCTTTAGTACAGGACCTAAATAACTAAATAAGATAAAACAAAATAAAACACGAAAATAAAACATTTATCCTAAGAGCACCCTATTTTTCTTCCTTCGATGATTCACCTAGAGTCCATTGCCCTGACTCTGTGTTGTGTTTTGATGTAACACACTGAGAATATATCACTCCTTAGAGCTGCAGGGCCTGGGGAAGGCAGAACAGCTGGGAGCGACCTGTCCTCACAAGAGAAGCCCCTGGAGCTCAAACACTAGATTATTCTCCCCAGGGTGCCTCCAGGAGAGCAGCGTGGGCACCGGCCTTAGTAAGGGGGACAGGGGTGGGCTTAGCTACAAGTAATAGAGAAGGTGGCTGGAGGCTGTGCGCCCACACAAATCCACAGTGACACTGCCTGAAAATATAAAGGCTGTGACCCAACACAGTTCCAGGGGTGACAGGAGAAGGCAGTTCCAAGTCTGGAGAGAGTAGGGCAGGCACAGAGCAGGGAGGCCAGAGGGCCCCTGAGCCCATGAACGAGAACAACCCTTGTTCAGTCTCCGTGACTTGAGTGATCTGGGGATGATGTGCTCCTAGAACTTAAACCCCAGAGATGTAGCATTTAAATCTCTTGTTAAATCTTGGGTTTGTGCCTTTGGTCCAGGAGAGCCCAGGTGTTCAGTGCTGCATACGTGTGCTTTCCATAACAAGGACCTCAGCCCTTTGCACAGGCCTTGGTTACCAAAGGGTCCCAGAGAGAGGAGAAAGGGAAGAGAGTAACATGCTGAAAATGGCGAGTGGTTCCCAGGGATCTGTGCTGGCTACCTCAGCTTCCCATCCCACATCCTCTCTTCTGTTTCCTTGTGGGTCTGATGACCAGCTTTCTTACCCAATGACTGTGCCACCTTCATTCCATGAGGCAAGTCCTACCCACTGAGGCAACACAGAGTGCAAGGAGCACACAGTCCTGCCTTCCACAGGTTTCTGATTGCCACCCGCTAGTAGAGTGGGAGGAAGAGCACTTGACAAGGAGTTAGAGACCCAGACTCTGGTCCTGATGCCAACACTTTCTAGAAATGAGCTTTGAAACATTTATTAGACTTATTAAGAGGATCAAATAATACTAATAGCAAGCATGTACATAAAACATAATCCATGCCAGGCATTGTTCTAAGTGATTTTTATATGTCACTTGACTCGTAAACAACCCTATCACATATGTACTAATACTACCCCATTTTATAGATAAGAATCTAAGGTACATGAGGATGAGTAACTTGTGCATAGTGACAAAGGGAACAGAGGTGGGATTTGAATTCAGATTGTCTGCCTCAAAGTGGGTCCAACCACTGAAAACTATAAAATGTCATTGAAATGAGGCCTCACTTTCTATAAATTGGGATGCAGAGAGTGGAGGGACATTGAAGAACTGACCATGGCCCTGGATGGTGTTACTCTGGTTAGAATGTGAGCTTGTGCACCAAAGGGTCTGGGTTCAATTCTGGTCAAGGGCACATACCTGAGTTGCAGGCTCGATCCCCAGCCCTGGTTGGGGCCCATGTGAGAGGCAACCAATCAATGCGTCTCTCTCACATTGATGTTTCTCTCTCTGTGTCTCTCCCCTCCCTCCCTCCCTTTCGCTCACTCTAAAAATCAATGGGACAAATATCCTCAGGTGAGAAGTAACAACAACAACAAAAAGAACTGAATGAGAACCAAGCAGCACAGATTCACCAGCACTCGCAGTGCAGTGCTCAGAGTCTGGAGCACTGGTTCTCAACCTGTGGGTCGCGACCCCTTTGGGGGTCAAATGACCCTTTCACAGGGGTCACCTAAGACCATCAGAAAACACATATATAATTACATATTGTTTTTGTGATTAATCACTATGCTTTAATGATGTTCAATTTGTAACAATGAAAATACATCCTACATATCAGATATTTACATGACGATTCATAACAGTAGCAAAATTACAGTTATGAAGCAGCAACAAAAATAATTTTATGGTTGGGGGTCACCACAACATGAGGAACTGTATTAAAGGGTCGCGGCATTAGGAAGGTTGAGAACCACTGGCCTGGAGGGATGCTGCACAAATTTTCACAAGGGCTTCCAGCTCCTGGCATTTCCTCGTAAAAGCAGTGGAGGCGTTTTGAGAGCACGTGCCTTTGCATCGCTGTCCTTGGCAACACAGGTGCAGGTACCTTACTTAATATGTGCCACACTGGCTTTTTCTCACATAGCCTTCCTGCCATGGGAACAGGGTTTGGAAGTGGTGATTTCATGTCCGTTATCCAAGTAAAAAGAGCATGTCCATTTATGTGTTCTTCAGCGGTTGGCAAGCTCCTTGCCCACATGGGTACTTGGAAATCAATCTACAGTGAGGCAGATGAGAAGGCCCTCCCTCACAGCCCAGCAGTCGGAAACAGACAAAGCTTGGAGAGTTGACTGTCAGCCAAGACACACAGGACTTGTTCGTAAGTGGGCCACACAGCAAGGCTAATACAGATTCTGGGAAAACTAACTGCACTAAATTTGCACGTGTTACATTTAAATCTTACATTCAACTCAAAGTAAAACATGGTGGGGTAATGTTGAAAGAATTGAAAAATTATTGCAAAGATGTACAACTTGCATATGGTTACGGAGTAATGCACGTTCGCTTTATGGAGGAAGTGCATTTGCAGGTGTTGGGCAATTGTATCAGGAATACACCAGTGTTGCCGTTTTGGTAGGTAGAGTTTCACTCAGGGCAGAAGTAGATTTAATCAGACCAGGAACAAACAGATTCTCATTTTCCCAAAAGCAACACACACTCTCTATGAATAAGTGTCTGGGAATCAGGGCGGAGTTGGGCAGTGAAGTAGACTCACTCTCTCTCCTGACACGTTTGAAACAAATATTTCTCCCTGACCCCACGTGACCCAATGCCCTCAGTGGCAGCCCTGCCAGTGCTGATGGAACGAGAGGCCTGACACTTCATGGCCCGGATTTGCTGGTCACCTCCAGCATCATTCATCCTGGCCCAGTGCCTGGCTGCACTGATCTCCTTGGAGTGGCAAGCAAGGCAGAGCTGCAGTCTTGACGCATCCGAGACCTCTCTGCTGGCCCTGAGGCACGGGGTTGGGATGAACTGTGCCTGTGTGGACCCACTCCAGCTTCACTGAGATGCGGGTTGTCAGTCAGCGGTCTCCTGGGTGCTGAATTCTCGCTTAAGCTTTTGTATTTAACGGGAAACTCAGAGTTCTCTCACACTCTGGGCTTTCAAATAAAGTTCAAATCAGATGTAATTTACGATTTTATAAAGGCTATGCAATATTGTCCATCTCTGTAAGTAGCTCAGAAATAGAATTGCCTTTAATGATAATAACTTCTCATTCTCACATTTGCATTAATGTGTGCCCCTAACAAGATAAAAACATTTCTCTCCTGAGCACATCCATGCAGGGGTTATGCTCATGCCTCTCAGTGTCCCCAGGGATCGAGCTGCCTTGTGTTAACTGCCTTGACTTAACTTCTGCTGTTTTAAGGGCAATTTGAATGCATGGGACTCATCGGAACACAGATGCATTCTGCCTATCCTTCCAAAATACCAACAGTTAGATTACAACAGGCCCTGATTAATGTGGGGCCTACGTGGAGATGCAAGCCAACGTGTGCCTAATTGTTTAGCAACAAACACAGGCCCCCTCCAAAGCTCTGGAAGTTAGCATTCAAATGTTGCATCAGAACACAGGCACCCAACAGTCCGCATGTCCTACTGTGTCCCTGTAAAATCACAAGGCTGCTTCTTATAAAATGATTGTTAGTGGAGGTCTGTGGGTTTTTACCAAGGTCTTTACAAATTTCCAGTGTTGCTAGTTTAATACATACATTGGAATTTGATATCAGTACCACTTAATCAAGAATAAAATCCACATCTGGGTTGAACAATTTCCATAGGAAAGATGTGCTAACACAATACTAAAACCTGAACTAGGTGAGTGTGAGTCTTTGCATCCTATTTTAAAAACTGTACTCCAATAAATTCAATTAAAAACCCTTTAAACATGTGTCAATATGTAAATTTCTGACTTCAATGTGTTGACCTATTATTGAAAAACAACTGGACTTTCCTAGTAGCCCCTAAAACACCCCAACACCGCCACCTTAACGGGGGTAGGGGGGCCGGAGGGGGTTGTCCCTGTTTATACAACTGCTGATCTGAGAGGTCAAATAAACATATAAACATGAAAATTTTAAGGAGGATCAGTCAGGTGCCACTGAAGCAAAAAGAAACCACGCCAATTCTTGAATCAGACATACTTTAATGGAGGGAATTGTTTAAACAGACAAAGGAAACAGACACAGGAGCTGCCTTGGGCCAGGGGGGCTAAGGGGGAGGCTGGGCTATGAGAGCCTGTAAGCTTGAACCAGGCAGCCGCACAGCAGCTGGGCTCAGAAGGGCTTGGTCCAATGCTCTGCTGTCATCGTCTCATAATTCTTAACACGGGCTCCTTATTTTCATTTTGCATCGGGCTCCACAAATAATGCAACCGCTCCTGGTATGAATTGTAGAAAATAGCTCTCTTTTTACATCAAAATGTTCCAATACCAGCAATTTCATATGATTCAACAACATAAAAGCTGTGGACATGGTACTCAAAACACCGGGAGGAAAGCATTATCTAACTGGCGCTGGAGTCTCTGAGGGTCCCCGAGACTGATTCCGGAAGTGAATAAACAGATCTGAAACCACTGCCCCCACCAGGAACAAGCCTCCCGTTGCTGGGAGGACACTGACAGGAACAGCAAGCACAGGAATTAGTGTGTCCCTTCCCCAACTCTAATCTTCCTCTCATGTCCACTGTTGGCAAACTGAATGAGGAGACACCTGGCTCAGGCCCAACTTAGAAAGGGCCCTGACCAGTATAGCTCAGTCGGTTGAGCATCATCCCATGCACCAAGAGGTCACTGGTTCGATTCCTGGTGAGGACACATGTCGAGGTTACAGGCTGGATCCCTGGGGCTGTGCAGGTAGCAGCCAGTCGATGGTTCTGAGTCGGGAGCGTTTTCCTGAGCAGGATGCAAGGGTGATTTCTTTCCCGGGTTCTTGTCCAGGTGGATTGGAAGAATGAAGCCACGGACAAAAGGTGGCAGATTTATTGGAAGCAAGTACAGACTCCCACGTGGGGAGGGGGTCCCAAAGGGAGTAACCCACTAAGCCCCTTTCCCCTAAGGTTTAGAAAGACTGCAGTTCTTTGTTTCTTGATGCTCCTTCCAATTGGTAGAGTATTAATTAGCTTCAAAGCTCAAACCCCACGTGGTGGTCCCCTCTTTCTCTCCCCCTTCAGTGGTACAATTCTCCCATCTCCTACGAAAACCTGTTTTCCTCTTTCTCCCATGTGTCAGCATTTCTCTATCCCCTGTGAACGTTTGTCTCCTCTTTCTCCCCACACCCTGTGGCTTCTCCCTATCTTCTGTGAATGGGTGTCTTCCTCTCCCCTTATCCTGTGGCACCTATTTTTCTCTGTGACTGTATGCCTTCGGGTGGCTCCACATCCCCAACCAACTATGCCAGTGGTGCTCAACCTTCTGGCCCTTTAAATACAGTTCCTCATGTTGTGACCCAACCATAAAATTATTTTCGTTGCTACTTCATAACTGTAATATTGCTACTGTTATGAATCGTAATGTAAATATCTGATATGCAGGATGGTCTTAGGCGACACCTGTGAAAGGGTCGTTTGACCACCAAAGGGGTCACGACCCACAGGTTGAGAACCGCTGAAATATGCCTTCCTCC
Organism: Myotis davidii; assembly: GCF_000327345.1. Taxonomy (NCBI): domain Eukaryota; kingdom Metazoa; phylum Chordata; class Mammalia; order Chiroptera; family Vespertilionidae; genus Myotis; species Myotis davidii. The sequence goes on along the minus strand of NW_006297812.1, from coordinate 1,640,899 downwards.
CCCATAGGACCCCTAATTCTTAAAATCCCCTAAACCTGCCTATTTTGCCCCTAAAAACTTCTTTCAGTTCTCTATCATCAATGTTTCTATCTCCCTTTCCTTTTCTCTCTCTCTCAAGAATGGACATATTAAAAAAAAAAATAGAAGGGTGGGCTTAGAGCCCAGAGATAATAGCTGCCTTAGACAATACCTAACCAACACTCCTCAAAACAAGGAAAAACAAGAATCAAGTCCAGAGGAACCTGAGACATGGAGACTAAATGTAACATGTTATCTTGGATTAGATCCTGGAGTGGAAAAGGACATTAGTGAGAAAACTAGTGAAAGCCACATAAAGTTAGTTTTTTTATGTTGTTGTGACAAAGCACCACAGTAATATATTCGCGGTAGGAGAATCCAGGTGTGGTGTGCTTTGTATTTTCTATAAATTTAAAATTATCCAAAATAAAAAGTTTATCTTGAGAAAACCTATTAGAACCAATAAAAAAAAACAGTTAAGAATAGCATCTAAATCACAAGTTATATGAATATTAGCAATAAAATAAAAATTATATGTACATACAACAGTACAACTACTAAAATTTTTAGGAAAAAATATAAAATCTATAAAACTAGTGAGACCTGAATATATTGAGTATGGTGGCAAAGGAAGATTTAATACTTTTTAAAAATTACTAAATCTTTCCCAATTAATATATAAATTTAACTCAATTCCAAAAGTACATTTTTATATAACTGTACAGAATGATAATAAAGATCATATTTCATAACTAATTTGAAAATACTGACAAGAAAATTTTGAAGAACAGTCAAAGGAGACTTCCATGCCAAATATTAGAACTTATCCGTAATTTCTAGTAATAAAAAAATATGACTCAGGAATAGATAGAAATAGGTCAGTGCAACAGGTCAGAATGTCCAGGAACAGATCTAGGTCACTTAACAGATGAAAAAGATGACATTTTGGTTAATTAATTCATATTCAAGCCAACAAATTTCTAATTAAATCAATCCAACAAATATTTGAGAAGTGCATAGTAAGCATCAGATACTAACATACAATAAAGAACAAGATAAGCTAAGTCAGTCTTCAAGGAATATTCATTCTAGTAGGTGAGAAAGACAATATGCAAATATGTAAACAGATATACAAAATATTACCAGGTAGTGCTATGAAGAAAAATAGAGCCTGTTAAAACTGAGAATAACAGAGGAGCCAGGATGCCCTCTTTGATGAGGTGACATATAACAGAGATCTGAGCAAAGGGAATAGTTAATTCTTAAAAACATTTGAGCAAAAGGTATTTTTGAAATAGAATAAAGCAAGTACCATAACCCAAAGGTGGGTGAACCTTGTCACACTCCAGGAGCAGAGAAGCAAGAAGAGGCAAGAATCACAGAAGAGAAGTTTGGAAATGTTGTTCAGAGTGTGAAATGTCCTGCTTTGCTGGCTTTTACTCTGACTGAAACAGGAAGGTGCTGGGGGCTGTTTGAGTAGAGGAGACTTGACTTGTTTTGTGAAAGAATCACTACGACAGTTTTATGGTAACAGACCATAGGAAGTAAAGAATGAAAATGAGGAGCCCAGGTAGGGATCTATTGCAACATTCTAGAAGGAAAACGTATGATATCATGGTGGCTTGGACTAACTGTTAGAGATGGTAAGAAGCTGGATTCTCAATATATCTTGAAAGGCAGAGCCAGCTGGACATGTTTATACAATAGATTTAGGATTTGGTAGAAAGAGTGAAATCAGGACTGATTCCAATGATTTGGGGCTGAGCTACTGGTTGAATGATACATTTACCTAAGATGGAGAAATTAAGAGTGGAACAGTGTGTGTTTGTTTTAAACTGCTGGGGAGCAGTTGGTGAGTTCAAGTTAAAAGTTTGATTACTTTCTAACATTCAAGATAGATGTTGAGGGAGAAACCAAGATGGCGGCATAGGTTAACGCTGGAGATTGCTGCCTCAAACAACCAATTCAAAAATACACCTAAAAGACGGAATGGACATCATCCAGAACCACAGGAAGGCTGGCTGAGTGGAAATTCTACAACTAGGAGGAAAGAGAATATCATACCCAGACTCAGAGGAGGCGCAGTGCTGAAGTGAAATACTAAAGGTGTGGAGTGCGCGTGGAGCGGGCTGGCGGAGGAGGGCGCGGTTGTTGTTTTCAATTGGGAGGGAGTTTCAGACTCTGAGCTCCAGATCTGGGCGAGTCTCTGGGGACCCAGACTCAAACGGGAGAAGCGGGACTGTCTGGCTTCAGTTGGAACTCGAAGGCAGCTTTCTCTCTGAAGTTTGCAGCGGTTGCTGGGACTCTGTGAGGCAGAGCCCCTAGGGACGGAACTGAGAGCAGCCATAACTGCTCCCTCCACCCACCCTGTAGATCCCTGGGACCTGCCCCGCACAAGCCCTGCACAGAGGCATTTGTGGGATAGCCTCAGGCAAACGCTAGATTAGCACCACCCTAGAGATCCAGGACAGAAGCTCTCCCACTGCAGACACAGCTGACTCTCATAGCCAGTTACCCTGGAGGTCAAATCACCCCCCGGTAGTGCCGAAAACAAGGCTTAACTACAACAAGACTGCGCACAAAGACCACTAGGGGTTGAACCAAGAAAGCATAAAAAATGCAGAGACAAAGAAACAGGACGCAAATGTCAGAATTGGAGGATATAGAGCTTAAAACCACACTTTTAAGGTCTTTCAATAATTTTCTAGAAACTGCCGATAAACTTAATGAGATCTACAAGAAATCTAATGAGACCCTCGATGTTGTGATAAAGAACCAACTAGAAATTAAGCATACACTGACTGAAAGAAAGC
>NW_006297812.1:1631533-1637467 GCF_000327345.1 Myotis davidii | reverse complement strand
ACAAAAATCGTGCACCTATGGATGAGGACAGTGGGTGGGGAGTGAGGGCAGAGGGTGGGGCGGGAACTGGGAGGAGGGGAGTTATGGGGGAAAAAAAGAGGAACAAATGTAATAATCTGAACAATAAAGATTTAATGAAAAAAATAAAAATAAAATTAAAAAATGATAGATGTTGAGAAAACATTAAATATGAATCTAGAATTCCTAAGAAAGGAGTAAATTTGGGGCTCATCAGTTAGAGAGGAATCCAGACAACTAAGTCTAGCACACCTCCAGTTAGAGGTTGAGTGGAGAAGGTTCATTTATCAAAAGAGACTAGGCAAGAGGGACCAGTGAGGTGGGACAAAAGGCCAAGTGAACAAAGGAAAAAGGAAGGATCAATGTGTTAAATTTAGCTGAAAGACTGAACAAGATGGAGACTGGGGCTCAATCTTTGGATTTAGCGATATTGAATGAGTTTCCTTAAAATATGAATAGCACAACCTGATAATGAGACAAAACTGAGTTTATTGCTTTCTGAGTAAAGGAGAGCACCATCTGAATAAATTAAAAATTAGTCACCCGGCTGAAACCGGTTTGGCTCAGTGGATAGAGCGTCGGCCTGCGGACTGAAGGGTCCCAGGTTCGATTCCGGTCAAGGGCATGTACCTGGGTTGCGGGCACATCCCCAGTAGGAGATGTGCTGGAGGCAGCTGATCAATGTTTCTCTCTCATCGATGTTTCTCTCTATCTCTCTCCCTTCCTCCCTGTAAAAAATCAATAAAATATATTTTAAAAAAAATTAGTCACCCAGCTGGTGTTGCTCAGTGGTTGAGCACTGACCTATGAACCAGTTTGATTCCTAGTCAGGGCATATAACCAGGTTGCAGTCTAGATCCCCAGTGTGGGGCATGCAGGAGGCATCCAATAAATGAATCTCATCATTGATGTTTCTCTCTCTCTCTCCCTCTTCCTTCCTCTCTGAAATCAGTAAAAATATTTTTAAAAAATTATACATGTGCTCACATCATATACAAATATTTGGATTATCTGTGATAAATCAAACCAAAATACACTATAACTTTTTGATTAATATAATCTTGAGGTTGTTGTGAAGAGAGTTCTTAACTGAGATAGGAAACCCAGAAACTATAAAGGAAATAGACAGATTTTATCTCAAAACACTGAAAATTTTTATATGGCAATAGACCTCTGAACAAAGCCAAAAATGAAATTTTAAAAAGAGAGGGAGAGAATGGAAAAATATAGTTAGAAAACATATGGTAAGCAAAGAGTTAATAGTACAACTGTATCAGAAAGCTCTTCATATTAGTAAAACAGATACAGAAGGAAATCTAGTACAGAAAACTTGGCAACATACTAGAATAGACAATGTATGAAAGAGAAATGGCAGATATCGAGTAAATATACAAAAATGTGCTTAATCACACTAATAGTTCTTTTAAAAAAATGTTTTTATTGATTTTAGAGAGCGGGGAAGGGAGAGGGATAGATAGAAACAACTGTGAAAGAGAAACGTCCTTGGCTGCCTTCTGCACACCCCCTACTGGGGATCGAGCCCACAACCCAGGCAAGTGCTGTGACCAGGCATCAAACTGTGATCTCTTGGTTCATGGGCCAATGCTCAACCACTAAGCACACAGGCTGGGCACACTAAAAGTCTTTTAAAGCAAATTAAAACAATAATGACCCATTGTTACTACCAATTTGAAACAGTTAAAAAGACTATGATCACATTCAGTACTGATGAGGGTGTAAGAAAATGAACCGTCTCATTTACTGTTGGTATAAGTGTGAATGGCTATTTTCTTTTTGTAAATTAATGTGGCAGTATCTATTAAAATTTAATAGGTACATGCAATTTGATTCAACAATTTGTTATGGTTATCTAACTTAGAGAAGTAAAAATATATACCTATAGTAATATTTATTAAAGCATTGTTTTAACAGAAAAAAATGAATTCCATTAACATAAGACTAATAAAATAAATTATACTAAGTAGATTTAGTTATTTTGCAACTGTGTATAAGTAATGACCAGTGAAATGTCTATGATACATTTTCAATGGGTTTATCTATACTAATAAAAGGGTAATATGCTAATTAGGGCAGATGTCTTCCAGACAAAGCCACAGTGGCTGCAAGGCCCACAGCTCAGGCAGCCATGGGCTCAGGCAGCTGTGAGCTTAGGCAGCTGCGAGGCCTGGGGCCACACTCAGGCCTCGCAGACACTGCGGCCGGCAGTGGCAGCAGCAGTGGGGTGATGGGGCGGTGCCTTCCCATGATCAGCCTGGTTGCTTCCCACAGAGGGAGGCCAGACTGTGACTTAGGCCTCCAAGCCGTCAGTAGGACATCCCCTGAGGGCTCCCGGACTGTGAGAGGGGGCAGGCCAGGCTGAGGGATCCTCTCCCCTCCCCGCCCAGTGCACAAATTTTCATGCACTGGGCCTCGAGTTGATGCATAATCCACAAACTACAAAACTCACCCATTTAAAGTATACAGTTCAGTGGGTTTAGTATATTCACAGATTTGTGCACCATCACCACTAATTCCTTTCTATTACCCTAAAAAGAAGCACTGTATTCATCAGCAGTCAATCTCCATTGTCCCATTCTCTTACCACCACCATACCCAGGAAACCACTCGGCAACTTTCTATCATGGTACTATGATCTGAATGTCTGTGTCCCCACAAACTTCATATGTTAAAACCTTAATGCCCAAACGCAATGGTATTAAGAGGTCAGGCCTCTGGGAGATGCTTAGATTATGAGGGTGGCACCCTCCTGAATAAAATTAGTGTTTTTATGAAGAACAGCCAATGTTATTTTAAAATGCTCTTTGAGCTCAAGTTTTTGTATGTCTAAAATGTGGAATTTGTCTTCTATGAGAGACAGACAATAAAAAAGAAGTAAACAATAACTTTGAAGGATGTTGATAAGTGTTGGGTGGAGAGGGGGCGTGAAAGCATGGTGAGGAATAGAAAGTGTCAGAGTTGCGCCCTGACCCGTTTGGCTCAGTGGATAGAGCGTCGGCCTGTGGACTGAAGGGTCCCAGGTTCGATTCCGGTCAAGGGCATGTACCTTGGTTGCGGGCACATCCCCATTGGGGGGTGAGCAGGAGGCAGCTGATCGATGTTTGTCTCTCACATCTCTCATCGATGTTTCTGACTCTCTATCCCTCTCTCTTCCTCTCTGTAAAAAATCAATAAAATGTATAAAAAAAAAGTGTCAGAGTTGCAACGTTAAATAGTTACCAGGGAAATTCTCAGAGAAGGTGACCTTTTGAATATATTCTCATATAACTAAATATTGACAATATTCCTGAATTCTTATATTGCATGCAATTTAAATAATGTTAATGAAACAAATGTTAATGTAACCATCATTCAGATGAAGAAATTAAACATTGACAATCAAAACTAATAAATAAAATAAAATGCTCCTTGAATTTCTTAAAACAGATGGCCATAGTGAAAAATGGAGTATGCCTCAAAGTAGCTTCTAATTTAAAATCTGCCAGGAAGCACTTGATTGACAATTGAGGAGCTGAAGTTGTTGGAAGTGAATGGCTCTTTGCCATTATTCCTGGTCATTGATCTGCTACACAGCTCACAGGGAAGCTCAGCCTCGAATGTGTAATTGACTAAAAACCAATTACTAGGATGACATCTTAAAGCAATTTTCCGTGTGGACAAGAGCCATTGCTAGCACTGGGAGAATCAGAACATTTGTGACAATTAGGAAGAAGCGCCTCTCAGGGACTGCAGCTCTACCCTGGAGGGCTCAGATGGGCAAGCCAGCTGCAAGTTGGATTTTAGGACCCCCAACCCTCAGCAAGCACAGACGGCACAATCAGAGGCAATGGCCCTGGCCAAGCCATCAAGGCTACCAAAGTAAACTAGAGGAAGGAAAAGCAATCTGACTCTTCTGAGAATGCTGAAGAAACAGGAGACAGCAGACACAAATCGGTGTTTCAACCAGTTCTAATCCATCATGAAGGTTTCCACATGAGACAGAAGAATGAAATAGCTAATCTGATGAGAATACCTGTCATCTATTTTCAGGAAGATAGATCACAGCGACATCATGAAACAAGAAGAGAGCAGGACAAATTCCAGGATTAAAAAAATGCTCATTGTAATCACGAGTAGTAGGATCCATGTTTCAAAACCAGATTAATGGAAAAGAAAACACTCTGTAAACATGTACAAACCTCAAAAGAAATAACAACAATGACAAGTCAAGAGTGGATGGCAACGTTACAGCAGCTAGGACACGAAGAAGCAACCCAAAATTAATTGAGTTTCCTGAAGGATAATACAGAACAAATGGGAGAAATTTATCAAGAGTATATTTGAAGAAAACTTTCCAGACCTTAAAATTACTCTCATACTCAAAAACTTGAAATCAATATCTAGGTTCCAGAAGGAAAATAATAAGCATCAGAACACATGTTAGTGACATTCTTAATCTTTAAGAAAAAAAAATTCTTATCTTTGAACTAAAATTAAGAAAAAAATGATTTACAAAAGCGATTTTTTAAGTTACTTTAATATGTCTGCATGACTAGAAGAAACAGGTTTGACATTTCTTGGGAGAGATGTGATACAGTGCTACAGAAATAAAAATAATGAAATTTCTAAGAAGTAGCAGAAAGGCATTGATTGTAAATCTGAAAAAAATTTTACCTTCTATTTTTTTAATTCAAAAAAGGGAGTTTCAATCTATAAAGTAATGTAGCATTTGCCTCCACTATTTTGTAAAATTTGTTCCTAAGGACCACAATAATTAACTAATTGCAGAATCCAGTAGGCAGTTTTCACTCCAGATTTTATTTGATTTTTCTATGAAATTTGACTTTTCTAAAGCATTTGAAACTATTACCCACTTCTTCCTTGAAAAACCTGTCTGCCTCAGATTCTATAACCTCTTTCTACAACAGTGACTGTCATAACCTGAGAAGTTCATGAGGGGGTAGGAGCAGGGAGGAGGGAATTAAAGGGGGAGGGAGAGACAGCTACACTTTCAACAATAAAGATAAATTAAAAAAAAAAATAGATTCCCAGGTTTCACTCCCAAGTGATTCTGATTCTGAAGCTCTGATCTGGGCCCAGGAATCCTACCTTTTAAACAAGCACCCCACGTACATGTGAGCCTGCAGACAACTCTGAGAAATGTGCTCTTAGCTCTCTTCCATCCCACTGTTGATTCTCACTCTTTTAGTTCCTCTGACACCAGCCTCCTGAAAACAGGTGGTCTTTAGGGTTTACCCTGCTGACACTCCCCATTCCCTGGTGGGACTTCACCCACTGCCATGCTATCAATTGTCACTGGTTTGTCAATGACATCTAAGATCTCTCCTGGGCCCTAGGTTTACATTTCCATTTGTGTTTTGGACATTTACACACAAATATTCTGCTGCCACCTTAAAATCAAGATGTTCAAAGCCCAATTCATTAATCTTACATCCTTGAACCTGCTCCTCTTCTAAAATCACCCAGAACCCAGGTAAGACACATCAGCTTCCCCCGCACCCCACAAAACAGTCATCAAATAAATTATTATTTACCATTACAAATACTACGTATAAGGAATGTAAGACTGAGGAGCTATCAGAAGATGTTCCACAAAGAGACAATGAGTATGATTTTCCACCCTCTCATTTTGCAGATATCAGAAGGACTATATGCCAGGATGCCCTGCAGTACCTTACAGCCCAACACACACCACCTCATCCACATGGCAGACTTTTAAGCTCAAATGTCACCTCATCAGTGATGTACTTCATGCCTAACATGGACAGCCTGCCACTCCCTACGTTTGGACTCTTCTTTCTTGCTCTCCTTGGCAGATTGCCACTTTGGTGTCTGTCTACTTTGTAAGAAAAAGAACAAAGGTCTCTCTCTCTCTCTCCTCTCTCTCTCTCTCTCTCT
>NW_006297812.1:1627786-1631518 GCF_000327345.1 Myotis davidii | reverse complement strand
TCTCTCTCTCTCTCTCTCTTTGCTGTGGCCTTCCACAATTTATGAGAAGCACCTGGTAATTAAATCCCAAGATTGTTAGCTCCTCTGAGTCAAACAGCCCCTCTGTTCAAACCTGCAAGACAAGATAAGTGACTCTCAAGGCTACAGTTTTGCATCCACCTCCTCCCTGCTGTTTTTACAACACAAGGATAATTGCACCAAGGAGTCTCTAATTGGTAGAAAGTTCCCTTCTCCCCTCCCCTTCAAGCAAGCCTCTTTTGAACTCCTCATAATGTTTACTCTAAGCATGTTTTACAGGCTTGGAGAAAATACTGATAATTCCCTAGGACATCTGCCAGACTGTCTTCTGAAAAACAAACTGTATTTTCAAGACAGCCCCTGATGTCTGCTCAACTTCAGCCCCAAATCCTCCTCCTTTCCTTGTTGCTTAGCAACAACCAGGGCTTAAAAGGGGAAGCTGCTTTTTGTTTCTTGCCCTATTTTAATTAGCAATGCACAAGCCCTTTGTGCAAAGTAAATTAAACTCCCTCTGCATCTCTTCTTTTAGTTGTGAATTCTTCCTCAGCCTGCGTCACTGGCCAAACCCTAACATTTTGGTGGCCCTTATGGGAGCTGAAATATCCCTGCTCATTCCTGTGAGCGTGCTTGGTTCCAAATGGACGTGTCAGAGAACTCAGCTGTGCTGGTCTCTTCTTTCCTCCAGGGCAGGAGGGCTGGAAGGGTGAGTTTTCTCCTGTGACATTTGACCAGTTTATCAGCTGAGCCAGTCACTTAATCAGTGTTTCATTTTTCTCATTAGTAAAATGAACATTAATAATGAATCTGATATCTATGCATCTAGGTATGTATCTTTGTGCCTGTCTGCCTATCTACCTACCAATCTCTCTATTTATTTACCTACCTACTTGTCAATCAAACATTTGGAGCAGTGCCTAGCATGATGTAGTCAGTGCTATATAAGCCTTAATTATTATTGTAATTATATACTAGAGGCCCGGTGCTTGCGCCCTCTCGCAGTCCAGGAGCCCTGTGGGGAGGAGGGGTGTCCGATTGCCGCGGGCATGGGAGAGGCTCCCTTCACCATCTCTTCACTTGCCAGCCATGAGTCCGGCTTTTGGCTCAGTGGCACTCCCCCTGTGGGAGCGCATTGACCACCAGGGGACAACTCCTGCATTGAGCATCTGCCCCCTGGTGGTCAGTGTGCATCATAGCAACCGGTCGTTCCGCCGTTCGGTATATTTGCATATTAGCTTTTATTATATAGGATTGGTCACATACAATCTATTAGTTTTGAACAAAATTCTACAAAGGACAGATATTTGATTAAACTGTGGTTTGTCTTGTGAAAACAAAATGGACTTTTAACACTTTACATATAGAAAAGTGTGAGATTATATTTTATAAAATAACTAGAGGCCTGGTGCATGAAATTTGTACATGGGAAGTAGCAGGTGGGGAGGGTTGTCCCTCAGCCCAGTCTGCACCCTCTCCAATCTGGGACCCCTCGAGGGATGTCCGACTGCCTGTTTAGGCATCGGACATTGGGCCTACATGGGCAGTCAGACATCCCTCTCATAATCCAGGACTGCTGACTCCCAAACACTCGCCTGCCTGCCTGCCTGATTGCCCCTAACCGCTTCTGCCTGTCAGCCTGATCGATGTCTAACCACTCCCCTGCCAGCCTGATCCACACCTAACTGCTCCCCTGCTGGCCCGATCACCCCCAACTGCCCTCCCCTGCAGGCCTGGTCGCCCCTAACTGCCCTCTCCTTCCAGCCCGTTTGCCCCTAACTGCCCTCCCCTGCTGGCCATCTTGTGACCACATTGGGGAGACCATCTTGTGTGTTGGAGTGATGGTCAATTTGCATGTTACCTCTTAATTATATAGGATTATGATGCAAATGTAATAGACATCATTTATTACTGATTCCTTATATATACTATTTTAAACATCTTACCTAAAACATTAAATTATTGTGCTATTATTACCCATAAAAATAAAAACCCAATGAGATCAACAACATAGGGTAACTATATGCTCATATTTTGAACTAACAATAGATTCACCGTGTATTTTATTTAAATTTTAAATAATAAATGTTTCTTTTTGCTAAGACAGCTTTTCTTGCCATTAGATTTTATTGATTTTTTAGAAATAGAGCTGCTCCACACTGAATCCACTGGTCCTGGTTGCCTCCACATGGAATATCCACATTGGTTACCACACGATCCCTTTCAGCACTTGTGTAAACAGGCAAAGATATGCAATCATCAGGGGAATATGGGCCGTACACACCCTGTTTTAAAAAAAATTAATTTTATTTTAAAACATAGCAACATACTGTTTGGAAGATGATCATTAGATAACCAAAGAGACAAACACAAAATCCTCCAAATAAGTTTTATTTAAAATTTTATTATGAAGTATTTAAATAAAAAAGATTACTATAATAAACCCCCATCATCCAGCTGTAACACAGAAAATTTTATCTATAAATATATACATATGTCTAGAAATAAAAAAAATTTCACAATACTATTATAATATTTGAAAATATCAATTATCATATATCTATTATTTCATTATCCATAAATTTAAAATATTTTTATTAAAGCCACAATTCAAATAAAGCCCATACTAGCATTTTGTTGATCTGACTTCTGAATTTATAGGTTTTTCCTTCCTTGCAATTTGCTGAGGAAACTATACCAAAGATTTCATACATTCTGACTTTTATTGGCTACATTCCCATGGTGTCATGTTCACCTATTCCCTGTACTCTTGTAAACTGGATCTGAGCATAAGCTCATATTCAGATTCAGTTTTTTGCAAAACACTGCATAGGTGGTACTGTATACATCTACCAAGAAGCATATATGTCTGGTTGTCTTCCTTTTTAGATATTAGGAGCCATGGTGATCATTATTACATTCAAGATTATAAAATGATAATTTCACTCTATTATTCCTTCTTCATTTCCAGGCAGGAGTATATCTATAGATAGGAACTTTAACTTACCAATTTTTTTAATTACCAAGGGACAATTCATAAAGTCTGGATAAACGCTATCTAATTTCCTTTTATTGATTTGTTTTTAAAACAATGTATTCATTTCACAGTGTACTCTAAGGGTGGTATCTGATTCCCTCCCGCCTCCTTTTTTAAAACAGCATTGTGAACTAGTAGATTTGATGCAGCTACTGCTGAGCTTCAATGCAGTGATCATCTTATTGATGTTTCAATTGTCAATCTTTGTGCAGTGGGAACTCTTAAGTTGTCTCCTGGGTTTTTTATGTCCTGTCATCTTTAATAGCTTCCTTGCTTCCCAGTATGTCAATATGATATAAGCTCATCTTTTATATTTCCTGTCCCAGAACCCAGTTGTTCATACTCTGAAGATCTTTGGTTCTTCTAATAAGAAATAGTATTAGAGATCATAATCTGTGTTCTGAGCTAGAAATGGTCTATCATTCTTCTAGGATTTTTCAGTGACTGGAGATTAGAAATATGAATTTTAAAAAATCACAAGTTCATAATAGTGTTTCTAATTTTAATCTAGGATTAATGTTTTTACTGAACTTATATAATTGTTTTCATCTAATGGAATATTACTTATTTTTTTTAGAGTTAGAGTGAAACTTCAAAGTTAAACTCATTTAAAAATTTTAAAAGTGATAAATCAGAAAACCATAGAGAATTCACCAGGGCAACCTAGTTAGGAAGCAGAGAAG
>NW_006297812.1:1625411-1627685 GCF_000327345.1 Myotis davidii | reverse complement strand
ATATTAGCACCTAAATACTCTGTTATTCTGTTGCTTTTCAGAATGGAAGACAATAGCATTTATGGAAATAACTCATTTTCAGGCTCTGGAGTACTTGTCTAGGAGCTGTTATTCTGTTGCTTTTCAGAATGGAAGACAATAGCATTTATGGAAATAACTCATTTTCAGGCTCTGGAGTACTTGTCTAGGAGCACCTGACCTAAGTAGGCTATGATGAAAGAGAGATTACAACACTTGTCCACCTAATGGAATGCTGAAAGAATTGATAATGTATCTAACAGCTCAATATAAAGTATTATTTATCCACATATCTCTAATTCTTTAGACTGCATATACATGCCTTTTCCTTATTCCCTACTAATCCTCAAATCAACTAGAAAAAAAATCCCAGCATTTTAGCATCTACTACACGTCACAGATAGTACTAGAATAAAGAGAAATGAAAATCAATTATTTTAAATATTTCCATCAAGAAAAAATATTTTTTTACGTGTAAGTGGGCACTATATGAAATTTCTATTGCCTTTTCCAATCCTTTCTTCCTCTCCCTTTCTCTCTCTCTCTCTCTCTCAAATACTGTCTGACTTTTCTGGTTCTTGATATATAAAATTAATTAAGTCCTTTTGAAAGCTCATTTATTCCTAACATTCCTAAATCTTAATCTGATTTGTATATAATAAAATTCATTCTTTATGAAGAATCATTGACCAAATAGATAAATCACCATCTACCCTGAATCTTTCTAATTTCTCTTGGTTTGTATTAAAGATTCTGTCAGTTATTCATGCATTCATTTAACAGTATTTTATCTGAAAATGCTGTGTCTAGAATTATACAGGCTAAGCATTTCATATATATTCAGATAGAGAAAATAATAACCTTCTTTGAAGCTTAAAATTTAGCTTAGGAAACAATATATACATGAAATGTATAGTATATAATTTTTGGAAAAATAATTACCTGAGAAAACAAAATACTACTCTGGGATATGTTAATCTAACAAGAATTAATAGAGAGAATCCTGGTTGGGCATCAGAAAAAAATGTAGGATATGAAGTAAAGGGAATGTTCAACCATTATTAGCTACTGCCTAATCTCTTCCCTCTTCTCCAATTCTGCTTAAATGGCAAAGCTTCAGGATTCAGAATTTTCTGTAATTTTTATAACACCTTAGCCATTCCTAAAGTTAATATCCTAGTGCAGGGTTTCTTTTGAAGTGCTGCTTTTAAATTCTTTAGCAAATAGCAGACAAACATTACATATTTGTTGGACCGAAATTATCTGAATCTATGAATGACTATCTATATGCGCAGGAAAAGTCTAAAATTATCTTTTTCTACCACCTGATATTTGCTTTGCTTCCCATAGCTTCCAGGGTCAAAAGTGAAAACAGAAACATCATATTGAAGTGTTTACAATGCTCTTCCTTTCTCTTCAGGAGATTTTCTCTGTCTCTCTTCATTTTAACACCAAGCCACTTTCCCTTTAAGTCAGGAACTTAACAGAAATGCAAAGTTGTTCCTTTGTGTATTCACTATCAATTTACTGGTTCAGTGTACACTTCCCAATCTTTCAAAACCTGCTTTGGGTTGTAGGTGTTTCTGTTTGTTTAAAGTGAGGGTAAAAATATTTACATCAAAACCTACAGTATTTTAAAAGTAAAACACCGCAATTATTTCTTAAGATTTTGCTTATCACTTCTCAAAATCTCTTAAATGTTATAATCTTCTGTAAAAAAAGTTGAATAGCCTTGCTCTTAGATCACTAATTAATAAATTATCACAGTAGTGGAGCTAGTACATGGGCATTCTCACTGTTAGCACAATACCTGTGCTGCTGGAAGTTTCATGAATGTTGTTTAACTAAAGTACATTTTTATGACACAGATCCTTCTTTAATATGTTTCTTAAAGACTAGAGGCCCAGTGCACAAAAACTTGTGCACTCGGGGGGGAGAGGGGGTCCCTCAGCCCGGCCTGTGCCCTCTCGCAGTCTGGGACCCCTCGGGAGATAACGCCCTGCTGGCTTAGGCCTGCTCCCGAGTGGCAGAGGGCAGGCCCAATCCCTAAGTGCAGCCCCTGGTCGGGCTCAGAGCAGGGCTGATTGGGGAATTGGGGCGCTGCCCTCTGTCATGCACAGAGCAGGGCAGATTGGGAGGTTGCGATGCCACCCTCAGTCACGCTCAGGATAGGGCCTATTCGGGGGTTGGGGCACCGCCCCCTGTCACACTCAAGGCAGGGTCGATGGGGAGGTTGCAGCGCCACCCCCTGTCACG
>NW_006297812.1:1617669-1625029 GCF_000327345.1 Myotis davidii | reverse complement strand
GGGGCCAGCTTTAGCTTGAGGCTTGCCTCCAGCTCTTAGGCCTCCGCTGCTAAAAGTAGGTTTCTGGCCTTTGCTTACAATGTTGCGAATCTGCTGGCTGAAGTCCAGCAGTATTCGTTACGAAGTTTCTTAAACTGCCCTCTCAGAGGCCTGCAGCGCAGGTGGGAAACGTTGGTTTCCTCTGTCGCTGAGGCAAACAAGCCTCATGTTATTTTCAAGCTGCCTGGCTGCCGGCCGCCATCTTGGCTGACAGTTAATTTGCATATTGCCCTGATTAGCCAATGGGAAGGGTAGCGGTCGTACGCCAAGTACCATGTTTCTCTTTTATTAGTGTAGATTAGTGTAGATATTACAGACAAAACATAAGGCCCCACTAGGCTGAAATAATTTGGATGAAACTAAAAATTTTTATTAATGACTATTAACAAATATATTGAATGCTCAATTAATGCTAAATAGCAGATATACTAGGAAGACTTCAAATAATTCATCTTATAGAACATGTAAACAAGTTAGTTTGATGTAAATAAATTTTAACAATTAAAATCTATATATTATGATTAATCTTAAATGGTTAATATGTTCATATATCCTACTTTATTAAAACAGAAAGTGGTCCAGTTAGCTCAGTCAATAATGAGACTAACATTTGAAACTTCATACTTTTGCCCATGGGAAAGAAACTTAAAACTGCATACGTACTACAAATACCAGGCAACCGGCTACTATTTGAAAGAAGACAATACACTGACAAGGGACATGGTGATATTAGGTATCATTTAGCTAACAAATCAAAGGAAATAACAAAATTAAAAAAAGCCAAATGAAAAAATCCCCCAAAAAGAAAACAAAATTACCTAGTTTAAGTATGTTAACTATTTTACCAATTTCAACTCAGTTTTCCAACAATGAGTATTTTGAGAATATGTTCTGTCAAGAATGTCATAACAATTTCTTTATTACATTATTTTTTAAAATGTACTTTGGTAGAGAAATACTTCCCTCATATTTTTCAATAACATGAATCTAACAACATTGTCTTCATAAATCCTTAAAGAAAAAAATACTATGATGTAGAAAAGATAGTAATTAAAATATTCATTTTTTAAAAATCAGAGTGCACACAAGGCAGCATATATTTTCTAATATACATGCTAATAATACTAGTATATTAATATATATAAAAGTAATGTATATAGTCCGACTGGCATGACTCAATGGTTGAGTGTCTTCCTATAAACCAGGAGGTCACAGTTCTATTCCCGGACAGGGCACGTGCCGGGTAGAGGACTCGCTCGATCCCCAGTGTGGGGAATGCAGGAGGCACCCGATCTATGATCTATGATTCTCTCTCATCACTGATATCTCTCTCTCTCTCTCTCTCTCTCTCTCTCTTTCTCTCTCCCTCTCCCTTCCTCTCTGAAATCAATAAAAATATATTAAAAAGAATAAAAGTAATGTATAGGTTGTTTATGTGAGTGGCTTATGGAATCAATTTATGGTAGTATTTTCCCTGGAAATGAAATTTTTTCTGGAGTTGAGCTGTCAATTTTGTGTCTGTTGGATCCAATATTTTGTCTGTTGGGTCCCATATGGTTCAGGCTGGCTGAGGACTCCTATGCTACTCTGGGGCTGATGAACCCTAATAGCATTCTTTACTGGAAAGATAGACCACAGGCAAACTGATATCCTGTGGAATGTCAAACCAGGGCATCAAGCCAGACTGTTCTATAAGATCAGCAGTGTTTCCCTAACTGTATTATGTGGACCAGGAGCTCCAGATGAAGGGTGGGATGTAGGTGCAAGAAAAAGTGTGTTAGGTAATCTTTGGCACTCTTCAGAGTATTTCATAGTCTCAAATACATCATGAATTTCCAAGGGCAGGAAGTACTGTAGTTATTAAATTTGTTTAATAGCTTAGTGAACAATTTTTCACAAAGAACCATTATGAAATAATGTCATCTAGAATATATTTTGGAGAAAGTCAATGTCCTTTATGGACAAAACCCTCTAGGGAAACCTTAATTTAGACCTATATTAATTTAACCACTAGCATTGAACTGAAATTAGAACAACTTTAGAATCTATTTCATGAACAAATGATATATAAATAAGTAAGCGTGAGTATAGGTTATATTATCTTAGTAAAAATAGAAAAAAAAATCCAAGAATGAATTGATTAACTTAAAACTTGTACCTACTAAAAATATATTACCTGTGGAATCCAGCCCATAAAACAAGGGAGAACTGATGATACACTTGGAGAATCATGCTGATTTTCAGAAAGTCGATTCCCATCAAAACTGCATCCTTCCAGGCACAAGCCACTAACCTGCCATGGAAACACATAAAACATTAAAGTCTGGAGGAAAAAATGGTGGCTGAATAGGCAGACATGTCCTGTGCCTCGTCCTGTGGCCAGACTGGAAAGACAAGTAAATCAGAGAACATCCTCCTGGAATTAACAAATTAGACACAGCCAGGAGACAATTGACAACAAGGAAGGGGAGAGGATGCCTGGAGAATGGTGGGAACAGAGATGTGGACTTGAGAAAGACAGCCTGCCAGTGGCCCAAGAGGGTGAGGAGGAAGCTGCAATTCACCAAAGCTGTGTCCCTTAGTGACAGGTGTAACACTGAATTGTGAAAAGGGAAGGCCACAGGGCTCCCGGCAGTCAAGGAATCAAGACCACAGCTGTGAAAGGCTGAGCTGGAGGCCTGGAGCAGCACGGTGCTGGGGGGAGAGAAACCTGCAGTTTCATTGTTGTTTTGGTTTTGTTTTGTCTTTGCTTTTTAATCACTAAACCCAACATAGGAGTTTTCAATTGCAAACACTTGCCCAAGGCCTCGGCACAGGGAGAAAGACACAGACTTGGGGTTCCTGAGGTGGGGATTAACAACAACAACAAAAAGATTAGCAAATCGCATCCAGTAATATATTAAAAAGATCATACACCATGATCAAGTGTGATTTATTCTGGGGATGCAAGGCTAGTACAATATCCTCAAATCAATAAACATAATACATCACATAAACAAACTGAAAGACAAAACCACATGATCATATCAATTTATGAAGAAAAAGCATTTGATAAAATCCAATACCTTTTGTGGATAAAAATGCTCAGCAAAGTGGGAATAGAAGGATCATGCCTCAACATAATAAAAGCCTTATATTACAAACCTACAGCCAATATCATACTCAATAGGCAAAAACTAAAACCATTTCCCCTAAGAACAGCAACAAGATAAGGATGCCCACTCTCATCACTGTTTGCTACAGTATTGGAAGAGTTAGCCATAACAATCAGACAAGAAGAAGATATAAAAAGCATCCAAATTGAAAAAGAAGAAGTATAATTGTCATTATTTGCAGATGACATAATTTTGTACATAGAAAACCCTAAAGTCTACATAAAAAAAACTACTAGATTTAATAAATGAACTCAGCAATGTAGCAGGATACAAAATGAATACCCAGAAATCTATGGTATTTTTATACACCCATAATGAACTCACAGAGAGAAAAACTAAAAAACAAACCAACAAACAAAAAACAATCTCATTTACCATTGCAATAAAAAATTAAGATACCTAGGAATAAACTTAACTAAGGAGGTAAAAGACCTGTACTCCCAAAACTACAGGACATTGAAAAAAGAGCTAGAGGAAGATATAAAGTGTTCATGGGTTGGTAGAATCAACATCATTAAAATGTCCATACTACCCGAAGCAATCTATAGATTCAATGCAATCCCATTAAAATACCAACAGTATATTTCAAAGACCTAGACCAAACTCTGCAAAATTTATATGGAATTAAAAAATACATGGAATAGCTACAGCAATCCAGAGAAAGAACAAAGTTGGAGGGATCACAATACCAGATATCAAGCTATACTACAAAGCCACTGTTCTCAAAGCTGCCTGGTACTGGAATAAGAACAGACATACAGACCAATTGAGCTTAACAGAGAACCCAGAAATTGACCCAAGCCATTATGCTCAATAAATATTTGACAAAGGAGGCAAGAGCATAAAATGGAATCACGACAGTCTCTTCAATAAATGGTGCTGGGAAAACTGGACAGATATATGCAAAAAAAAAAAATGAAACTAGACCACCAACTTAAAAAACACACAAAAATTAACTCAAAATTGATAAAAGACTAAAACATAAGACGATAAACCATAAAAATCTTAGAAGAACCCATAGGCAGAAAAATATCAGACATATCTCGTGGCAGTATTTTTATGACTACATCTCCCAGGACAATGGAAACTAAGGAGAAAATAAACAAATGAAAGTACATCAAAATAAAAAGCTTCTGTACATCAAAAGAAACCATCAACAAAACAACAAGAGAGCCCACTGCATGGGCGAACATATTTGCCAATGTTATCTCCAATAAGGGTTTAATATCCAAAATTTATCGGGAACTACCAATCACAAAGAATGTATGCATCCCTATGTTCATAGCAACACAATTATAATAGCTAAGATTTGGAAATAGCCTAAGTGCCCATCAGTAGATGGCTAGATTAAAAGACAGTGGTACATCTGCACAATGGAATACTATGCTGCTGAAAAAGGAAAGAACTCTTATCATTTGCAACAGCATGCATGGACCTGGAGAGCATTATGCTAAGTGAAATAAGCCAGTCTGAGAAAGATAAATATCACATGATCTCACTCATTTGTGGAATATAATGAACAACATAGATTGATGAACAAAAACCGATCCAGAGACATAGAAGCATCGCACAGACCATCAAACCTCAGAAGGAAAAGAGAGGGTGAGAAGGGAGCATAAGAGATCAACCAAATGACTTGTACACATGCATATAAACATATCCAATGGACACAGACAATAGCGGGGGGTGAAGGCCTGTGCAGGGAGGTGGGGGCGAGCTGGGAGAAGTCAATGGGGGAAAAAGGAGACATATGTAATATTTTTAATAACATTAATGAACTTAAAGAAAGAATACCAAGTAAAGTAAGAATAAAAAGAAATAATAAAAACATAAAAATAAATAAAATAAAATTCTGAGGCACACACAAAAAATATTTTTTGTCAATCTGAGCAAAAAAAAAAAACAAAAGAAAAAGTCTGAAATGTCAGAAGTGTATGTATTATATCTTGAAGAAAGGTAACACTTTACATTGTAACTACACATTCCAAATAGTATAATAACAAATATTGTAGTATTTTATATGAGAATAAAAAGATGAAGACCTGGACCAGTGCTTACTGTGAACTTGCTTTAGACTGAATTCTCAATTTTGGTAAAAGTTTTAGGAAAAACTATAAGTTCC
The DNA here is from genome assembly GCF_000327345.1 of Myotis davidii. Taxonomy (NCBI): domain Eukaryota; kingdom Metazoa; phylum Chordata; class Mammalia; order Chiroptera; family Vespertilionidae; genus Myotis; species Myotis davidii. The sequence continues at coordinate 1,619,713 of NW_006297812.1, read as the reverse complement.
ATCAGTTATATAAATGCAGAAATATAATGGTAAAAGCCAAAAAATTATTCTTTCTCCAGGAGGGGAAAGAAAAGCATAATTACAGAACAAGAACATGTGTTCCCTGATTGGAATTTTAATATAATTTTTTTTAAAGAACAGAAAAAAAATTCAGATAATTTGATGCAAACAATTCTTGATATGTCATGCAAAGCTGAAAGAATTAAAAAGGAGAAAAAATTAATCTCTTTTTTCAAATTAATTTTACTATAAATTTAAGAAGTTATGAAAACAAAAACATAATAATTTTGGTGATTCCATTTCATATTTGTTTGTGTTCATTCTTTCAGTTTCTGCTGTATTAATCTACCCTGAGTTTATCTAAAAGCAACAAATATAAAGTCAGTATTTTTTATTCAGAAACAATCTATGTTCTCATAAACTTGATAGAAAATATAAACAAATCTTACAAATATTACATAGTACCTAAGTTTTAACATACTAAATGAAAGTATCATAAAATTTAGAGTCACAGTTAACACGTAAAGTTAGTAGGGAGAAGTCCATTTTCTGCTATATTACAGTTTGAGAATGGTTTAGGAACAAGGAGGTACTAGGAGAATCTGCCTTGACAGTTTTGAATAGCAAATTTTACAGTTGGGTTGCTGTACCATGAAAAAGAAAAGCAATTGTTTCTTAGTGAAAGAGCTGGGATAAGAATATAATTGGTTAATCCTTAAATTCAATATTCTTCCTACTATAGCATTGATGTGATGCTATACAGGCCACTTCAAGAGTTTCTCAAGTCATTTTGCTCCTGAAAAAATATAAATTTAGTGAGAGCCTAGTAATTTCAGTGCAAGAAACTCCCTAGGTAAGACAGTTCTTCTAAGGCCTCTTCTAGAAATTTTATTAAGTTTTAAGCTCAATTATTTCAGAAAAGCAATTTATAAAAGCAGTCCCTATTGGTAGTGCCACAACTTGACTATGACCTATGCGTATTCTAAGAAACTACTTTCCTAACCAGCAGGTGGAAGCGTTTCTGGAGACTAATTCAATAATTGGCCCCACCGTCCATGCATTTGCTTAATCAGACACCTGGGAAACATTCTTGGCTCCTTCTCCTAAACTTCACACATGTCACCAACTACCACTTCCTGCCACATCTAACAAACATTTTCTCTCTATATCCTCTATCACTAACCTATTTGAAAATTTCAGTAATTTGCAGATTTAAAGACATTCTTATTGCTGAAAATGCAATGAAAACATATACTAAACTGGTAATATATCAGGAGTGGGAGTGGTATCAACAAACTATATCCTCATTGCTATTGGAATTCTGCATTAAAAGAAGAAATAAAAGCAGATAAACCCCAGATATTACTTTTAATACTGAAAAAAAATCATTTAGAGCAGCAGTTCTCAACCTGTGGGTCACGACCCTTTGGGGGTCGAACAACCTTTTCACAGGGGTCACCTAAGACCATCAGAAAACACAGATATAATTACATATTTTTTTGTGATTCATTACTATGCTTTAATTATGGTCAATTTGTAACAATAAAAATACATCCTGCATATCAGATATTTACATTATGATTCATAAGGCTAGCAAAATTACAGTTATGAAGTAGCAATGAAAATAATTTTATGGTTGGGGTCACCACAACATGAGGAACTGTATTAAAGGGTCGCGGCATTAGGAAGGTTGAGAACCACTGGTTTAGAGGATATAACAAGTCTCCAGGCAAATGGACTTTCTAATATCAAACTCAAGAATTTGGCCAGGTTTTCTAAGCCAATGTGGCTCAAAGTGTGGTCCCTGGGTCAGTAGCATCCACATCCCCTGAAACTTGTTAGAAAAACAAATCCTGGGAAGATGGAGGCAATATAGGCAGACGCATCCCAGGTTGTGTCCCGGAACAAATGGAGTGAGCAGCTGAAACTAATAACACCCACCCCAAATTGGCGAAATTGCTCAGCTGGTGAGACCGTTTGCAGCCGGGAAGGGTAGAACTCCCCTGGAAAGAAACACATCAGGCCAGAAAAGAATGGACGGAAA
>NW_006297812.1:1604798-1613708 GCF_000327345.1 Myotis davidii | reverse complement strand
CTCATAACCAATGGACATGGGAAGCTGAGGGTTAGAGGAGGCCAGGGGATAGTCAAGGGCTGGGGGAAAAAAAGACACATATGTAATACCCTTTGTAATACTTTAAGCAATAAAAAAAATAAAAAAGAATTTGGCCAGCTTAACTTCTAGCTGCAATAGGACGAAGCTAAGGAGCCAGCTGTACTAAGTGCAGAAACGACTCTGAAGGAACAGAGCAGAATGTGAACACCCAAGAGAAAAGCATAAGGAAATGTGGTATTCAGCCTGGGTTCCTGGCTCAGACTCATAATCAGATAAAGTGACTTCTTCCCAGAAAGGGAGGAGGAAAAGAGAAAGCAGAGGAGTCTAAGAGCATCCACATTAGTAAATCTCTCCACACAGAAGAAAACAATGAGAGTGGGAAATAAGAATTCCCCTCTAACAATATATTCAAAATACCTGGAAAACTGCCTGATACATAGTAAATGCTCAAAAGTATTAGCTATTATTGTTCATTAATCTAATCCATCTCCTAATTTCTAGAATTTATAATTATTTTATATAGTGTATCCACCTAAGTGAGGCAAAATAAAGGGTTTGAGTGGACATTATCTGAAAAATTCTGGTCAAAGAAACTTTTGCCTATAATATTCAATTTGCAAAGTATTTTCCAAAATTACGTTAGATCAGCAATTTTCAACCAGTGTGCTGCAAGAATTTTAAAACATCTGTACAAATGTACTATTTGGGTCTAATGCAAATAATTAAATGAAAGGCATCTAAATGTGCATCTCTTGTCATAATGTAATTTCCTCTAATTATTTTTGTTTTGCTTAGCTTTCAATTTAACAAAACAGAAACTGAATAAAATCATTAAACAAAACAAAAAATCTATACTCAAATAATGTTAGTCATCCTTGAACCTCTGATTAAAACACCTGAAGATTTAAAATAAAGTTTGGTTTTATTTACAGTTTCAAAACATTTTAAAAGGATAGTGGGGATTAGGTCGGCCACAATTATATAAGTATATTCCAAATAACTGATTACCATAACCTAATCTACTTTGAAAGGGCTGTTCATACATATAAGGTCTTATTCAACTCTTCTCACCTCTAAAGGGGTTAACAACAGTAATAGTAGTAACTTTGTTCACTAAAAACATAATTAAGCCATTAACTTATTTCATATATGATGCTGTATTTCCTGCATACTTCCAATTTTAAGTAGAATTTAACTTGGATTTAACAGTGAATTTCATGATAAACTCAGTTTTATTTTGATAAGTTATTATATGGCTTTATTTGCCAGAACCCTCCTTTTAAAAATTAAAAAATATGTCAAACACACATAAAATCATAAAAATATTTTAACTATATATTTACTGCTCATTTTTATTAGACTTTAATATGCAGCCATGCTTATTCCATATTCCCAAGCAAATAAACCATAATGAATACAGCTGAAGTCCTCTGATATATCTTATCTTTCCTGTTCCTCTTCTGCTCTCACCTGACCCAGTCATTACCCTGAATTTAGTTTTTCATGATTCTTTAATATACATGTATCCATAAACAATAAATAGTATTTTTTTCATATTTCCAAACTGTATGCAAATGGTAACGTAATTCATTATACTATTTTGTCACCTGCTTATTTCCTTCAGCGAGACTGGTAAGAAGGGCAGAGGTGTGAAAAGGTTGGTCCCACTGTCATGGGTGGTGGCTGAGATTACGGCTATCTCAGCTGCAAAGCCTCCTCCCCCCCCCCCCCCCCGGAGTATGGGGTCTCAGCATCATAGCGGACTCATCAGCCCTGAGCAGCAGAGCAAGGGTGTACCCACATAACATCTGGTTATAAGACTGAAGTTCAGCAGTCTTCAGTTGGTCATTCGGGTAGATTGTTTTACATTTTAGTTGTAATTCCAGTTTGTCCCTGGGAGTAGGTGAATGTAACTTCCAACTACTCCACTGCCATCTTGGATCTCCTGGTCTACTTTTATATGTTACATTTATATATTCTTTATTATATAGCAAATATTAATTGAATTTTAGAAAAGATAATCAAACATAATTTCAAGATTTGTATATTTTTTTTACCAAAAGCTTTATTTTCAAATATATTGTATCCCTAAGATTCTTATTTTTGCATTAGAAAAGATTATATTGTGTACAAGTTGTTTCATGCTAAATATTAATTATGCTGATTTTTCACATAGGTAATACAATCTAATCTATCTCTGTGGGTCTTACACTACAAAGACAGGTGACTTTGAAATTGGAGTTATAGAATCTTTTCATCACAGCTGGCCAAAATATACATTTTAGACTTACAAAAACATTTAAAATTAGTTTACTACCTTAATCTGCAGCTTGGCCTCTTGCAGTCGACCTTTCCATGAAGCTACAAATTTAAGGCTATCCACAGAACAACCCATTGCCCTATAAAAGTAAAGCATCAATTCAGAAAGAAATAATATTCAGGAAGTAGAATATGAAGATAAATACATTTCTATTTATTTAAAATTTTATAATGTACAAATAATAAAATATCTTAAGTCAGACTTCACACTAAGTTCTTAAAGTTAACAGGCTGTGCAAATTCCTTGAGGACGGGGCCTTTATCATTTTTATTTTTATATCCTCCATTTTGACCATCAGCCTCAAATTTAGGCATATGATGGGGGTGTTGAATAAATGTTATTAGCTGAATGGAAATGTTTATAATGATCCGGAGGCATTATAAATTAAGATCCCCCCCGAATCACTAAACAACTAAATGTTATCCAATATATTTTTGGAAGTGTCTCGTTTCCCCCTCATTCTCTCTTATTAAAAATTACAGTCTACATACAAGAAGATAATCCAAATGTTATAAAAAAATAAATTGATCTTAATCATCAAATACTATTCCCTATCAAGAAGCCTAGTTAGCACTGTCCAACAGAATTTTCTGGAAAGATAAAAACATTTTCAAGCAGTCCAAAATGGTAGCCACTAGCTCCATGTGGCTATTTGAGCACTTCAAATGTGGGTAATATGACTGAGAAGTTACATTTAAAATAATATTTAATTTTGATTCATTTAAATTTAATTAGCTCCATTTAACTTCTGCCTACCATATTGTACACAAAAGATCTAGATAAATAATCAAAAATTTTAAAAAGTTAAATTTTACTTTTTTTAATTCTAATAAACAAAAGTTATGCCTTTTAACTAGTGGTAAACTGAATTACTAAAGTTAAGTATTAGGAAATAATACAACTATCTGCATTTAACAATTACTTTATTTCTTCACAAGGGAATGCGATCAAAAGTGAATAAAGGAAAGTATAATTACCCTCGTGGACAAACAACTATTTCATTTTAATTACCTTGCAGTTTCTTGGCGAAGAGCATTGAGGAATGTGTCTGGGTGGAAGAGTTCTGATAGGTCAAGTGTATCGGAGAGAAGAGCCTGTTTTTCAGCTCTCTCTACCCAGCTCTAAAAATGAAAAAAATACGAAAGCATTCATTTTAAAACTTTGTAAATGTGAAAGATAAAGAAATCTATTAATGAATTATTATTCAGAAGTCATTTTCATCTTAAAACTAATGCAGTTTCCAAATGATCCGAAATGTTGGGGGGACGGGGAGAGAAAGAATTCCACTGCATATTATGAGGTGTCACAGTTCTGACATAATATCCATTCATCACAACAAAGCTTCCTTACATAACTTTTTCTTGGTACAAATCTACTCCAAATAAAGCCAAAAAATGAAAATTAATCTAAGATACAGGGTTGCAGTTTGGTTGGCAGGTCTCCCATGACGACTCACGTCTCGAATGTGTACAACTGGGTCTAACTCCAGAGTCCCCAGGGTCCCCAAGTGTTGGCAATGCAAACTGAGCTAGGATTCCAGATCTAGATCTGACAGTCAATTTGCCACTTTACTAAATCAAGTATTAAACTGGAGGGTAACGTCCAGGAAGAAGTAGTTTTTTGTTAAATGGTGTTTTTAAGTAGTATTTTCTACTTATCTGCCATTTTGTAAATCAAATTACACTCTGTTTGGAGACATATACATAAGTATGTTTAATTAGTATAATAAAAATTGCCATTTGGAACAAATAAGAAAAACAACAGGGAATTTTGTGCAACATTTATTATATGCTTTTCATATAATAACCCAATTTTATGCTTGCTACAACCCTGAAAATTAGTATTAATACACCATTTCACAATGTGGAAATAGAGCTATAGTGAGCTTAAAGTTGGGCCCAAGGTCATATAGTGAGTAAGTGCTGGAGTCAGTTATAAACTCAGGCAACATTATGTGATTTGCTCTTCTGTAGTATTTTCTGGAGGTGCTAAGGTGCCCTAAGAGGTAGGTAGCTTACTGATGATTGCTGAATCAGTCTGTTTTTCAGTTGATGTACAGAGATGATACCATAAAAACCATGCAGAATTCTCATTTGCTAAGTAACTCATTATGCATGCTTTATAAACAGTTTGGGGTGGAGGAATTGTGTTAATTTATCACAATGTAGAAAGTCTGTGTTTCATGTATTGTAACATCCTGTCATAATACATGCATTTACATCTGTCAGCCAGGTCTAGATGGGAGAAATTAAAATCATCAAAGCTACAGTATTTGTCTTTTATCTTAATGCATTTGACTAGGTCTCCTACATTGTAGCAAAAATGTTCCTATGTCCTTCCAACCAGTTAAAAATAAGATTTTAAGACTATATAACAGACTTTAGAAAGAGATCTGTTTAACAAAGTATAATCATTTCTTTGTGGATGTTATCCTTTATAATAACATTTCATAAGTATCTATTTTTTTGTTTGTTTTAATCCTCACCGAGGATATTTTTCCATTGATCTTTTAGAGAGAGTGGAAAAGAGAGGGAAAGACAGAGAGAAACATTGATGTGAGTGAGAGAAACACATCGATTGGTTGCCTCCTGGAAGCACCCTGACCAGGATCCTGGCCAGGGAGGAGCCTGCAACCAAGCAAGGTACGTGCCCTCGACCGTAGTCAAACCCGGGACCCTTTGGTCTACAGGCTGACGCTCTATCCACTGAGCCAAACCAGCTAGGCCCTAAGTATCTATTTTCAATTAAAGAATTTAAAATTATGCATAGCAAATATTGTTATTCCCTATCAAATAATTTCATTATATTATCTGTCTTCTATTTTAATTACCTAAACATATTCAACAAATATGCTTGCATGACCTATTTTGATTGTATGTAATATTTCTTCCTGTTATTTTAAAACAATTGTTTTAAAAAATATTTACTCTATGAATATTTCAAACTACACTATTATTTCATTAAAGCCTTTAAAATTAATTTTGAATTCAAAAACTCCAAGAGAGTTTTTGCCAGGAATGGGTGTTCAAATTAATTAAAAATTAGAGTGTGGCTGATAATCAGATTTTTACTTCATTAAAGTTTTAATTAATATAATTATTTTACACAAATAAGAGAATGAATTGAAAATATTAACACAGTGATAGATTGTTTATATGCTTATTGAAACATGTAAGATGGGATCATCCTTAATAGTTATGCAAATTTAAAAACTAAAATATAGTTTTAAAGAAAAGCAAAATGATAATGCTCAAATGTTACTTGCCAGATGAATAAAATCTTAGTAGGAATGTATAATATATATGTATCTAATAGGCAAATTGTCCCCATGGGAGTTTGACCAGGAGACCGATCGCTCGCTATGATGTGCGCTGACCATCAGGGGGTGGTGTGGAATGAAGGAAGTCCCCGGCTGGGAGCTGGCAGCCAGGGAAGCAAGGCCCCGATCGGCCCTGATCACTGGCCAGGCCTACGAACAAGTTTTGTGCATGAATTTCATGCACCGGGCCTCTAGTATTTCTATAAAGCAATTTGATGAACTGTGCCAAAGCTTTAAAAATATTCAAGCCATTTTACTCAGTAATTCTTTTTCTTGAAATGTAAATTAAGGGCATAATTAAGAGATTATCACACATGGTTTGCTCATTTAAAATTATTAATAATATTATGAAATTAGAATAATGAGACATCTATAAAAGCCTAAGCGACCATTACGACCAAATGACCAGAAGGACAGGTAGACCAGTCACTATGATGTGCACTGACCACCAGGGGGCAGACGCTCAATGCAGGAGCTGCCCCCTGGTGGTTACTGCACTCACACAGCCAACCTCCCATGGCCAACCAACCTCTCCTGGTCCCTCCCTCTGGCTGGCAAACCTCCTGAGGTCCCTCCTCCCACCCTTCCAGCCCTGTCCGGCAGCTGGCAGGCCCCATCCACAGGCCCACAGGCCCTGGCTGGCAGCGGGCAAACCCCAGTCAGCCCTAGCCAGCCCGGCCCTGATCAGGACTAGGCTAGACGGCTCCGATGGGCCCTGATCATTGGCCAGGCCTAGGGCCCCCACCCATGCACGAATTTTGTGCACTGGGCCTCTAGTTATAGAATAATATATTGTAGAAAAGAGAAATTAGCTAATAACAAATATTAGCTAGTTAAATTATGGTACATAAATATAATAAAAATTGCATAACAATAAAAATTCATATTTGAAGAATATTTAATGACACTGGAAAATGCTCATGACCCAATGTATTTACCAGCATGTAAAAATGCATACATAGTATGAATCTAATTATGTAAAAACATTATTTGAATATGTAGAACTAATATTGAAGAAAGCATATCAAAATACAGTGGGGCCTTGACTTACGAGTTTAATTCGTTCCGTGACGGAGCTCGTAACTCAAATTACTCGTATGTCAAATCAGAAAGTGAACGAGTGAGACACGTGATGCTGGGCTGATGTTGTGGTGTTCACTGTGATATTCGCTGTGCCAACTAGCGGTGGGGTATCTGAAGCTGGCTCGTAACCCGAATTTTAGCTCGCAACTCAAAGCAAAAAATCGGCCGAGAGACGGCTCATATCTTGAAAAACTCATTAGTCGGGACACTCCTAAGTCAAGGCCCCACTGTATATCATTTCAGCTGGGTCTGGCCTACAGCCTATAGTCTATTAATGACGATCTTTACTCACTTATATAACAGCAATTACCCTATATAATAAAAGGCTAATACGCAATTTGTCCCCTCGGGAGTTCAACTGACCGGGAGTTCAACCGCTCGCTATGACATGTGCCAACCACCAGGGGGAGGCGCGGAACAAAGGAAGGCCCCAGCTGGCAGCTGGCAGTGGGGGAAGGAAGGCCCTGATTGGCCCTGATCGCCAGCCATGTCTAGGGACCCTACCTGAGCACGAATTTCGTGCAGTGGGCCTCTAGTTTAGTATAAAAATAAAATGCATTAGTAAACTGATTCTGTCTTACTTTGTTTTAATGCTCTGTGTTCCTTGGGAGAAAAAGTGTTTACGACAAATAACAAGTAATTTAGATAATTATTGTTTTCAATGTCTTTTATATTCCTGCAACATTTTTACAGAATTTATTTAGTATAAATTTAGGGGCTTAAGAATCTGAGAATAAATTCATCAAGAATTAAAATCTAATTTATCCAAAATAAAAATAATACAGTTAGTCATTGTTTTGACTGCTGTAAACAATACATTAAAAGTTATTAGCATGTTAATAACTCAGGGTATAACAAGCTTTTCAATTCACTGCATGAATAGACAGCAATAAACTGTAGCTCATCAGCAAGGTAAATTATCAGGAATTATACTGGAATTGAAACCTCAGAATCATTAAACAAATAAAATATTTCTTACTGAAGTTTGTTGTACTAGCTTCAAGAAATAGTTGGTATACTACTATAGATCTGCCATTCCTCGAGTTTCATTTTTTCCTAACCTCAAACCTGGTTTATATTATTATTATTTACATCTGTGCATTAATTAGTTTTACTAATTATATTATCTAAACAAAAGAGAAAAAGTAAGTGATTTTTTTCCCCCAAAGTTTAGTCTTTTGAGTTTCAATCTTAAGTCATCTTTGAGTAGACTTCTGAGATGAATGAAAAAATCTGTCTGGAGTTTAAACGACCAAGATGGTGTTGAAATAGTTTCCTGAAGCTCTAATCATTTTGATTATATGGTCCTTAAAAAATAATTTCTTGCCTCATGTACTCCATTAATAAGGTGACCTTGTCTACCAATTTTAGAGAACTGTTTTAAAACATGTCTTGAATACATTGTAGTTAAGATTCTATCCATTAATGGTTGGCTATCCATTTACATTGACTTTAATTCCTCATAGCATTGCTCAATTTTGACTTGTTTTGTGGTTTGACTTTTATATAGCTAAATTAATATCAAATTTTCATTTTGATATATTCTTTGACCCAAGAGTTACTTAAAAGTAGGTATTTAATTTCCAAATGTTTGAAGATTTTCTATAAATTGTTATTTATTTCTATCAGAGAGCATATTTTCTGTGGTTTACATACATTTACGGTAAATTATTCCAGACTAGTTTGACCTATGTGTTGATCTACTGTGGTAAATTTCTGTGTACTTAAAAAGAATGTGTATTCTGCTGTCATTGGTTGTAATCTACACTAATAAAAGAGAAACATGGTAATTGGGGTACGACCGCTACCCTTCCCGTTGGCTAATCAGCGAGATATGCAAATTAACTGACAGCCAAGATGGCAACCAGCAGCCAGGCAGCTTAAACTGAACATGAGGCTTGCTTGCTTCAGTGACGGCGGACTCCAACGTTCCCCGCCTGCCGCTGCAGGCCTCTGAGCGGGCAGTTTGAAACATAGTAACATATAAAAGCTAAAAAAAACTCCAGAAACCTGCTTTCAGAGCTGGAGTCAGAGCTGGAGTTATACATTGTTTCGATTACCTACTTTTAGCAGCAGAGGCCTAAGAGCTGGAGCCTCAGATCTAAAGCTGGCCCAGAATTAAAAAAAAAAAAAAGAAAGAAAGAAAAGAAAGAAGGAAAGGAAAGGA
>NW_006297812.1:1596237-1604313 GCF_000327345.1 Myotis davidii | reverse complement strand
GGAGCCGCAACCTCACCATCGACCCTGCCTTGAGTTGGACAGGGGGCGGTGCCCCAACCCCCCAATCGGCCCTACCCTGAGCATGACTGAGGGTGGCATCACAACCTCCCAATCTGCCCTGCTCTGTGCATGACAGGGGGCGGCGCCCCAACTCCCCAATTGGCCCTGCTCTGAGCCCAACCAGGGGCTGCACCTAGGGATTTTGCCTGCCCTCTGCCACCCGGGAGCAGGCCTAAGCCAGCAGGGCGTTCTCTCCCCAGGGGTCCCAGACTACGAGAGGGCACAGGCCAGACTGAGGGACCCTCCCTTCTCCCCGAGTGCACAAATTTTTGTGCACCGGGCCTCTAGTCTATAATAATAAAAGGGTAATATGCTAATTAGACTGGATGTCCTTTAGGACAAAGCCAGGGCCAGAGAGAAGCCAGCCCCTGGGGCCCTGGTGCCTGCAGGCGGCCGGGGGAGGTGGCCGAGGGAAGCCAGCCAGGGTCCCCAGTGCCTGTGGGTGGCTGGAGGGAAGCCAGCCCGGGTCCCGATGCCAGAGGGAAGCTGGTGCGGGCAGCCAGGGGAAGGAAGGCCTACTCATGCACACATTTCGTGCATCAGGCCTCTAGTGTTCTATAAACACCAATTAAATTAGCTAATAATGTCTCCAGACCCATCCATACTGTCTCAAAGGGTAAGAGATCCTTCTTTTTGCAGCTGTATAGTATTCCATTGTGTAAATGTACCTCAGATGTTTTTTTTAATCAATTCATCCACTGATGGGCATGTAGGCTATTTCCAAATCTTAGCTATTGCAAATAATTCAGCTATAAACATAGGGATGAGTATATTCTCCCTGATTGGTATTTTGGAATTTTTAGAATATACTCCTAGAAGTGGAATCACTAGGTCAAATGGAAGCTCCATTTTTAACTTTTTGAGGAAACAATCATGTTTTCCATAGTAGTTGAACCAGTCTGCATTCCCACCAGCAGTGTACTCTTGCTCTTTGTTGATTTATTGATGATAGCAATTGTGACAGGTGTGAAGTGATATCTCACTGTGGTTTTAATTTGCATTTATCTAACAATTAGTGACTTTAAGCATTTTTTCATATGTCTTCTGGGCATTTGTATGTCCTCTTTGGATAAGTGTCTATTCCGGTCCTTTGACTATTTTTCAAATGAATTGTTTGTCTTCCTTTTGTTGACTTGTATGAGTACTTTATATATTTTGGATATCAACCCCTTTTTAGATGTATCACTGCCAAATATGTTCTCCAATATAGTGGGTTTCCTTTTCATTTTGATGGTGGTTTCTTTTGCTACTCAGAAGCTTTTTATTTTGATGTAGTTTCATTTGTTTATTTTCTCCTTTGTCTTTCTTGCCCTAGGAGATGTATCTGTGAATATTTTGCTACATAAGACATCTGAAATTTTACTGCCTATGTTGTCTTCCAGGACTTTTATGTTTTCATGGCTTATAGTTATGTCTTTTACCCATTTTTAGTTTATTCTTGTGTATGGTGTAAGTTGGTGCTCTAGTTTCATTTTTTGCATGTGTCTGTCCAGTTTTCCCCACACCATTTATTGAAGACATTGACTTTACTCCATTGTATTTATTGCCCCCTTGATCAAATATTAATTGAGCGTAATGGCTTGGGTTAACTTCCGGGGTCTCTGATCTGTTCCTTTGGTTCATATATTTGTTTTTGTGCTACTACTAGGCTGTTTTCATTACAGTGGTTTGCAGTACTTTGATATCTGGTATTGTGATCCCTCCACTTTGTTTTTCTTTCTCAATTTTGCTCCACTATTTGGGGTCTTTTTTGGATCAATGTCGATTTTTGGAGTATTTGTTCTAGTTCTGTGAAGTATGCGTTTGGTATTTTAATAGGGATTGTGTTGAATCTTTAGATTGCTTTGGGTAGTATGGACATTTTAATGATGGTAATTCTTCCTATCCTTGTTTATATCTCCCTCTATTTCTTTTTCCAATGTCCTATAGTTATCCAAGTATAGGTCTTTTACCTCCTTGGTTAAGTTTATTCCTAGGTATTTATTTTTTTTTTGCAATGGTAAATGGAATTGTTTTTTCAGTTTCTCTTTCTGAGAGTTCATTATTGGTGTATAAAAATGCAATCAATTTCTGAATGTTGATTTTGTATCCTGCTACTTTGCATAATTCATTTATTAAGTCTAGTAGTTTCCTGGTGGAGTCTTTACAGTCTTCTATGTGTAGTATCATGTCATTTGTGAATAATGATAATTTTACTTCTTCCTTTCCAATTTGAATGATTTTTCTTTCTTGTCTGATCACTGTGGCTAGGACTTACAGTGCTATGTTGAATAAGAATGGTGAAGGTGGACATCCTTGTCTAGATCCTGTCCTTAAGTTTTTTCCCATTGAGTATGAGGTTAGTATAGGTTTGTCATATATGACCTTTATTATTTTGAGGTATAATCCCTCTATTCCCACTTTGCTGAGAGTTTTTATCAAAAAAGTGTGTTGTCTTCCAATTTGTATATATGCACCCCTATGTTCATAGCAGCTCAATTTACAATAGCTAAGATTTGGAAATAGCCCAAGTGTCCACCAGCAGATGAGTAGATAAAAAAAAAGCTGTTACATTTACACAGTGGAATACTATGTAAATGTAAAAAAGAAGGAACTCTTACTGTTTGCAACAACATGATGGACCTGGAGAGTACTGTGCTAAGTGAAATAAGCCAGTCAGAGAAAGATAAGTATCACATGATCTCACTCATATGTGGAATCTAATGAACAAAATAAACTGATGAACAAAATAGATCCAGAGACATAGAACCGTGGAACAGACTGATGAATTTCAGAGGGAAGGAGGGGATGGGGTTGAGATGGGGGAAGGGGGTGAATTAACCAGGGAACTTATAAGTATACTAGAGGCCCGGTGCACAAAAATTTGTGCACTCGGGGCGGAAGGGGGGTCCCTCAGCCTGGCCTGTGCCCTCTCGCAGTCTGGGACCCCTCGGGAGATAACACCCTGCTGGCTTAGGCCTGCTCCCGGGTGGCAGAGGGCAGGCCCAATCCCTAGGTGCAGCCCCTGGTCGGGCTCAGAGCAGGGCCGATTGGGGGGTTGGGGCACTGCCCCCTGTCACACTCAAGGCAGGGTCGATGGGGAGGTTGTGGCGCCACCCCGTCACGCACAGAGCAGGGCCAATCAGGGGGTTGGGCCGCTGCTCCCTGTCACTCAGAGAATAGGGCTGATAGGCTGATAGGGGAGTTGGGGTACCGCCCCCGGTCACACACAGAGCAGGGAGGATCAGGGGGTTGGGACGCTGCTCCCTGTCACTCAGAGAATAGGGCTGATAGGCTGATAGGGGAGTTGGGGTACCGTCCCCTGTCACACACACAGCCGCAGGGTAATCAGGGGGTTTGTGCGCTGCCCCCTGTCACGCTGATCCCAGTGCCAGGAGGCCTCTCAGCTCCGCTGATCCTGGTGCTGGGAGGCATATTACCCTTTTACTATATAGGATAGAGGCCTGGTGCATGGGTGGGGCTGGCTGGGTTGCCCTGAAGGGGGTCCTGGGGCAGGGGGGGGGGCCCCACTGGGGTTCCTGGCCAGCCTGGGTGAGGGGCTGAGGGCTGTTTTCAGGCTGGTGGGTGACAGAAGCTCCCAACCGCTCCTTTTTTTCTTTTTTTCTTTTTAATTCTGGGCCAGCTTTAGCTCTGAGTCTCCAGCTCTTAGGCCTCCGCTGCTGAAAGTAGGTATCTGGTTTGTTTCAGTTCTACTATCAAAACAATGTGTAACTCCAGCTCTGAGATCCCAGCTTGCTGAAGGCTGGTTTCTGGGTTTTTTTTTTAGCTTCTATATTTATTAAAATGTTTCAAACTGCAGGCTCAGAGGCCTGCAAGGCAGGTGGGGAATGTTGGTTTCCTCAGTCACTGAAGTAAGCAAGCCTCATGTTAGTTTCAAGCTGCCCAGCTGCGGGCCGCCATCTTGGCTGTCAGTTAATTTGCATATCTTGCTGATTAGCCAATGGGAAGGGTAGCGGTCGTCCGCCAATTACCATGTTTCTCTTTTATTAGATAAGGATATGTATAGGCCATGGACACAGACAATAGTGTGACAAAGGCTTGGGAGGGATGCGTAAGGGGAGGAGGGGGTCATTGGGAAAACAACAACAACAAATAGAACAAAGTGGACATCTGTAGTACTTTCAACAGTAAAGATAATTTTTTTTTTTTTTAAAAAGGGTGTTGGATTTTGTCGATGCTTTTCCTGTGTCTACTGATATGATCATGTCCTGAAATAAGCCAAGCATAAAAAGACAATTTTTACTTTTTGTATTTGAAACTTTGTTATTAGATGTGTAAAAGTTTAGTATTAAATTCTCTTGAGGACTTGATTACTTTATTACTACAAAATAACCCTCATCTCTGACAATCATTTTGCTTGACATAGTTGCACAAGCTTTCTTTTGATTAGTGTTATCATTGTATATCTTTTTACTTTTAATTTATTTGTGTCTTTATATTTAAAATGCAATACCCAATACTGGTAGGTGTGGCTCAATTGTTTGATCAATATCCCATGCACAGAAAGGTTGCAGAATCAATTCTGGTCAAGGTACATGCCTAGATTGCAGGCCCTGGTAGGAGGGCATGCAGGAGATAGCCAATCAACATCTTGCAATTATATGATGTCTCTCTCTCTCTCTCTCTCTCTCTCCCTCCCTCCCTCCCCCCCCCTCTCCCTCCCTCCCTCCCTCCCTCCCTCCCCTTTTCTATCTCTCTAAAAATCAATAATTTTAAAAAATCTTTAAAGTGCAATGCCCTGATGCCTAATAGCCATAACAGTTAGATTTCATTTTATCAAATCTGACAATTTTTGCCTTTTAGTTGGTAGCTTTGAAAATTAATT
The DNA here is from genome assembly GCF_000327345.1 of Myotis davidii. Lineage (NCBI taxonomy): Eukaryota > Metazoa > Chordata > Mammalia > Chiroptera > Vespertilionidae > Myotis > Myotis davidii. The sequence continues at coordinate 1,599,428 of NW_006297812.1, read as the reverse complement.
CAATGAGTAAAATTATGGCTTTAATAGTAATATTATCACATTAGTAACATAACATAATTACATAATAGTTATCACAGTAGAAGCCCATGTTCTTACAATAGCACACAAGGCCTTCATTGCCTGCCCCATCCCAATTTCCACTTCCCTCTACCAAATTATAACTTTCTAACCTTTGACTTCTCTGACCATCTTTTCTTTGTTTAGATTCCTTCAGTCACAATGGCCCCCTTTCTCAAAGAACTCTCTGCCTCAGGTACTTGTTACTCCCTCAGCTTGAAACTTTCTTCTAGCAGACCTCTTCAAGTCTGTTCAAATACCACCATATCAAAGATGTCTTCCCCAATTCTACCATTTTAACAAAACTAATTTTTTTTAATATGTTTTAACTTTACATATAAAACTCTGTATGCTATTAGTGGGAATGAAAGAAAAGAAATCTATGGTCAAGTTAAGTCAACACCTGTTTTTTTCATTGATTGGTTTAAATTTTCATAAAGACTTGTTTGGTGTTGCTTTGGCTTTTGAGAGAGGCTTCAACATGATACGCTTCTAAATACATTCTGATGTTCTTGGCCAGTGGTTGGCAAACTCATTAGTCAACAGAGCCAAATATCAACAGTACAACGATTGAAATTTCTTTTGAGAGCCAAATTTTTTAAACTTAAACTATATAGGTAGGTACACTGTTATTAACTTAATTAGGGTACTCCTAAGGCTTAGGAAGAGCCACACTCAAGGGGCCAAAGAACCACATGTGGCTCGCGAGCCGCAGTTTGCCGACCACGGTTCTTGGCCATTCTCATCTCTATCAGATCAAGAGACACACTGAAAGCTGCCTTAACCAAAGAAATCTCTCTTTTTTCTGCCCCCACTCCCAGTGTGGATCTAGCAGGCTGGATAAGATTTTGTATTAATCTACATTTGCCCTCCTAAGGCACAGAAATCATATTTGGAAATGAAAACTTGTTTTTATGGTAATTTAACCTTTATTTGTTTTAAACTCCCCATACAGTGCTAACCATTTTGTGGAATGTGAATGCCAGAATTATCAGAGTAGAACTGCAGCCATAGGAAAATGAGATGATATTTTCTTGTAAGACATATTTTTAGAAATAGTATTAAATAGACGAAGAAATTCCCCTACACACTGATTTATAAACAGAACTTGATATTGCTAAATGGTATTGTAGAAAAATATATGCACAACATGAACACCGGTATTTATTTCAGTGGAAAACTGTAGATACCACAGTAATCCCTTCCCTTTGCTTATTATTTCTTTAAACTTTATGTCCTAATTTTTCTACACAATATTAGTATTTCCTTCCTGTTTTAACCCTTGGTATAGTGAGTACAGAACCTGCCTCCACAGGGGTGGAAAAGAACATTTTTGATGGATTTGTAAACTCTAGCATTTGTTAGGCATTCTTTATAGCTGCCACTGGTATCTCAAAAGACTAAGATTTATTCTCTATTTATCAGGCAATTGCAAATAATATAAAAAAGAAAAACAATAATTCTCAGTATTTTGGGTCCTACTTTATTGGTTATTATCTGGATTGCCAAAAATATGTGGCAAAAATATTTACCAAAAATGTCAAAATAGCAGAAAAAAACCCAACCCAAATTTTTAACAATATAGGTAAGGAACAAACCAAAAAAACCTCACCCAAATTAATGAGATAATGAAAGCAAACGAAGCATAAATAGTAAACCTAGGTACTTATGAAATTGAAAGCATGTTATACATTTCTCATTGCTTAAAAAAAAGTAGCTAAGATAAACCTTTTAAGAAGAACAAAGTCTGACCATGTGGTTTAGTAATGAATACAAATTCAGGGACAAATTAATGTCTAATATGAATTTGGTAAGAGCATGATGGATACCTAGAAGGCTTACTTCTTTTAACTCTATAAGTCCATTGGTCTAATTTTAAAAATCAGAACCACTCTCTGATTGGGTTCTGTTAATGGTCCCTCACACTGTGTAGTTGACTGAAAACAAACAAAAAAACAAAACTGAGAGAGGCTAGTAAGCCCGGCAAGCGGAATGGAGAAACTGAGACACAGTTTGCAGACATCTAGTAAACCCCATCTTCCCTAAACCAAGGACACTTAAGAACAAATGGTTTGCACTTCTCATCCCCAGCCAGAGGGTAATTAGCTTAAATCACCCAACTCAGGGAGACAGATAACAGAAATCCAACTAGTGCCTTTTGTGCCAACCACACCACGGACAGATGAAGTTAAGGGAATAAATATCATTCTGGTATATCAGCATAAAGCTAATGAGCATTCTATTCAGATTCTCCCCTAATACCTCCCATAGATGCCTAGCCTTTATACAAGTTCAAAAGGAAAGTCCTAGGCCCTCTTGCCCTCCCAGGAGCATGCTCAGCACCTTTCCCTTTCCCCTCTGCTTCCCCATGGACGTGCCTCTCCTAAACTCTAAGGGACCCCAGGAGGCTTGTAACCAGGGAGCAATGGTCAGCAGCAGATCATCCTGGGCTAATAAGCCCCTGAACCTGTGCCAAAGGTCCACTTTTCTCTGACTCCTTAGTGAGCCAAAGAAGCCCAGCCTAGGCCCATGTCCCCACCTCGTCCCTCTCCTGTTGCTTCTTGTATCCTAGGTCCTTCCTTATGTCACTGTCTACAGCTTTAATAAACATTCTTTAAATATCACCTGGACTTGTGTTGTGAAATCTTTCCTGCACAAAGTCAAGAACCGACACAATACCAGATGGCCTTAGGCAGACCCTAGCAGGGCCAGCTCCGCTTTCTGGTAACAAAACCTCAAGCTGTACAAAGGAGCTGAGGAAAACTTCAACATCTAGAACTGTTCTGGAATGAAATAGTTTTTGCTAGCTCGTTTATTTTATTAACTTAATAGACATGGTCTTAACTGATGAGAAACAAAATATACATTTATGTTACCTTTAAAGAGGAAAATCTTTACTCTTCTTCTACAATTAATATATGCACCTATTAGAATACTGGAAAGTCTAGCTAAGCAAGATATTTTTAATTTGAAAATAAAAATCAAGACCATAAATCTGGGTTTCTAGACTCAATGTTTGACTCAAGGAAGTGTTATTTTTCAATAGAATCTTGTGATTTTCTTTCATCACTTTGTAGAGAAAACTTTGGGGGAAAAATTAGATTACCTTTGTTGTTTAGTGACTTCCAAAGACG
>NW_006297812.1:1594749-1596192 GCF_000327345.1 Myotis davidii | reverse complement strand
AAAGAGTTAAGTTGCATGGGTTAAACCCAAACAGGGTTCACGAAGACCCTGAACTACCATGAGAAACATGGTTACTAAGAATGGCCTTTTGCAGAGCACTTAATTTTTAGTGTGACAAACCAAGGATCTATGCAGTTCACCCTATTTGCATGTCTCTTCCTAATGATTAATTATAATTCATAATTTATGATTAGTCCAAGTTCCTATTTAAAGCCAATCCTTTTTTTTTTTTAATCCTCACCAGAGGATATTTTTCCATTGATTTTTACAGAGTGAAAGACAGAGGGAAAGACAAGACAGAGAGAAATATCAATGTGTGAGAAACACATCAATTGGTTGCCTACTGCATATGCCCTGACCAGGGCCTGGGAGGGGACGAGCCTACAACCAAGGTATGTGCCTTTGACAGGAATTGAACCAGGGACCCTTCAGTCAGCAGGCCTATGCTCTATCCACTGAGACAAACTGGCTAGGGCTAAGGACCTTTTTTTTCTTTCTTTCTTTCTAGGAATTCTAAATGATTTCATTTTTTTTCTTATATTGTTAATTTTTCCATCTTTATTGGATACAAATATGGTGAAATATCCCCCATATTAAAAGTCAGACATAACCAAAACTAAATAAAAAACACTCTCTTGGTCCTTTACCCCATCTGCTACCATCTTATCTATCTGTGCCACCCATAACAAAACTTAAAAAATTGTCTAATCTCACTTATGGTGTTTGACACAGTTGATGACTTTGACTCTTAAAACACTCTTCTTTCACTTCTTTCTTTCAAATATATTTTTATTGATTTTTTACAGAGAGTAAGGTGAGGGATAAAGAGTTAGAAACATCGATCAGCTGCCTCCTGCACACTCTCTACTGGGTATGTACATGCCCTGATCAGAATCGAACCTGGGGCCCTTCAGTCCGCAGGCCGACACTCTATCCACAGAGCCAAACCAGTTAGGGCTCTTCTTTCACTTCCTGATCACCTCAGTTTCCAAGTCTTCTGTCTTCCTAACTGTTACTACTTGATCTTCATTACTGACTCCTCATCATTACCTGGATTTCTCATGTTGGAGTATACCAGGGCCCACTATTTGGTCAGTGTTTTGGTTTTAAAGATATGCTAGTAACTCCCAATTTTAAATCTCTTACTCCAGCTTCTATACCCTTCATCTAATTCTATGACATTTTCCTCATAATGTCAAAAATTTATCTAAGCTTAACATACTCAAATCGGAACTCTTAATTTGTAAAAGCATCTTCTTCCCTAAGAAACCTGCTCTATCACCTTCAACTCTGGGGGAAAAAATCAACCAACTGCTCAGGCCAAAACATGGAAATCATTCTTCACATCTCTCTCTGATGTCCCACAGGCCTAATATAAAAACTTACCATTTCTTTCTACCCCCCCCCCCGCCAATTTATTAAAATCCTCACCTGACCATCTAT
>NW_006297812.1:1586550-1594726 GCF_000327345.1 Myotis davidii | reverse complement strand
ATAGTTAATTGGTTTTTAGAGAGAGAGAGGAAGGGGAGAGAGAAACATCAATGTGATAGAGAAACATCAACCAGTTGCCCCCTGTATATACCCCGACTAAGGATTGAACCTGCAAACGAGGTATGTACCCTGACTGGAAATTGAACCTGCCACTGTTTGGTGTATGAGACAAAGTTCCAACCAACTAAGTAACCCGACCAGGGCAAAATTTATCATAATTTACCAAAATTTACCTTCACATCCATCACCCTAATCCAAAACACCATCATAACCTCACTTGGATTAATGTATTCTCCATGCACCAACAGAATAAGTGTTTAATCCTCTAATCGCAACCATCCACTGATTTTCCATTCACCCAGACTAAATTTAAAGTCTCTTACCAAAGCTTCTAGGAACCTATGGCATGGTCCCTGGCGATCCAGTTATCCTCATTTCCAGTAGCACTGTTCTTTATGTATATGTTGTAGCCACCCTGGCTTCCTTTTTATTCCTTAAGCAAGGAAAGCACATTCTTTTCTCAAAATTTTGCATTTGCCAGTCTCTCTGCCTAGATTTATTTCCACCTAGATATGTTCATGGTTTGCTTTGTTATTTTATTTAAGTCTGTGTTTAGATATTGCCCATTAAGAGCGGCCTTATTACCTGACAACTCAAACTAAAGTGTTACCCCCTCCTACCCACTCACTTTCCAGCTCCGTTAATCTACATTTTTCATTATAGATTAAATGAAAAACTTAATGATAATGATGATAAATCAGGCAACATCTGATATTTATTAGAAATAAAGTGCAAGTTTGCTTCAATATTTGAACAACATCTATTATTTGCTTCACTTTCTGGTTGGCTCAATAAATAAATGCCTACTTTAAAAATGTTCTTACATTCTATAAATCAGCGGTTCTCAACCTGTGGGTCGCGACCCCTTTGGGGGTCGAATGACCCTTTCACAGGGGTCTCCTAAGGCCATCGGAAAACACATATATAATTACATATTGTTTTTGTGATTAATCACTATGCTTTAATTATGTTCAATTTGTAACAATGAAAATACATCCTGCATATCAGATATTTACATTATGATTCATAACAGTAGCAAAATTATAGTTATGAAGTAGCAACGAAAATATGTTTATGGTTGGGGGTCACCACAATATGAGGAACTGTATTAAAGGGTCGTGGCATTAGGAAGGTTGAGAACCACTGCTATAAATAAATAATATAAATATTTGTATAAGCACAAATGTTACTACCCTATCTAATAAGTGTAAAAAAGTTACTAATGTCAATAAGGCATGACATTTAGATTTATTTAAAATATTAGATTCTTTACTATCATATTTAGATAGGCAGTTTTATATGCCACTTAGAGTAAAAATAACACCTTATGTGCTTACAGGTTGAACTATTTTAGTCTAAATTATAGTTATGTATTTATTATTGCAAGAGTAAAATTTTAAAAATAATAATTATAAAAACTTAACTTTATGTTAAAAAAATTAAGAACTCTATAGAGTTCAACAGAGAAAGAGATTAATAATAATACAAATATTAAAAGAGAATGCAGCCCTGCCAGTTTGGCTCAGTGGATAGAGCATTGGTCTACAGACTGAAAGGTGCCAGGTTCGATTCCGGTCAAGGGCACGTGCTCAGGTTGCAGGCTCGATCCCTAGTAAAGAGCATGAAGGAGGCAGCAGACAAATGATTCGCTGTCGTCACTGATGTTTCCATCTCTCTCTCCCTTTCCCTTCCTCTCTGAAATCAATAAAAATATTTTTTAAAAGAAATACAGTACGTAGATAAGAGTAAGGAATAATGTTAGAAGGATGTTAGTCAAGAAACGGTGATAAAAATTTTAACTAACAAAAAGTATAATAAAAAATATTTGGCTTGCTGAAATCTAGATTTTTGTAAAATTGTTTGACATATTTATGTTGCCAACATTAGATAAAATTACTTTTAAGAACAAAATTTATTGTCGGTTATTTAATTCTACATAACTATGAATACCTCAAGGGGAAGCCCTATCTTGTGAGGATGAAATAAAAGTGAAATATCTCAAAAGGAATATACTTGCCATCTCAAAATTTCTCAAAGAGGAAAAATATTATGTGGATATTATCCACAAAAATATTCAGCATAAACAACCTTCAATCCAGATATATAAACAAAAAGAGAAAAAAAACTGGGTACATCAAATATTTATTTTCTCACTTATAAAATATCAAAACAAGACATTAAAAAGAATACTCATTTAGGAACAATTTGTTAAATTGAAATTTTGCATCCATGAAGGTTTTTTAAAAAGTTTGACAAAATCATTGATATAGATTAAAACAATTTTCAGGACACCAAATACAAAGAATTTTGAGATTTGTTGAAGCTGTGGATCCTATACTCAAGGTTCTTTCTAGCAAACATATTATTGAAATACATTTTCCTAAACTATTGTACTGTATACAAATAGCTATCAACAGTTGCAAATAGCTATCAACAAAGTGAATGTGTACAGGATGCAACCTGTCCATGTTTCTCTTTCACATCGATGTTTCTCTCTCCTTTCCTCTCTCTAAAATCAATAAAACATCCTAAGGTAAGGATTAAAAAAATATGGCTGCACAAACCAAGGAAAGCCTTGAAGCACTATTTTTAAAATAAGGGCAACAACATAGCAGATATTACTAACAGAATCACTCTTTACTTGAAAATTAGTTAGAAACATCGATCAAACTAAATCTTTTACAAGATTACAAGAAAGTAATCTTGCTAGAACCTGCTGATTCTTTAAGGAACCAAACTTGTCATAAGAGTTTAAGTATTCTCTGCATGTTTTCTGCTGTAAAGACCCACTTATTATGCTAGCCCAGGAGGAGGATGAAATTGCTATGCAAGTGATGAAAGCTGAGATGCAGATAAAAATTCAGGGAAGATTTTGTTATGTTGAAAGCCAATTATGTTGCTGTACTGTCACATTTCTAGAACCGAGATTTATCTTCTGCGAACAGAACAAATAGCATGGTTTATGGGATTGCTTCTATAACACTGAGATCATCATAGACCATAGACTACTGTTTAGTATTCTAACTGTGCAAGGTAGTTGGCCATAGGCAGAATTTATTAGCTCAGTGTTTTGAGAAATTACTGTTCCTATATAAAATTTGATGCCAAAAATTTTGTGATACTACTGCTATAGTAATATCTATGTTTTACTGGATAAAATTTCAGATATATACAGCAAGTTCATTTTATGATGATAATAATCCAGTTTAAAGTTTGGCTGTATATTAATCATAAATCTCAGGTTTTGGGCCATGATGTATTTTTCTATGCAATTCCAATATTAATATACTTATCTGTTTATAGTATCTATCACCTTCACTAAATATAGAGATTCCTGTTGGCAAGAATCTCATGTTTTCTTCTTTGCTGTGAATTTCCAGCACTTTGAGAGGTGGGTGACACATAATAAAAGCTTAATAAACACTGAATGAATAAATTAATTAATATATAAAGAACATACATCTATAGATCTTCTAGCTGAATATAATATGTAAAAATAAGGATGATGGGAGTTTTAGGACAGATACAGACTGCTTTTCCAATTTTGTTGTAAATCTTTTTATGAATGATTTTATTGCGTACCTACTAGGTGTAAATACTTTACTGAGGACTGTGAGAGTTACTAAGATGAGTTGGGAAAATAAAGAGTTTTCTTTTTCAAGAATACAAACTACGGCAGAACCTTCAAAAATAGAGTAAGGCACCTCAGAAAAATAAATAAAAAACAAACTAATTTAAATAAGATTACTCTTAAAATTTTGAATCTTAAGACAAAATAAAAATCTTCAAATGTTAGATTGAAGAGTAGGGTATAAACCAGAATATTCATTGGATAGGTTTAGATAGAAGATAAAATCTCAGAAATATATCATGGGTACTATAGATACATCTTGGGGGGTTAAATCATGATGATAGGGAAACATGAAATAGATTTATGTCAGTTTGAGAATAACCCAAAGATTGACTGAATCATTCATTTATGCAACAGAAATCTATTGAAAAACCTTGTGCAAGCCAGTGTTCTACACTTTCGGATAGAACAGTGAATGAACAAAAATATCTGCCCTTACGAAGCTTTCATTTAGTGGAAGGATACAGAAAAAAATAAACAAGTAAAACGTAAAGAATAGTAGATAGAAATTTAGGCTATGAAGAAAAGTGAAGGAAAGAGGATAAAAGTACCAAAGAAGGGGCAGGTTGCAATTTGGAACAGGATGATCAAAGAAGGCATCACTGAGAAGGCGATGTGTGAGCCAAGATCTGCAGGAGGTAAGAAAACTTTCTGGCAGATTTCTGGGGAAGTGCAGTCCAGGTAGAGGAAACAGCCAGGCTAAAGTTCTTCAGAGGGCGTGTGCCAGGTTGTTCACTGAATAGCAAGGACACAGTAAATGAACAAGCAAAAAGGAGGAGAGGAAATTAAGAGGGGCAATGAGCCGAATCTTAACTTGTAAGTTGCTGTAAAATTTTTGTTAAATGAATGTGCTGAGAAGTCAGGGGGACATTCTCTAAAGGGGTGACATAATCTGACTTATGTCTTAACCAGAACATTTAGTTCTCTGTTGAGAACTAATCAGAAAGGGGACAAGGGTGGAAGCAAGGACCAGTTAGGCAGCGGCGGCATTAATAATGACTCCAATCAAGGGAGTAGCAGTGAAAGTGGTGAGAGATATCGCTGAATATATTTTGAACATAGAGGCAAGATGATTTTTTTTCTGGTAGAATGGATGCAGAATACGCAGAAGAGTTTACAATGGCTCCAAGACTTCTGGCCCATGCCACAGAAAGGATGGAGCGGTCATTTACTTTTCTGGGTATAACTGTGAGTAGTACAAGTCTTTTGGTAAAGGGGTGGAGTTCAGTTTGGAATATGTTCAGTTTGAGATGTTGATTGAACATCCAAGTGAAAATGCTGAGTATGCACCAGAGTTAGGAAAGAGCTAGAAATCTAAGGATAATCAAAGTTAGATGGGATTCAAGATTGTGCGATCACTGGGTGGAGTATAGGTAGAAAGAATCAGAGGACTGTGCTCCAAAAAATCCAGCGTTAGAGATGATGCTGAAGACCAGACAGTGAAGCAGACAGACAAGAAGAAAATAGAAGAGCATGGTGACCAGGAGGCCAACTTATAAAAACGATTCGGGGGCAGAAGGTGAATGCTACAGTTTGATAAAAACTCCAGCACTTCATCATGAAAGGGCACTTCAGTGTGAATACTCTCATTTTCCATATAATTTTCATACACTATTTAACTACTCTTGAATTTGATGTTTTATTTTTACCATCTTTAAAACTAGAAATAATATCCACCTCGTTATAAATATTACTACATTTAATGTAAAGTGCATTTATGCCTGACATCCAAAAAGTGCTGTTCTTACGAATGTTCATTTTTCTCCTTCCATACTTCATTTGATCACTTAAAATTTTTGAATATATGTTTGAAGTGGTGTATTGAAATAAAAGAAAATTACGTGAAGCTCAAATTTAAGTAACTACTATATTTTACTGCTAGGGAAGTAAGAAGAGCTATAAATATGGACCCAAAAAGGGCATAATGAGACACAGTGCTGATTTAGAAATGCTAGTCTGGCTCCTTAGAGATTGTCAGGGTTCAAGAGGAAGAAGTAAGAGCTAGAGGCTCACATATTTTTTATCTTCAGTCTCTTTGAAGTGGGCAATGAAAGTAAAATGCAATGTAAAAAGCGTTTAAAAAGCAATATACGTGGCTAAGGTAACAATAAAAATCTTAGTAGACATTCTAGAAACTATGAGACTGAATATTAATTTGAAAAAAAGACAAAATGCAGCACCTAAAAAGAACCTCAGGAAAACATGAGTGAAGGAGGTGTAAGGGCTGATACCTATACTGGGGAAAAACCTGCTTCCCAGCATTGCAAAAGGGCAGGATTTGAAGGAAGCTGCACAACAGCACCATTTGGTACACAGTGCCCTAAACTTAGGCCTAATGCAGACGTAACTCAGGCCATTGCAGGGGACCAATCTGGGGGTAGTGGATATAAGGAGACAACCTACGTGATTCTAGGTTGCAGTACTACTGCTATTTACTCCTATAGTACTGTACTTTCTCCGGCATTTTAATTGTTGTTACTTATTCCGTTATCTTTCTTCCCTGATAAATTGTAAGGATAGTTCATGTGTCATACTGACTGGCGTTTATTAATAACAACAACAACTAACTCTATTTATTACTTCAATCTCCCCAGACTTCAAGGTCCCTAATGGTTGATATAAACAATAAGATCCCATCATAAGAAGGAAGGATGATAGGATTTGGTACTATGTAAATGGACCAACCACTGGCTGGCTTGAGTTGGGCCAAAAGAATTGAGTAGACTTGAAGAAGTCACTATAAATTTTGAAATGAAAAACATGGAACCTAAGCAGAAACCCAATAAAAAAAAAAAAATGAGCATGAAAGCTTGCCATTGATAAATGGTACTCCAAGTCTGGTTAGCAAAGGTATAAAGGGGAGATATTTAGGAGTCCACTAAATGTGTCTAGAATACTGGGTCTGTTTAGCATATTCAACTCTGTGTAACAGTACAGGGTATTAAAAAAAACTCACATTTAATTAACTAACTAACCAAGAGTTAAAAATAAGATATACTAATAAAACGTATAGTCTGAAATATTAATAGTTTCATATTTAAGCATGTTACAGGCAACAGCAGTTTCAGTTCCCCTTTTTGCCAGCCTTAATCACAGGAATGTAGCAGATGCTGATGGCTAGCCAGGCCTGCAACTTCCTGTCCCCAGATATTAGCAATAAAACCTGCACGGAGAAAAAAATGCTAGATGCTGACACACACAAAAGAGAACATCAAAACCACCCAACATCTAGAACATGAAACTTCAAGTTGCCAGAATTCTTTAGTTCCCTGCTTCCCACAACCTCCCTATAAAGAAACCCTTTGCCTATCCTGATATATTAAGATAGGATTTGTGACAAGAGTGTCCCCATCTTCTCAGGTGACTGGCATTTGAATAAATCTTTTTATTTTTTTCATCAGAATCTGTCTCACAAGTTTGGCTTTGGTGGCAGCACGCAGTCAAACCTTAATTTCAGTTACAACTGGGTACTGGAGATGAAGGTCTGTGGATCCTAGCTTAGAATCAACTCATGCGCTAGGTTGGAACAAAAACTGGAGATGTAGAGTCAAGGAAACTGTGAAAATTTGAGAATACGAAGACAGAAAACAATAGCAAATGCTGGCCCCATAAGATTTATGAACTGGATACAGGACATGCTGAAATTTAAAATGATCAACACAGAAGAATCAGCATATACTGGGGAAATGGGCTCTATGAGCTATTCTGTAGCCCAACAGAAAAACAGAGAGAGGAAATCAGGAACCAAAGAAACTTTCCTAAGATGTTATTTCTGAAGAATAGGCAGAAAATTTGAAGCTGGGAAAATAATTCCAGGGTTACAATAGGAAATAACTTATCTAGTCGATTTATTTGTTCATTCCTTAGTTCATTCATCTATTTAGCAGAGAGTATAATGGGTACTGGAAATGCAGTGAAAAAAAAAGATCTTGCTCTAAGATCTTACGGAGTGGAGAATATAGAATACAAGACTCTCTTTGGCTGAGATTCTTTGAGTACCTAAGGGTTCTCTGGCTTTCTCTAAATTACCAGCCTTCAGAGGAGAGTCTTAAACCTTATTCCAACTAAGATTCTATCCATATTGGGAAATGATCCCTCTAAAGCAGCGGTTCTCAACCTGTGTGTCATCCTTTTAGTTACTTGAAAGCACAAGACTTGTTCTTGAATCTGGCCTTTCTCTTGTTTGGCACATTCTTGCCTCTCTTCCTCGCTCGGTCTATTTCTACTAAGTTCTCCACTTAAGCATCACTTCCCTGATCCCATGTAGGTTGGTGCTCCTGCTATTTGCTCTCACAAACTTCCTTTTCCAGGAAGCTTATTTTTATTCAGTTGTTTATCTCTTCTGATAAATTCTAAGAATAGCTCCTTGGGACATGATATATATTTATTTTTTTAAAATATATATTTTATTCTGCATTAGGAAGGTTGAGAACCTTTTTGCCTTAGGATCAAATATAATTCCTTAATATATTATCATGGCTTAGC
>NW_006297812.1:1564694-1586536 GCF_000327345.1 Myotis davidii | reverse complement strand
GACCTGAAAAATGGGAGCAATTTTGATTTTAACACATTGCTCAATTTATTTATTTATTTTGTTTTTATATATATATTTTATTGATTTTGTACAGAGAGGAAGGGAGAGGGACAGAGAGTTAGAAATATCGATGAAAGAGGAACATCGATCAGCTGCCTCCTGCACACTTCCCACTGGGGATGAGCCCGCAACCAAGGTACATGCCCTTGACCGGAATTGAACCTGGGACCTTTCAGTCTGCAGGCCGATGCTCTATCCACTGAGCCAAACCAGTTAGGGCAGATATATATTTATTTTATTTATCATTCTATATTCAGTCACCTCAGCAGTGTTTGACACCAAGATAGGAACTATGGTAAATCAATTTACTAACCACTCCATCTCCAGTACTTTATTCAGAGCATAGCATAAAATAGCTGTGTACAACATTTTTGATTCAATGAATAAATAAATGAATGCCACCCATAATCCCAGTCAGTCTCACCTTATTTTCACAAGACCTCTGTAATGAACAGGCACTATGCCTTAAAATGAAAGGCTCTGGGATTTTAAACTTCATCTGGAACTGGGCTCAAGCTGCTGTATACTTGTTTGGATTCAGTCTGATCCTTATCCTATATAATAAAGAGCTAATATGCTAATTAGGCTGGATGGTGGAACGACCTTCAGGAACAATCAGTGGGTGGGGGTGTGAGGCAGCCTTGCACGAATTTCATGCATCGGGCCTCCAGCACTTTCATAAGAACCCCAAAGCAGGCATTTTCCTTTAATAATAGCACTTCTAATTTTCCCTGTCTACCATGCTCTCATTCCTTTCTTTCACACCTAAGTAGCTACATTGCTCCTCTAAACATCACCAGTTGCTCTGATATGTATCTATGAAACAGAGAAAGCACATATGAAAACAAAGCTCCTAGCAGACCCTGAAACGGACAAGTGAGCCCCAAACTTTAAAGCTTAACCCGAGGGAAGTAGATATCTTTGTACATTTATAATTGAAAAAATATTAAGGTCTGAAAACAAAACAATAAAAAGAAACCCTAAGTGTTGATAGAAATAATGAATATTACATATTTCCTGTTTGAAAAGATAGAAAATAAGCTATGATTAAGCCTGAAAGTTATTTGAGGGTTAGGCAGGTATGTCACATTACAATAAAGGCTAAATGGCTAGAAAGCTTTTAAGAAAATTACACTATAGAATATTTTTTAGTTTTGATGACCAGTATTCAATACATTCAATATGAATAAACATGTCAGAAAAACAAAAATGTCTGTAAAATTCTTTTCAATATTAACTTCAGTATCAATAATATATCACTATGTACACATAATATATATATTAAGTGAACTTAAAACACAGAGTGTAATATAGGATACTAGTTGCAGCAAATATAGTTTTTGCTCTTTATACAAATAATCTAAAAAAGCAAACAATACTGATATATATATATATGAAGTTATAAATTCTCATAGCTGTGCAATTATAACATACTAGACCTTCAGAGAATTTCTATATTCTTCTAAGAACACCCATCGGCTATTTGCCCTTCCTCTCTGCCTTCTCCATTCTCCTTCCCTTCTCTCCCTCCAATTTTTCGGCATTTATTGAAAGATGATGTCCAGGCATATACACAGCAGGCATATACACAGCTAATTTTAACCTCATTTTCATGTTCAGTAACTTTTCCTCCAATAATACAACAACTTAGAGACTGGTTTTACTAGAGATCTAACGAACATTCAGATGATCCCATTTGTAGGCTGGCAGGATAGAGTATGAAGAGAGGAAAACAACAAAACACCCCCTGGTGGAGGTGTCTAAACAGATGAGAATAGGAATCAAGCTCTGAGGATGAGCCTTCAGTGGCAGAAGGTCAACTTGCTTTGTATTAGAACAGAAGTGAGGAGAGTAGGTTCAACTTAGGTGGGAAGAAGTGCAGGAATTTTCAGGTGGTCATAGTGCATAGCCTACATTTTCTCTGTAAAGGGAAAGTGTTCTGCTTAGGAAAAGGGGAGGCAGCATGTGGGTCTTCAGAAAAGTAATGAAGGTTTGAAACCTTCGTTGTGGAGAACAGCAGCAATGCTCAGGGCACACCCAACGCTGAACCCTTCATATCTGAAGTTTCACTAGCAGAGCTCGGCAGCTGGTGCACTGACAGAGACCGATCCAAGTTGAATGGTTTTCAGGAAAGATAAAGCATGGAGGAAAGTCAGTTAGGGTCCTGGGGAGAGAATGGTTTAAGTATGGGCTGTGGTTCCATGCAGACCTGGGCAGGATCAGGAAAGAAAGAGACAGACTGGGAGAACACTGAGCAGGTAGGGTCTGGAAGTCTAAGGCAGCAAGAAAGTAAGAGGGAAATGTGTTTGTGGTAAAGGAGGGATATGTACCTTCTAGGGTTCAGTGATGCAGCACAATGAGTGATGACAAGGTTAAAGATGCTGACAGGAGTGCGCACGCCTAACAGAAGCATGGGTGAAGACTGCTGCACCTGGAAGGACACTAATCAAGTTATTCATATGATATTAGAAGTTGATGTGATTAAAAAAAGGCTGTTTATGAAACAGGTGCCACAGCAGAGGATGAAGTACTCAGACATCAATGCAAAACCACAGGCACAGGGATACACTGCATGCACCAACTAACGTGCACCATTTGCTATTATTAAAATAAAATCACTCTTCTTCCCTCTATATCATCCCTGTTCTATTGAATTTTCCTGCAGTTACATAATGGGATCACTCTGAAAAATAATTGATCAATTTGAGGGGAAAAAAAGAAAAAGCAGCTCTCTATTGGGAAGTGGGAGGGGTTGGAGAGAGAGGAATAACATTCCCTAAAGGAAATCAGTCACAGCTGAGTCAGTTTCAGTTATTCAGTTATTCTGTTATATTATTATACAGATGGTTTCTGTATAACCCATCTGTATTGTAGACTTTTCTCTAAATTCTCAAAAATTATGAAAAGACACAATAAGCAGAAAATAGTATATAAAATAACAGATGAAAAAATAAAAATTAAATGGTTGTTTATGTACACAATCATAATATTCTCACTAGTTGCTAGCAAAAAAGTTATCTCAATGTGTGTATATAATACAACAATTGCAGTCATGCAGTGGAGTCACTAAATGATTTAGTCTTACCTGTATTGCAAGGGCACGAGACACAAGCCCTCGGAGGTACTGTAAAGGGTCTTCTGGACCTTCCCACTTGCTCTGCCATGTGTGAGGACACTGCAATTTAAAAAGGGTCCAAATTAAGCTTATATATATAATATTATATATTTTCAATAGCCAAGATATGGAAGCAACCTAGGTATCTACAGAAAGATGAATGGATAAGGAAGCTGAAATATTGAGCCATAAAAAAGAATGAAATCTTGTCATTTTCGACAACATGGATAGTCCTAGAGAGCATTATGCTAAGTGATAAAAGTCAGACATGGAACAGCAAATACCATGTATATGGTATTAACTTATATGGGGAACCTAAAAAAAATACAAACAAACTCATATCTACACTAATAAAAGACAAAGATGCAAATTGACCATACCTTTGATATGCCTTAAGCCATGCCTATGAGCCAATCAGAGCGACTATATGCAAATTAACCCAACCAAGATGGCGGCCGGCAGCCATGGAGCTGGAGCAGGCAGGAGGTTTGGTTGCTCCAGTGATGGAGGAAGCCAAGCTTCCCACCTGCCGCGGCTGGCTCTGAGCTCCACTCAGGCAACAAAGTTTCAACTATAGAAGATTAAACCCCAGATACAGCCTTTCAGCTGAGCACGGCCATGGAGCTGGAGTGAGCAGAAGGCTTGGGTTGCCCCTGGTGATGGAGGAGGCCAAGCTTCCCGCCCGCCCTGGCTGGCTCTGAGCTCCACTCAGGGCTATAAAGTTTCAATTATAGAAGGTAAATAAATCCCAGAATGAAAAAAAAGAAAAGAAAAAAGGAGAGGCTGGACATCCCCCGAGGGCTGCCGGGCTGCCAGAGGGATATCTGACTGCCAGCGTGGACCCAATCCCCCAGGGAGCGGGCCTAAGCCAGCAGTTGGATATCCTTCAAGGGGTCCCAGACTGTGAGAGGGCATAGGCTGGGTTAAAGGACCCCCTGAGTGCACAAATTTTTGTGCACCGTGCCTCTAGTGTGTGTGTGTGTGTATTTGTTAATATATCTGAGGATATTTTTCTTTTGATTTTTAGAGAGAGTAGAAGGGAGTGATGATGGGGAGAGAGAGAGGAAAAAAAACACAACACATTGATTTGAGACACACAGTTTTTTAAACCCAAAATACTTTTTAATATTAAATACTAGAGGCCCGGTGCACAAAAATCTGTGCACTCAGGGAGGTCCCTCAGCCCGACCTGTGCCCTCTCGCAGTCTAGGACTCCTCGGGGGATGACCACCTGCTGGCTTAGGCCCACTCCCTGGGGGATTGGGCCTAAGCTGGTAGTCAGACATCCCTCTGGCAGCCTGGGAGTCCTTGGGGAATGCCCACTTGCCAGCGGGGAGAATGCCTACGCTGCAGTCGGGCATCCTTAGTGCTGCTGAGGAGGCGGGAGAGGCTCCTACCATCACTGCTCTACTGGTAGACACCCCCCAGCGGGGACCCTCACCCCATGAGGGTGTGGCCAGGCTGGATGAGGGGCTGATGGCTGTTTTCAGGCTGGCCATGGCCCTCAGCCACCTAAGCCCCCTGTGGAGGCTGGCTGGAAGCAGGTATCTGGGAATTATTTGTCTTCTATAATTGAAACTTTGTTGCCATGAGCAGAGGCCTCAGCCAGCTCAGGGATGGCGGGAAGCCTGGCTTCCTCCATCACCCGGGCAACCAAGCCTCCTGCTTGCTCCAGCTCTGTGGTTGCTGGCCGCCATCTTGGTTGGGTTAATTTGCATATAGTTGCTCTGATTGGCTGGTGGGCGTGGCTTAGGGCATAGCAAAGGTACAGTCAATTTGCATCTTTATCTTTTATTAGTGTAGATTGAAATCAAAGTAAACTGGACATAAATTTAGGAAAGATTAATAGGCCCTGGTCAATGTGGATCAATGGATAGAACATTGGGCCTGTGTACCAAAGGATCATGCTTTTGATTTTCAGTCAAGCGCAGGCACCTGGATTGCAGGTGTCATCCCTGGCCAGGTAGGGGAGAATGCTGAAGGTCAATCAGCATTCTGAGAGACACACATTGATTGATTGCCTTCTGTGTCCTGACTAGGGCCAGGAACAGAACCTACAACCCAGGTTCTTACCCTTAACTTGGAATCAAACCTGTGACCCTTAAGTTCATGGGTCAATGTTCTAACCATTTAGTAACACCAGCCAGGGCAACAGACTCATATTTTCTGAGAATAAATTGATGGTTGCCAGAGGGGGGATGTGTAAAAAAGGTACAAACTTCCAGTTATAAAATAAATGTCACAAAGATATAATGTACAGGTCAGGGAACATAGTCAATAATATTGTAATAACTTCTTACAATGACAGATGGGTACTAGACATATAGTAATGATCACATAATAAGGTATATAAGTGTTAAATCACTACGTTGTACACCTGAAACTAATATAATATTGTATGTCAACTGTATGTTAATAAAAATAAATTTTTTTTAAAGTGATAAGATGCCACTTCTGAGATTAGGTTACAAAGTACTGTGACTCCTGCCTAGCTCACTTTTACTCTCCCCTTCCTCACTCTAAGTGAAAAGTTAACAAATTGTGAGTGCCTCATAAAGATGTCCATAGTGCAAGGAACTGATGTGTTCAGTCCACAATCAGAGAGGGCCTGAGGCCTGCCAACAGCCATCTCACAGATGCCCTTAGAAGCTGAGATCTGCAGCCCTGACTGACCCTGATTGTAGACTTGACGGAGACCACGAGACAACACCCAGCTAAGCCTCACCCAGATTTTCGTCCCACAGAAGCTGTGCCATAATTTTTTGTTGTTTTGTGCCACTAAGTTTTAGGGCAATTTATTATGTAGGACTAGATAACTAAGAGAATTAATGGTATCAGTCTCAGGTGTAATACATTAATTCTACCACTGGTAAGTCCTTATTCAGCCATTCAGCATTACTTACTGAGTGCCTACAATGTAAAGGCATTATGAGGCCCTTAATATTATAGAGCTTATAATTTACTGGGGGATAAAGAAAAATGTGTTATTCAATATAGGAAGAATATTACATAGTGTTTAATTCTATGTAGAGACATACAATATGATAAGTGATATAAGTAATATGACATGATAGTGATATGATAGGAGACTATGGGAATAAAAGATAAAATGTAGTCTTTAAATAGCAACAGAAGAAAGGTAGAAAGAACCAATAAAGAAGATACACCGTTAAAATCCCTTGTGGTGCTTTACTAATGAGTTATAGATCATGTCTGCAGTTCTTAGGATAAAATAATTTAATCAAAGAATTCTTAAAAGAGGTAGCTGAAAAGCTCTGAAAGTAGTATTGGATTTTGACTAAAGGTAGAAAGAACTGGAGGGAACTTTTACAAGCTAACATTTATTGAGTGCTTACTCTGTGTTAGCAACTGTGCTGAATGCTTGATGGGCACCATCTCATATAGTCCTTACAATAATCCTCAGAAGCAGGTGGTATTGTGACTTCCATTTGACAGAGAGAAAACGAAACACAGAGAAACAGTTGGCCCCAATTCACAGGCAGGTAAACGGCAAATCCAGGATGTGCACCCAGGCAACTTGGCTCTAAGCCGGTTTACCAGCATCAATACTGCCTTCAACATATTTTCCACTTTTATATTGCTCCACCTATACCATGCCATTTGAAATTAAACATGAGTGATAATAAATATTATTTGTTACAAATCTACTCAAAATGAGAATTAAAAGTATAATCATGGGCAAACTAAGGGTTAGACTAGTTTTGTTTAACTAAACTTGAAGTTTTTTAACAAATAAATGGGAAACTTGAACACAGGTCTAACCCTAAATGTAACATATTTTTGGTATCCCATGTTTTTCATGAAAGATATCATAGAAGCTGAACAGGATATGAGCAGGTTATTCATTTGTTCATTCACTATTTCAAGTTTCCATTAATAGTTTATTCAGCAGGCATCTGTTAAATAGCTGCTATTTGGAAATCTTTTGTTAGACGCTAGGGATACAAAGTTATAAAACAACTAAAGGCCTGGTGCATGAAATTCTTGCACTGGGGTGGAGGGGGATGTAGGGGGGTGATCCCTCAGCCCAGATTTCGAGAAGGTGCAGGCCAGGCCAAGGGACCCCACCGGTGCATGATCGCGGCCTGGGAGGGATGTGGGAGGTTGGCCAGCCAGGAAGGGACCACAGGAGGGCTCCAGGGCGTATCTGGCCCCACTCACTCAGTCCCGATCGGCCAGACCCCAGCAGCAAGCTAACCTACCAATCGGAGCGGCTGCCCCTGGTGGTCAGTGCACGCCATAGCAAGTGGTTGAACAGCCTTTCCACATCATTAGCATACTATGCTTTGATTAGTTGAATGGCTGACCGGATGACTAGACACTTAGCATATTAGGCTTTCATTATATAGGATTCCTGTCCATAGAAGGTTGTGCTAAAGGGGGAAATAGAGAACAAAAGAGACAGCTACAGATGATACTATAAGTTCCCTGATCGTGACAAGCACTGTTCTACAAAACACAAAGGTGTGCCCACCAAATCCACACTGAGTATAAGGGCAAGAGTCAGGAAAAGCTTTCCGGGAGAGATCATGCTTGAGGTGAGTCTCAAAAGATAAAGAACTTATAGTCAAGTAAAGAAAGACAGCAGGAAAAGGAAGGCACACAAGTAAAGAAAACACAAGGGACCTGGAACAATGATTTAAGGAGGAGACCAAAAAGTGTTTGAATGTTGTTTTAAGGAGTTTAAACTGGAAAGCAATGCTAACCTAAATTAAGCTTTACCCAGCAAAGTCACACAATCAGACTTGGGTTTTAAAACGATTACCCTAGTGAACTAGGGAGAGCAGGCTTAGGGGAGTGAAACTGCAGTCAGGGAAGTCCGGAAGCTGCTGTAATATACTAGTAGGCATGGACCAATGCGGGCCTGCACGAGAAAGATAACAACAGCAAGCACTTCTGCAGCGTTTACAGGTGCAGGCACTGTTCTAAGCATTTACTTATTGTTAGGTCTGATAAAATAATTGAATTAATACTCCCTCCCCTGGGAACTGGCCTTTAGACCACTTCACAACTGATTCCCTTTCTCTGAGCCACATTCCACTTGCTAAGACCATTATCCTTCCTCTCCGGACCTTCCCAGGATCCGGATCTTCCCAGAGAATTCTTCACCCAGGAAAGACTGGCTGGAGTCCTTTAAAACTTCTGACTCCCTGTCCCTGGGCATCATTTGGGGCCCAGCCCATCTGGTACCCAGATGACCTAACAAATTTGTAATTCTTTACCCTTTGGGCTTTGTGTGTTCCTTCTTCAGCGACCCTAACATTTGGTGCCGAAACCCGAGAGGGTTCCACAGGAAGGGGAGCTG
The DNA here is from genome assembly GCF_000327345.1 of Myotis davidii. Lineage (NCBI taxonomy): Eukaryota > Metazoa > Chordata > Mammalia > Chiroptera > Vespertilionidae > Myotis > Myotis davidii. The sequence continues at coordinate 1,578,035 of NW_006297812.1, read as the reverse complement.
TTGCCCCAGCTTCGGTCACCCTGCTAGGTCATGATGGCAGGCCTCAATTAGTCTCCCTCCCTTGTGAGCCTTCCCGAACCAACCAAGGGCGATGCCAGATCGGGAACCTCTCCTTTTTCATTGCTGACCCTCCATCCCACATAGGCCAATTTTCCACAGTCTCCAGTCTTCTGGTCTTCTGCCCACTCATTCTCACTGACTTCTCGAAAGTCCTCTTGTCTCAAAAGTCCTAGCGCTAGGCCAGAAGAGCCCTCAGCCATTCGGCTTTGGGTCCTTCTGGACTGGGGATGCCCAGTCTGGAGGGTCCCCTCATTTCTCATGGTGATCTGTTTAGCGGTGGGGATGCCTACCCTAAACAGTCCCCTTTGGATTTGTGGCCTGCCACTCACCCTTCCTCTCTCGTGGACCACACTACACTCCCACTGCACACTCATGGGGGAGATCAGGCCCAAGCACCTCATTTTCTCTTGTGACACTGTTTGGCCACAACATAAACTAGATAATACATCTCAATGTCCTGAAAACGGCACTTTCAATTTTAACACATTGAGCAATTTATTTACTATTGTTTTTTTAAAATCCTCACCTTAGGATATTTTCCCATTGGTTTTCAGAGAGAGTACAAGAGAGAGAGACAGAGAAAGAAACATTGATGTGAGAGAGACACATGAATTGGTTGCTTTCACATACGCCCCAGCCAGGGCTGGGGATCAAGCCTGCAACCTATGTACATGCCCTTGACTGCAATTTAACCTGGGACCCTTCAGTCCCCAGGCAGATGCTCTTTCCGCTAAGCCAAATTGGCTAGGGCCACATGGCACAATTTAGAGAATTGCTGTCACCGCAATGGAAAATGGTCAGAGATTCCTTACATCCAGGCCCTTTTCACCCTTCAGTCCCCACTCTCTCTCTGTCAGTCCTGCTCTACCCATCAGATTGTTTTCCTTAACACAAAACATCATTCCCCTAACATTTCTGACCTGAATCTACTTTTGACCCAGCAGACCACAGACCTTCACCCCTTACACATCCTCCCTTACCTGATGTAGACTCCGAAAACCCAGACCCTCCTAACTAGCAACCACCTTCTCCCCAGGCTCCTGAGAGCCCAAATTCTGAGAACAAGAGCTCCAATACAGACTTTTCCTCACCTAACACTCAATCTCGGGCACCCAAAGACTGGCTTCCTGAATAGCCACTTCTATTCCCACTCCCATTCTACCCCTGAGAGAAGAAGCAGGAATTGAGGGTACTGTCTGGGAATACATCCCATTTTCCATGTCCAACCTTGCATAGACTGAGAGGCATCTTGGGTCTTTATCCATCAACCTGACCACCTTTCCCAAGGAATTTGAGTACTTGACCCAGTCCTATGACCTGACCTGGCACAACATCTATGACATCCTGTCCTCCTCTCTCACCCCAGAAGAGAAACAACACATTGGTCTAGTAGCTCAGGACTATGCCCATGGCCTCCACAGACAGGACAAGGTGGCCAACCCAGGTGATGCTGAAGCGGTACCCCAAATTGACCTGAGATGGGACTGTCAGGATAATTCTCCAGGGCACCAGCTCTGTAGCCATATAATCACCTGTGCCATTGCCGGACTCAAAAAGGCTGCTCATACTAGTAAGATGGTCAACTATGAAAAACAATAAAATCACTCAGGGCCCCAACAAAAACCCAGCTCTCTTCCTCTCCTGCCTCACAGAGGCCTTATAGAAGTTTACCACCTTAGACCCCACCTTAATAGAGGGAACCCTTCTTCTGAACATCCATTGTCTATCCCAATCAGCCCCGGACATATGCCATAAACTTTGAAAAACAGACACAGGTCTGCAACCCCCCCTCAAAAGGCCTGGTTAACCTAGCCTTTATGTCTTTAATAATAGAGACGAGGAGACTCAAATCAAAAACAAAAGTGAGATCAGGCTAAAGCTGAGGCCCAGAAGGAGGCCTTTCAGCTTATAGCCACTGCTCTCATGAACCCGAAATGAAGTGCCGAGGGTAAGTCAGGGGCTAAACCTCCTTCGGGCCGATACTCCAAATGCAACAAGGAAGGACACTGAGCCAAGACATGCCCAAACCGGAGACCCCCACCTGGTTCTGCCCGAGGTGGGAAGGGAAGGCCACCGGAAATCAGACTGTAGCCTGGCCCCTCCAGGTCGGAACTCAGCCAGTCCAGCAAGGCCGCCCTCTGGATCCGGTTTGGAGCTCCCAGACCTCCGGGGACTGGCCACTGTAGACTGAAGCTGGCCAGTCCCTGATAAGGCCCCACAGACATACATCATCAGGACAGAGCCTCAGGTAGTGGTTATGCTGGCAGGTAAGGCAACCTCTTTTTCTTTTTAAAAATAATTCTTTATTGTTGAAAGTATTATGTCCCTTTTTCTCCCAATTCCCCTCTCCATCCGCCCCCACCACCTGTCCCAGGCCTTCACCACCCTATTGTCTGTGTTCATGGGTTATACATATATGCATACAAGATCTTTGGTTAATCACCTTCCACCCACTCACCTTCCCCACCTTCCTTCCGAGACTCTGCACTCTGTTCCATGCTGCTGTGTCTCTGGATTCACCCAGTTCATCAGTTTATTTTGTTACTTAGATTCCACATATGAGTGAGATCATGTGATACTAGTCTTTCTATGACTGACTTATTTCACTCAGCGTGATACTCTCCAGGTGCCTCCATGCTGTCTCATAGGGTAAGATATTCTTCTTTTTTACTGCTGCATAGTCTTCCATGATATAAATGTACCACAGCTTTTTTATCCACTTATCTACTGATGGACACCTGGGTTGTTCCCAAATCTTAGCTATCGTAAATTGTGGTTCTATGAACATAGGAGTGCATAATTCTTTCTGATTGGTGTTTCAGGTTTCTTAGTATATAGCCCTATAAGTGGGATCACTGGGTCAAATGGCATTTCCATATTTAATTTTTTGAGGAAACTCCATAATGTTTTCATTAATGGCTGCACCAGTCTGCATTCCCATCAGCAGTGTACAAGGGTTCTCTTTTCTCCACCCCTGTCAGACATAGTAAAGAAATTATCAAGTACTGAACTACTTCCTAAATTACATTAATTCATATCAGAAAACATTTAACTTGACACATTTAAATTTAACAAAACATTAAATTTTTATCGTAAAATAAATGCGACAGCACTGGATTCAGTTTTTGGTAAACTCATTAGAAAGTGAAATGTCAGAAACTAATTTACTGATATTGTCTTCGTTAAAGTCAGCCTAATCTCATTTGAGTTTCCCCAAACACCCTGAAATATTTCCAAAGACACTATCTATGATATAATTGAAATGTGCTTTGCAAAACACATTTTTTATCTTTTGAAAGAAATTTAACAAATTCATTTTCATGCAAATTATAAAAATGTTTAAAAAATAATATTTCAGAGGCTGGATTTCTTACTTCAAAGTGTAATGTATAATACATAATTGATATTGTCTACATCTTACATAAACACATTTTAATTAAGAAATAAGTCAATTGATCCTATCACTATGCAAAATATGTAAATACTTAACAGATCTTAAAAGGTCAAGGGAAGAGGAAGAAATGTTATAAGGAATTAAGCATCAATGACCTCTCTCTAAAATATACTTTGGCTTAATCAAGAAAAGTATTTCTTATAACAAAGCCCATTTAGTTTTTTGATATCTTTCAATATGATTTAATGTAAGACACATTATATTACAACCATAGAAAATAATTTAAAGTTAAATTATTCATTTTTTCAAATGCTATGTTAAAGGCCACCCAGAATGACTGACAATATAAGTGAAACAAACAAAAAAAGGGTTTGCCAATTACCTTTTATATTCTTCATTAATATCTTACAGAACCCTCTCGAACTACTCTATTCCATGCCCTAACCACCTGTTGAGATGAACAGAGTAACCTATATGATGTTCCTACATCTATAAAATCATTTTGCACAATACTTCCAAATGAATACTCTAAGAGCTATTCTTTACACAATAAAATTCCCCAATGTAACAATAACAAAAACAGCTAAGAGTTGTAGGGTGCTGGCCATCTGCCAGCACCTTATAATTTAATTTAATTCTCACAACTGTCCTATGAGGTGGGTACCTTTACTATTCTAATTTACAAATGAAAAAAAAGTAAAGTTAGAGAGGCTTAAGGGACCTGCACAAAGTCACACAGCTACTAAGTGATAGAACAGGATTCAAATAGCAGACCTATTTTCGAGGCCACATTCATAGTCATTTTGCTACATTATTTCTACATAAAAACATTCTTATTGCCTACAGCATTTAATCCACTCTTTTCTTTGGCATTAAAGACCTCAAAATCTAATTTAACTTGAATTTTACTATACTTCACTGTATCATATTCTTATATTATAGTTATTCTCCTAAATTATTCTATACCAAACAATTTACCCTTATAAAGCATTAGTTCATTTTAAAGAAACAGACTCTCGTGAGTATTTTCCTTTGGTATAAATTTAAGTAATTTACATTTATTATGGTAACAGACCTGCCTTGGTTCAAATCCTGACTCTGCAACCATTCTTTGTGTGAGTCTGGCCGTTGTTTAACACCCTTCTGCTTCCGGTTTCTCACAATAAAATTGGGATAATAGTAATACCATCTAGTAGTTTTATTGTGGTGATTAAATTAGTAAAATTCCTCAAAGTCTCAGAATGCTTTCCCACTGGTTTATTCAGTATATCAAAGAGCTTTCATGACTGATATTATGCCTACTTTCAAATTAACAACAGATTAGTCATAATTTGTAGTATAATACAGTACAACAATAGTTTGATAATCACAGTTGATGAATAGCAATAGTAATCTATAGACAAAGGAAAAACTAATAATGCAAAGCTGATTTTATTTCAAGGTAAAGGAAAAGGAACATAAGGTTGTTAGAGCAGGTCTTTTTGTATATATGGAAAATAATTGGGTACTGTGAGGGACTGACAGTTTCTATACCTCAAAATTCATATCCTGAAGTCCCAATCCCTGATATGCTATTTGGAAATGAGGTTTTCAAAGGTAATTAGGTCATAGGGTGGAACTCTCCTGATGGGATTAGTGTGTTCACAAGAAGAGGCAGCAGAAAGCTTGTACCTCTTTCCCTTCTGCTCTGTGAGGGCACAGCAAGAAGACGGCCATCAGCAAACCAGGAAGCCAGCCCCACCAGGCACTAGATGTGCTCGCAGCTTGATCTTGGATTTCCCAGTCTCCAGAACTATGAGCAATAAACTTCTGTTGTTTAAGCCACCCAATCTATGGTTATAGCAGTCCAAACTAAGAAAGAAAACTTTTTCATATTGATGAGAAAGTATAGGAAGTTCTACAAAGGCTATCTTTTGTATTTAAACAGACAAGGTCTCTCAGGTTGACTATCAGAGATATCTCTATATTGAAGTTAACAGCAGGAGAAAACACACAACCGTTTTCTTTCTAGATTCCTATAGAGCCCTAGTGAAATCTTCTCTAGATGCCAAATTCTGTGAAGTTTATATTCTCCAAATAGCTAAAGTCGATCTACTACAAAGATTTTGTTTCTATCCAACAAATCTGAAACAAGTGGATTTTACATTTAAAATGGCCAAATTATTCAGCAAGAGACATGGTGATTTTTTTTTCTGCTAAAAGTAGCCCGATTTTCTACTGGATAACCATCCTTCCCTTTCTTGCAGTATATGTGTTACAGATGAAGCTGAATCCATCCTCACCTCCTGGGAGAGGCATTTGGCTGAAGTCCTAGCCAATGGGACCTGTGCACACTCTGCCCCCAGAGTCAGTATGGGAATATACATAAAACATAAGGCATGCAGTTTGCATCAAAGCTAATACCAACATTTTTGTTTGAGTTACGAGGAAACAGATGTTCTTTTTGTTCACATGGAGCTCAGAAGACATAAGACTCAGGCTGCTAGAATCCAGCCTGTATAGAGGACCTGCCCCAAAGTGAAATCGCACACGCGCGCGCGCACGTGCGCACACACACACACACACACACACACACACACATTGACTGGATAGGTAGATATACCAGTATAATACAAGCTGAGATCCTAATGACAATTTTAAGTTCCTTCATTAAGATGACTTAATGACAGTTACCTTGGATTCTTCAGTTACATGAGCCAATTAATTCCAACATGGCTTAAGCTAGTTTAACTTGGGTGTGCTGTTTCTATTAGCTATGAGACATCTGACAAATATGCACATACTGGAAAGGTGATTTATAAAATAATGAAGTAAAAACACACACTTAGTACTGGCTTACCTTTTGGTTTAATAAAGCACTTGCCAATTTCTGTACTTCTGAACTCAGTAAGGTTGTTCCTCTGATGACTTTGCTGAGAGCAGCAAGAGACTGGTGAACACTTTGTACTAAGCGAATGGCATTAAATTGTTCAAGAACGATGAATGATAATATTGGAGATCCTTGTCGATCGTTAGGAGGAGACACTTTCTGATGAATCAGGTTTGAATTCTAAAAGAATAATATATTTATTGAAAAGTAACATAAATCATTGATATATTAAACTATGTAAAACATTATGAAAACCTTTTGTTCTCCTAACCTGTTTTGAAATTTAGTACTAGTACTAATACTAGTACTAATACTAGTACTCTTATTTTATGAATGGCCACATTTATGAAATCTGTAAATACACAGAAAGGGAATTCTGAAGTTCACCAATGTTTTTAAGTGGTAAGGTAGTGGGAACTGAGAACAGGGGGTGGGAATTTAGAAAAAAAGAACTATATTGAGAATCAGTAGTCAATACAGTAGGAAAAGTGAAAATAATGGCATCCTATAAATCAACAAAAAGAGAGCAAAATAGCTACACTCCCACTCCACTAGTATAAAGAGAGCAGAATAATGGCTTTGAAATAAAATGTAAATGGACATTTAATTTGAAAATTATCAGTATACTGGGTGGGCAAAAGTAGGCTTACAGTTGTGAGTATGCAAACAGTTGATTTTAGTATTATGATATTATTTATATTACAACTGTAAGCCTACTTTTGCCCTACCCTGTATATATTGGAAAACCACACTAAAGGTCTTGTACTCAAGATATATATAGATGTAGATATAGATATAGATATAGAGATAGAGATAGAGATAGATAGATATAGATGACATAGATATAGATATAGATATAGATATGTATTTATTTTTATATCTACACATTAACAGAAGCTCTGATACATGGAATGCCTGGGCCTCTCAAATAAAAAACAAAACTCAAAGAATCCAATGAGACCTGTGCACATCCTGCCCCCAGAATCAGTTATTAACAAACAGTGGTTACGAGGGGAAATAATTACATTCTTTCATAGTTTTCTAAAACTGTCGAAGAACTGACAAGAGATAAAATTGGGAAGTCCTGTTTTCTTACCTGCTATCCATTACCCTAATTTTACCTACAGACTGCTTACAATCCTAGTTAAGGATCCCTTCTCTTTGTTCTAATAGTTGTCACATTCACATTTTCTATGAGAGCACTGTATCTTTTTATTTATTTTATTAACAATTCAGACGTGTGTTTTTTGTGTGTTTTTGAAATATATTGTTTTGATTTTTTTTTTAAAGAGAGGAAGAGAGAAGGATAGAGAGTTAGAAACATCAATGAGAGAGAAACATGGATCAGCTGCCTCTTGCACACCCCCTACTGGGGATGTGCCTGCACCCAAGGTACATGCCCTTGACGGGAATCGAAACTGGGACCTTTCAGTCCACAGGCCGACACTCTATCCACTGAGCAAAACCAGTTACGGCCAGCACTGTATCTTTTTAGCATGACAAATCACTTAATAATACTGTATGATGATCTATTATGGCCACTACAATTAAATAAATCATCATTATATAAACTTTATTGGTATAAGATCATTTGTAAAGGCAGAGTTTTAGGCTATGAGCTCGAATTTAGGCATTTTTATTTCTATTATTGCTATATTTAAAAAATTAATGCTGCTAAAATAATTTTTGAGACACATAAATATACATAAATGTACACATTAAAGTAAATGGCGGTAAACTTAAAACTGAATCTAAAAGAAAATAAAAGCATATTATCAAAATTAATTAGATTACCCTTTAGGTCAAAATTGAATTATCTATTTGAATCAGAGCATGCAATAAATACTTAACACATCTCCAAACTAAATCAACTAAGTAATAAAAATGACATAAATAAAATTTGTCCATAATCCCTGATATTAAAACAACATCTCTGGAAGTGAATATTTGGTGTTTAAATATTTATTAATCTTGGGCTAAGCAAGATTAGCAAATCATAATTTAGTTTATCTAAACGATTTTGTGCATTTGTATCCATTATATTAGGCTGATGTGACTAATTTGCACTGTCTGCACTGTTATTTTATAGAACAAGAACACCCAAACTTAAATGATTTACACAAGATTCTATTTATCTGTAATCCAAAAAAGTACTAAACTTTTTAAGAAGTTTATTTGGGAGAGTAATGATCAACATAAACTGATGAATGCAAATAGACCCAGAAACATAAAAACATAGACTGTCAAACCTCAGAGGGAAGGCAGGGGAGGCTCGAGGGGGTAGGGAAGAGATCAACTGATGAACTCATATGCATATGCATAACCCATAGACACAGACAGTAGGGTGGTGAAGGCTTGTGGGGGAGGGAGATGGGAGAGGGCAATGGGGGGGAAAAGGGACATATGTAATACTTTCAACAATATTTATTAAAAAAATTAAAAACTAGAGAATACTTAAAATTCAAATAAGAGTTCAAGTAAGCCCTAATGGTCTAGGTTGTGTAGTAAGTGTCAAATAGAAGCTGGATTTCAAAGACTTAAGAAAAAAGGGAGTAAAATATCAAACTAATATTTTATATTAATTACATGCCAAAATGCTAATATTCAGGACATATCAGGTTAAATAAAATGTATTAAAATTAACTCAACTCTTCCTTTGAATTATTTCAATGTAGCTATTAGAACACTGAAGATGACATATGGGGCTCCCTTTTGCATTTCCCATCATATTTCTACTGCACAGTGGTCTGGAGACTATCAAGTAAAGGGCTGTAAGTTCAGCAATAACAAATGAACAGAGTAAAAACACCATTCAGCTGAGTCTCAAAAAGTGAATGACTTATGAAAGATGACAAAAAATGTAAAGAAACAATGAAAAATTAGGCAAGTTGTAGTATAACCTGCGATAAATTTATAAATGGGAAAAATATAACACAGAAGACAGCAAAATATATTACAATATTTTAAAAATATAATCCACTTCCTAAAGACCTTTACAAAATTTTAATAAAAAATAATGTAAAATAACCCTAAGGTACCTCATGATATGTAGGTATTTTACATATTCTAAAAGGATGAAGTATAGAGAAGATTCATAGCAGTAGTAACATGTTAGTGTTACATAATTTTAAGACAAAATATCAAAGTAAATATTATTTATAATTCAAATATAGCTAAAAGCACCATGAGTAAATTACAACATCTAAACTGCATGATTTTTGGTGGAACTACTGAGGCGGAACAGTCATATCTTTAGTCAATTGATTATTTTAAGAAAATCTTTTTTTTAATGAGTAAATATAATGGACTGAATCATGTATTTTTTTAAAATATATTTTTATTGATGTCAGAGAGGAAGGGAGAGGGAGAGAGAGATAGAAACATCAGTGATGAGAATGACTGATTGGCTGCCTCCTGCACTCCCCCTAATGGGGATCGAGTCTGCAACCCAGGCATGTGCTGGAATTGAGCCCAGGACCCTTCAGTCCGAAGGCCAGTGCTCTATCCACTGAGCAAAAATAGCTAGGGCTGAAGCATGAACTTTTGAAGGATGGCTTTAACATTTTAAAGTTCATCTTGTCATTATAAAGCTAAGAATATTCAGAGAAAATCTTATCTATGAAGCTGCTGGAGGAAAAGGTTATAGGCTATTTTAAAACTTAACTTTTATGCATAGAATATCTTTTAGATAAAAAAAAGTCTAATTTGGTGTAATTTAGGTGTGAATCCAGAATTTCTGTGTTTTTTACTGAAATAGTTTTCTAAGTGGGATGTTATTTTAGACAAGTAAAATGGGTGACACATGGAAGTAGTTATATTTATATATATAATTAGATCTTTTAGAAAATGGTTCTCAGAAAGAATTTTTTTCATGAAAGGAAATTCAAGCAACAACGAGATGAGGGGTTAGCAAGTTTTTCAGTAAAGTTGCAGACAGTAAATATGTCAGGCTTTCTGCGCCATAAGGTCTCCGGCATAACTACTCAACTCTGCTGCTATAGCGCAATCTCTTTCCTAATAAGTCTCTGGAGTGGAAACAGCCTTTCCTAATTCTAAGTCCATAAAGTTCAGGTGGAATTGACTCAACTGAACTCCAGGAATTAGTGTGCAACTTAAAGCACTCCATTTTCCTGACCACAGAGACTGACTCAAGGAAGGGTACGTGGCCAAACAAAATGCAATAGAATTTTGCAGTCATTTTGATAATAAAGACAGGATCTCTATGAAAAATGGTGCCAACAGATAGAAGAGCAGGGCATACGTGTGTATACATATATGTATACATATGTGCACAAGTATGTATATACACACATGTAGTATATATATATATATATATATATCAGTTTCAGTAAAGCAGCTCTTTCAGAATATTTATACTAATTATATGTATTACACATATAATATATATGTAACTGGGTCCTGAATACATCCTTTCAAGTTCCTTGGGACAAGCTGTGACTAAAACCAATTTAACAGTTTTTCAGTTATGTGAGCCATAAAGTGCCCTTTTTAGGCCTAAGCCAGTCTGAACTAGGTTTTCCATCACTTGGACTCTAAAGAGTCCTGATTAATTTAAGTTTAACTGACTCTTGTCCCAAGTATTCATAATCAGAATAGAAAAAATTTTGACATGTTTGCATTAAATTATGTCTATCCAGAAGTGGATTTCTGACACAACTGTGGAAAAAAACAGGGTAGGAAAGGAAATTAAAAAAGTAAAGAAAATACCATGAGTTTGGTGAGTTCAAAGAGTTGAAAAATCTATATAGAATTTCTGGAAGCCCATTCCCCAGGACTGGCTGCTTTATTGTTTTTGTTTTATTGTCCGAAAACCAGTTATTAGCAAACAAACAGAACTTAGATCTAAACCTGGTAATAACTATTCCTTTTCATACCAAATTATCAGGTGGATCAAAGGAAACCAAAGCATCATGTTTTAATACTCATTTTGTTTAGTTTAGTTCCCATTAAAGGTATTTTATTTAAAGCAGAAGTCAACCAGGACAAGTGTGTGCTAATTACCCAACAAACTGTTTAAATCAGAAATGTTGAAGACCTAAAATAGAAGGCAAAATTGCTGGTGACTAGTAGACAAAGGAAAGCCAAGGCAGTGAAAGACTGAGGAGGGGAGTATGCTGAGTTGATGTATGGAAAATGATAGTGGAAGCTATTATTACATCTTTCTAAAAGAAAAACCGAGAGCCCTAACCAGTTTGGCTCAGTGGATAGAGCGTCAGCCTGTGGACTGAAGGATCCCAGGTTCGATTCCGGTCAAGAGCATGTACCTTGGTTGCGGGCACATCCCCAGTAGGGGGTGTGTAGGGGGCAGCTGATCGATGTGTCTCTCTCATTGATGTTTCTAACTCTCTATCCCTCTCCCTTCCTCCCTGTAAAAAATCAATAAAGTATATTTTTTTTAAAAAAGAAAAACCGAGAGAAGCTAGCAAGTGAATAGAAAGAAGCTTTTAAAATGTATATTATTGGTTATTGTTATATGCCTTGAGAATTTCATAGCTTTTATTTAATATACTGTAATACTGATTAACACCAAACCCGGTAGTTACCCGTAGAGAGAGAGATATATGACTCGCAGACATCACTGTCAAGAGGACCTTAAGCTTAGTCTGTATCCCGTTTCTTTGAGAGAAAGTCATTATTCACTATAACTTGGGTATGTGAAACAAAATGGCAATTTTTTTTGAAAACTGGATTATATTAAAATGGCATATTACTAAGACTACATTTATTTCTAGGTAAGTATATTTAACAGGCTATCTGCTCCGAAAGTTGGCCAGAGGAATGCTGCTGCTGTTCTGTGAGGCTACCATAAAAGAGGTAATTTAGTAAAAGACTAGATTACAACACAATCTCATATTAAAAGATCTAATGCTGTCCATAATATTTACAATGCTTAATTTTGTTATGTGAATTTCACCTCATTTAAAATAAAAGTCATGAGTAAAATAATGAATGTAGGGGTTGACAAACAGAAAAAATATGAAAAGAAATTCATCATACAGCACTGGAGATTGCAAGGATGCCAATTCATTACTCTAGAAATTGATTTTTAAAATTAAGCATTTATCTTGACTTTCTGCTATGAATTTTACTTCATGGTAAATTCATAGTCCTAGTGAAGGTAGGATAGCTCTTCTAAATAAAACTTGAGCAAATAATTTCACAAGAAATTGGAGAATTAGAAGTTCTGACACCTTACTTTAAAAAAATCAAAACTATCACATAGAAGATTGATAGGGAAATTTATATTGAGGACTGTCACCATTAGAAATCACTGATCAATTAGCATCATGCTAAGTGAGATGAACAGTCATATGTGCCTCTTTTTTAAATATATTTTTATTGATTTCAGAGAGGAAGAGAGAGGGAGAAATAGAAACATCATTGATCTGCTGCCCCCTGGATGCCCCCTACTGGGGATCAAACCCACAACCCAGGTATGTGCCCTTGACCGGAATCGAATCTGGGACCCTTCAGTCCGCAGGCTAATGCTCTACCTACTGAGCTAGGACATATGTGCCTCGTGATATGATATAGTATAAAGAATTCAGCTTCACCTATGAAGTACTCGTGTAATAATCTTAACATACTCAGCCTTCAAAATTAATTTCAAACCTGTAGCAATTTGAGAGGCAGGAGAGCAAGTAACACAACAGCCAATGAAGCAATTCAGCTAAAATCAGAATATCTGGCATTACAGCAAAGACATATGACATGATTTCAACTAGCCAGCATGTGATTTAAAATCCATGATATAAGGAAGGGAAGGGAATTCTAGATTTAGAGAGATATAACATTCATACGGAGAGAACCGAAGATGGCGGCATAGGTTAACGCCGGAGATTGCTGCCTTAAACAACCAATTCAAATTAAGCCTGAAAAAGGGAACGGACAACATCCAGAACCACAGGAGGGCTGGCTGAGTGGAAATTCTACAACTAGGAGTAAAGAGAATATCATATCCAGACTCAGAGGAGGCGCAGTGCTGAAGTGAAATTCT
>NW_006297812.1:1561629-1562742 GCF_000327345.1 Myotis davidii | reverse complement strand
CAATGGGGGGGGGGGGGGAGGGGGGTGGGGGGACAGGGACACATATGTAATACCTTAATCAATAAAAAATATATTTAAAAAAAGAAGCTATAAATAAATGTAAAAATAAAAAAAAACATTCATACACAGTATGTAGCAGCTGTTTGGATCTGAGTTCAACTGAACTATTAAAATATAGTTGGAGACAGAACATTTGTACATGAACTTGTATTAAATTAAGGAATTATTGTTTCTTTAGTAAAGTGTGTTAATAACATGGTAGTTATAGGAGATGAAAATTCTTTATTAGGATGCATATGAAGTATCTAGGAGTGAAAGGACATGGTATATGCAATTTGCTTTGAAATGTAATGAAAATTAAAGCTGTGCTGAGTATTATCCTTTCCACCTCGTTTTCCCTGGGTCTTCTCTACTTAGCTCTGTGACCAGAGGCTGAGCTTGTTGTTCTGTAATAAAGGAACCTTCTCCTCTAGAGTCCTTTGTTCAACCAGAGGCAAGGGGGCATTTATTATTCTGAGCTATTTGCTTCTGGGCTCCCTCACTGCTGGGCTACAGGATGGCACTGTCCCTCTGCTACTCCACAACCCCAACTGCAGCAGCTCTTGTCAGGCAGCCCCTCCAAAAGAGACCGTCACAGCTCTTGTTTGATTAACTGCCCTTCCTGCCAGCTCAGGTGCAAAAGCCTTAGCTGTTCACTGCTACTGCTAATCCTAAAATACTTCACTGTCCCTTGTTAACTCCCTTCACCCTGTCCATGCCTGTGTAAACTGTCCCTGTGTTAAACCCTCTTCCATGACAAACACCAAAATATTAAAGAAGACAGTTACAATGAAATTTTTAGTAACTTGGCAATACTAAAAACATACATATACAAATTTGTGGGATATAGTTAAAAATGTTAATATGGCTTTCAGTGCTTACAGGAAAAAGAGGGGGTGGGGGAATTACTGAATCAAACAAATCAAGAGACAGAACATTACAAAAAGAAAAAAAAAGAATAAAAATCAAAGGAAGTACAAATGAAAAGGCACACCCTATTCTTGGAGAGGAGACAGTATGCCTCCGCTCCAATCAACCCAGCTTTCTATCCTTTCTGTGTGTCTTTCTCCTTTT
>NW_006297812.1:1541138-1561605 GCF_000327345.1 Myotis davidii | reverse complement strand
TGTCCTGTGGGTTCCGCCAAATAGGATGTCTAGAGAACAGAAAGCAGGAGCAGGAACAAAGGAACTATGTCCTTCTGTGGGAACCCTGTTCAGAGTACGCCGGATGTTCAAGGCCAAGTTGCCAAGGCCAACTTACCAGAAGCAGGTCCAAAAGCAAGGACACAGCGATTGTATTGTACGCACTGTGCGGTGTGCCTGTCTGTAGCCCAAGTATTGATGTCACTATGTTGGCAAGAAGCCTCTTTTGTCTAATTTGGTATAAAGTGTGTTACTGGCCAGCCAGTGCACGGCTACTTGGTTGAGCTACTTTGTGTAGCCCCTATGTTGGAGGCTGCTGACTTTATATAGAGCTGTGTGTGTAATGGCTCCTATGTTTGCTGTAACTACTTGTGTGGCTGCCTGCTTTATGGACTGCTTTGTATGATGGCTCCTTGTTAGCAATGGCTACTTGGGCTACAATAAAGACTCTCGACTTCTTGTACCTTCTCCGTCTAAGACCCAGTGTCCAAGGAGGTCCAGTTCCTGGCAGAGAAGGACCTGCTGGCATAGGCAAGCAGGATCAAGGAGTAAGTACTCCCACAATTGGTGCAGTGAGCAGGGTATCTTCCCAGCTACAGCTTAACCCCTGGTAGCAGTTGGTTCCATCTCTTAATAAATCTAGCACCTCTATCATAGTGCCTAGCATACAGCAGGCACATCAATAGATATTTGATGAATGAATGAGTAAATGTACAAATAAAAGAATGCCGACTTATTTTTTACCCAAGGGAAAGCTAAGAAAAAGTTAGTAAGTGATTCAGCTAACATCCTTTATTTACTTAACGGGAAGTTCTTAGAACCTAGATGACTATTATATACTTTCCATAAAAAATTTCTTTTCAGCCCTAACCGGTTTGGCTCAGTGGATGGAGGGTCGGCCTGCAGACTGAAATGTCCCAGGTTCTATTCCAGTCAAGGGCATGTACCTTGGTTACAGGCACATCCTCAGTGGGGAGTGTGCAAGAGGCAGCTGATCAATGTTTCTCTCTCATCAATGTTTCTAACTCTCTATCCCTCTCCCTTCCTCTCTGTAAAAAATCAATAAAATATATTTAAAAATTTCTTTTCATTGCTTAACTGTAATTATTCTTTTAAGTTTACCTAATAATTAAGCACAACCTGATAATAATGATTTAAAAAAACAGGAATGTGGCATTAAGTTGTTTCACTTGAAACATTTACAGGCATAAATTTCAATACTCTTCAAAGTAAGAGAATTCCTATATCTAATTACCATATAGTAACTTGCCTAGCTTAAAATATAACTCTTATGGAAGTTATTATGCAAGTTACAAATTAGTACTACAGAAACATGGAGAGAAAAGTGAGTAACAGCTGAAAAGGCTTCTATAAGATGCTGGTACTTTATTTGGCTGTTATTAATTTAGCAGATCTAGGAAATTCCAGAAGGAAATAGCATCTAGAAGTCCTCACAGACAGAAACCACAGTGGTCTGTTTATATAACACTGAGATCTGCCTCACTATGGAAAAGGCTTAGAAAGAGGTTCTATATGGATCCATGCTGTGAGAAAAAATACTTTCCTCAGGAAAATTAATGTGATAATGATAGGAAATATGATTTGGACGAAGTTTACAGGGTGTCCCCAAATATACAGGGTGTCCCCCAAAGTGTACACACTTTGATAAAGTCAGTGTTTATGAACATACATTTCATTTTTAAAATTTACAAGAATCTACAGAAATGAATAACTGTTTTTGTCAATGCCAGTTTTCAAATAGATGACCAGGCACTGCTGATAACTTGAAGCAATGGAATCACAAACATCAAGAATCATTGTTCAGTATTCGTGTGCCCTCAATTCATGGACTGTTGCCAGTTTTATACTGTAAACTTTATCTTTTATATATCCCCATGAAAAAAGGCTAGTAGCACTTTAGGATAAATTTTCTTTGTTCAAAGCTTAATCTGGCTTCATCCGTTATTTCAAATCAGTTAAACCTGAAAAGGAGTGAAAATTAAGTGAATTATCAGCTGTGTATACATGTTTGGGGACATCCTATATGTTAGAAGTCAAATTCAGAATTTTCTTCAATAATCCACATGAGAAAGAATTAAAACCTAAATTATGACAATAGCTTCAGGAAAGAGAAGATAGATAATAGACAAAATATTATAATGATGAAATGTAACACACTTGATTGATTAATTTGGCTATTATAAATTTAATATAATAACTTTGAAAAGAATCTATATTTACCATGCAAATGAGTCTCCCACTTCAGAATTCTGTCTGACAAGGCACTGAACCCAGAAAAAGGCACAGAAGAATGGGAAACGCCTGGGAGACACAGGTGCTTGGGGACTTATTGAGTGGGAGGATATAATAGCCTACCGCTGAAGAGAATTGAGTGACATGGTTGCAAAGAGTTTTTCGGTGAAAAACTATTCTTTTCACATTACCTTGATTGGATCACTGTCCACCATATTACCACTTCAGAGCTATAAAAAGCAATATCAAGCACCAGCCATAGACAACAGTGTCCTTGATGTTACACACCACACACCCAGCGCCCGTGGGGCCCAGGCTGAAACAGGTAGAAGTGGATAGGTTAGCTTTTGAAATTGTAATTTCTCAGAGAATCAAAACTGAATACATAGCAAATAAAATAAAATAAAATCCACATATATACTATGGTGAAAATTAAGGAGATCAGAGATAGAATATTCTAGACCAAAAATCAGTTATTAAAAGGAAATCAGCTGAAACCGGTTTGGCTCAGTGGATAGAGTGTCAGCTTGCGGACTCAAAGGTCCCAGGTTCGATTCCGGTCAAGGGCATGTACCTGGGTTGCGGGCACATCCCCAGTAGGAGATGTGCAGGAGGCAGCTGATCGATGTTTCTCTCTCATCGATGTTTCTGATTCTCTATCTCTCTCCCTTCCTCTCTGTAAAAAATCAATAGAATATATTTTTAAAAAAAGGAAAGCATATCAACAGAAAATTCTTCAATAAAAAGACAACTGAGTAATGTTTTCTAAGAGTTCAAAGAAAAGAATTAGGAAGCTAAAAATGGATCTGTAGCTATACTCCAACTCTATCAGTTAAATGTGAATATGAAATAAAGATATCCTCAGATGTAAAAACCCTTAGAAATGTTACTACAGGAAGAACAACATTTTAAAAAAATGTTTTGGAAATCAGAGATTACGTCCTCTGAGGCAGATACCACTGAATCTCTTCATTTCAATGAGAAGCAAATTTTGGAACACTGAGAAAAGTGTTAATGGATTCACATGCTGTTTATTTCTTCATTAAAAGCAATGCTTACATTATATTCAGTCCTCTGCTTAAAAGTAAAACTCTGAAGTATGTAAGCCAGCAGTTCTCAACCTGTGGGTTTCGACCCCTTTGGCGGTCAAACGACCCTTTCACAGGGTTCACCTAAGACCATCCTGCATATCAGATATTTACATTACCATTCATAACAGTAGCAACATTACAGTTATGAAGTAGCAATGAAAATAATTTTATGGTTGGGTCACAACATGAGGAACTGTATTTAAAGGGCCAGAGGTTGAGAAACACTGATAGCCATCACAGTGGCCTGAGAATCTCTCTCTACTTAGTCTCCCAAGGACTTGACTTCATTAGCTCACGGAGTAAGTAAAAACTGTTCTCTTTAAACAACAGGAAAGCGCTTTCCTTAATTAGAGAAAGATGAAGAAGCCAGTCCCAGAGGGAAAAACTTAAAGCAGGCAACTTCATACATATTCATTCTCACCAGGAAAATTTAAAAAGTAAAATGACTTCTGGCATACCTTACATTAAGAAATGATGATAATAAATCTATCAATATATGAATTCTATTGTTTGTATAAAATGAAGGGATTTGGTGGGGAGCAGGTTGATGTGGGGTTGGAGACAACGAATGCTTAGGGTTACTGAAATTGACCATTATAAATATGTGAGTCATAAAAATTAAAAGACAAAGAAGTTTGTGTGAAGTTTTCATGAAGTTAGAACTTTCTGAACTACATGTGCCCACCTCTGTAAGAAAAGTACAGGGAACAATCACCCCATCCTATGAAAATATAAAAGTAAGCTCACATGTTATTGAAGCAACTGTTCCCCCAAGATATGAAGAAGAAAAAATTCATTATTTGTACATTGTATATTGGTGTTAAACGCTGTGTGTAAGAATGTAAAATAATTAGTTTTATTTTTATATTTTATTTTTTCCTCTAATATCAGTGAGTATAATCAAAAGAATAAAAATAATGTACTTATTCAGTAAAAATATTATTAAAATTCAGTTAATATTATATGTTAGTCTAATCTCTGTTATACTTTACTGAAGATAACACAATAAATCTCTAGATTTAGAAGTTTTAGAGATAGTATAAAAAAACAGTATAACAACTATAATAAAGTTAACATTTATTAACTATTAAGTATCAGGCACTATCATAATAATGTATTTAATGCTAATGACAATGTTAAAAGGTAGTATTTTCAACCCTAGCCAGTTTTCTTGGTCAGAGTGTCACCCCAAAGTCTGAGGGGTCTTGGGTTCGATTCTGGTCAAGGGCACTTACCTCAGTGGCAGGCTCAATCCCTGCCCCAGGTGGAGTGAGTCTGGGAGGCAACGAATCAATGTGTCTCACATCGATGTTTCTCTCTCTCTCTCTCCCTTTCACTTTCTCTACAAAAATCAAAGGAAAAAGTTTCTTCGGGGGAGAATTAACAACAATAAAAAGCAGTAGTATTCATAAGCCACAGATTTTGCTATTAGGTTTTATACTTTTATAGTCATAATAAAAAATTAAAAAATAATTTACTAGTTAGTGAAATGACACTTTCCATTCAACATTTTTCCTTTGACAAAGGCAACAACAACAAAAAAAACTAAACAACAAAAAAACTGTATCCATCTTATAAATACTCAAGTGACCTGATAAAAAATGTGATTAGATTTCCTAGATTTCTAACTTTCAAAGATGATTTAAAAAAGAATTTTTCAGAATGATGGAGAAAAAAAGTGTTTAAGATTTCCTTTCAGAATCCATTGATTTAGTGGATAAATAATGAAATTAATGAGTATTCTAACAATAAGGTGTAGGAATCATGAAACTCTAAAAATCTCGTGTGATGAAGCAGTATGCACACATCCACATTCAGACACATACAAGTGTATATGGAATATGTGCATTTGAAGCACAAAACAAAAACACTAAAAGTAACAACATTTACCAGAACTTACCTTTAATCATTCATAAAAATACTCATCATCATTATGCTAGAAAGGTAATTAATTTAAAACAATCTGATTAGTACTTGATTGAAAACCCTTTGCAAGTACAATCTGCTTATGATTCTAAGTGACATCCTTCAAAGACCTGTTCTTTTATCTAATTAGCACAGGCTTCTTAGGTAATTATATCTTTAAGATAAATATTAGAAAGCATACGCTTTTCTTCTAGACTCTTTGTGTAGTTATCATAGGGATATCAAATTTCCAAAATATAAAAACCTTAGAGCAATTTCAACCTAATATTATTTTTAAAATCTGCCTAATAACAGCTAATATTTATTGAGCACTTAACACAGGCTAGGCACACTTCTAAATACTCAGTATTGACCAATCTACTAATTATAGCAGTCTATTACCCCATTTTACCGAGCAGGCAACTAGGCAAGGAGAGATGAGACAACATGTGCAGTCATATCTAGAAGAGGCAGAGGCAGAATTTTAAACCAGACAGTGGAATTCGATAGTCCATGCTTTACTATGTTATACTGCTTTAAGAAAAAAATGGTCAAATATCTCATTTCTGTCAAAATTTAATAAAACTTTATATCACCTTGAAATCTATATAGATAAAACCCTAATATTCAAATAGACCGAACAGCAGAACAACCAAACAACTGTTTGCTATGACGTGTGCTGGCCACCAGGGGGCGCACGTGGACCATAGCAGGCATTGGCTGTGGTGGGATGATGGAGTAGGTGAGCAGGGGCACCAGTTGCTATCATCGGGGCAAGCCTCTGGTGGTTACTGAAAATTCTTTATTCCCACATGCCATGGTCCCCGCACCCCCGTGCTTGCACCTTCTGCCGACATCGGCTCCCAACCACTGCCGGAGCCGCCACTCACACCCACTGCCAGCACCCAGCGCTGGTCCCGATTGCTCAGCGCCATCAGTGGGTGTAAGCAGCAGCTGCCGGCCCGATTGCCCCTGAGGGCTTCTCCTCCTCCCACTGCTCCTGAGGAGCGATCAAGGCAGCAGCTGCCACTCACACCTGCTGCCAGTGCTGGCCCCAATTGCTCTGCACCCTCAGCGGGTGCGAGCAGAGCCCAAGTTGTCAGGGCATGGGAGTGGTGGTGGTGGTGGCAAGAGCTGGGCTGCCAGGGGATCTGGGACTGTGGTGGGAGGGGCCAAGCGGGGCGGGGAGGATGGGCCAAGACCCACCCCTGTGCCCACCACAGCTTCGTGGCCCACAGGAATTTGTTCCTTTCAAGATGCACAAATTCGTGCACTGGGCCCCTCGTATTAAATAAATTTGTATGCTTTTCCCTTGTTAATCTGTCTTCTGAAACAGGGACCCAGCTGAGAATCTAAAAATGCAGAAGAAAAGACATTTTTTCCTCTCCCACATTACGTTGGTATGACTGGATTTTCTATGAAATATACAGACAGAAGTTGCACCTTAAAGCCAGATCTAATATGAGAGAAAAACATGATCAATGAAAATTCAGACATAGAGACAAAAGAAAATTGTAAGAGTTAAGGTGACAAAATCGTGGAGTAGACTTCACTCTTTCTTGAACTTGGAAACTGGGTCAAACAAGTTTACTTATAATTCGGAGGAAAGGAAAGGCTCTGACAGATAGCTGGACTGTGACTCTAAAATGTCAGATGAGATCTTTGTAATGATTAGGATCACTTATACATTAGGTTTTGCTATTTAGTAAGGGATAGACTTAGTCAATTATTCAAATCATTCAATTTCTATCTTATTCTCTAAATGAAAACTGAAAAATTTACATTATTCTCAGAATAAATTACTCTATTGTATAATATAATAAATATACATATGAATACATATGTTTGTATGTGTGAACACATTTTAAGAATTCCATGGAAAATCATCAGAAAATTAAAAATAGCCTGTCAGGTTTTTAAAGTTGCTGAGAAGAAGCTGAGTCTTGACAAGGGGAATATTATCCAAACGTCAAGAAAAGAGAATAAATTGCTCAAGGAGAAGAACGAAGATTTGTGTAAATGTGGTTATTAATTTAAAGATAAGCAAAGGTTGGTTTAAAAAAGAGAGGGTAAATAACAGCAACTTTAATACAAATTGGTATGAAGAATGGAAATCAGGGTCATGACTTCATAGTCATGATAGATAGGCATTTTTATAATATTACTAAATGTTAAATTTACAATATTATATTGTTTAATCCCAGAGAATAAATCCTTATTCAATAGCATTAGCAATTATAATACCCTAAGGCTTTGCCTAGTGAGCAAATATTCTATAATTTTTAATATAACATACTCTACATTATAAAAACAAACTGAATCTAGTTGATGTTATTTTTCCTTAGCAGTTTGACTCCACTGAAACACTTCCCCTTTAAAAATAGTCAGTGACTTTAAAGAAAGAGGAGAGAGAAGACAAGGTGTGACCAAAAATATAGTAGGTACAGAAGATGACATATCAGATGACCAGAAAAAGACAAATTACACTGGTGACACTGCTTCCTTGGCTGATCGACTTCTATTGCTATTATTTCCCCCATCTAGTTCCAGGACAACATGGACAATTTGTAGATAAAACAGAAAATAATCAGAAGGATATTCCACTACTAACCTGATTTAGTTTCTTCCAGAGATTGAGGACAGGAGAAAGTTCATTAGACCAGATTTCTCTATCAAATTTGCAACCAGCTGTTACTGCTCTGCCCAAGATCCTCAACTGTGAAATAACCTGAAAGAACAAAATAAATAAATAGCAATAAATGAAAATGACTTCAGTCAAACAGAAATAGCATAGGTACAAAAGTGATACTTATTTTATAAAAGTTGAGACAAATATAAGTTTTAATCCCATTATCTTTGTTCAATTGACTTAGTATTTTACTGACTTATTTAAGTAGATAAAAAAAACAGCCCTAACCAGTTTGGCTCAGTGGATAGAGCACTGGCCTGCAGACTCAAGGGTCCCAGGTTCGATTCTGGTCAAGGGCATGCACCTTCGTTGCGGGCACATCCCCAGTAGGGAGTGTGCAGGAGGCAGCTGATCGATGTTTCTCTCTCATCGACGTTTCTGACTTTCTATCCCTCTCCCTTCCTCTCTGTAAAAAACCAATAAAATATATTTTAAAAAAACCAAAAACCAAAAAGAATCTGAAAATAGTATGAAGGATCCTAAAAATATTAAGAATAGAGTTACCATATGACCCAGCAACCCCTCTTCTGGGTATCTAGCCCAAAAATTTAAAGACATGTATTCACAAACATATGTGAATATGTTCACTGCAGCATTTTTCACAGTGGTCAAGACATGGAAACAACCTTAATGTCCTTTTACAGATGACTGGATAAAGAATATGTGATACATATATATACAATGGTATACTACTTGGCCATAAGAAAAGTTGAAAGAACTAAATAAATTGATTAACAAAATAGATCCAGAGTCACAGAAGCATGGAACAGACTGTTGAATCTGAGAGAAGGCAGGGTGGGTGGGTGAAAGAGATTAACCAAATAACTTATATGCATATATGCATAACTCATGGACACAGACAATAGTGTGGTGAAGCCCTGTGGTGGGGGTGGGGTGGGGGCAGGAGCTAGCTAGAAGGGATCAATGTGGATAAAAGGGGACAACTGTAATAATTTCAACAATGAAGATAAATTTTTTAAAAAGGAAAGATGAAATAGTGCCATTGACAACAACATGGATGGCTCTTAAGAATGTCATGCTAGGCGAAATAAGTCAGAAAAAGTCAAGAATCATATGATTAATTTACATGTGAGATATAAAACTGAAAGCAACAAAAGAACAAGTAAGAAAAACAAACAGAAACTCACAGACACTGACAACAGTGTGGTGATTATCAGAGGGAAGAAGAGCGGAGGGTAGTAAAGAGTAAGGGTGTCAAATATATGGATGGAGACAGAAGACTATCTGACTTTGAGTGGTAGACAGATATACAGATGATGTATCATCGAATTGTATACTTAAAACCTATGTAATTTTATTAATCAATGTTACTGTAATAAATTTAAATAAAAACAAAATGACAGATTATAATGTCTCTTTTTTGAAAAGCTGCTTCTTTAGCCAGAAATCTCTAATTATCCATTATTAATAACCTCTTATCATTTCTATCTGCTCATTTCTGAAATTCAAATATTTTTTAGTTTGATTGGTTAAATTTCATAATTTCAAAATGCTGATAAATTAAAGATAGTTTTTTTGAAAAGATGAAATGATAAGAAAGATAGCAAATATCATAGCAAACTGTATAAAATAGTAAAACAATTTTAAATAATTACTTGTTGGTAAAAATAATCAAACACAGTTTTAAGGCTCTGTATTCATTTGGTGTTATCATCTTAATGTTTCTTCTACTCTTAAGACTCGAAAGAAGTATAGGTCAGGTAGTTAAAGCAAGGTAAACAAGTGTTCCCTATTTGGGGCTTTCACTCCTGCAACATCCTTGTTATCAGGTTTTTATCATTATAACCAAAATCAATTCACTCACATTTTCTTTTCTAAAATAGTGTTTAATGACTTCCATTTCAATAACAGAATAAAACGACTTCCATTTCAATTCTAGAATAAAATTCTAGAATAATCTAGAATTTTACCAAGTATGCTAAGTATTATAGATATTGGGGTATGTGTATAAAAATCAGTGAAGTACCCATATTTCTTTGTAAATATGTCAACTAAATATTAAAACTGCTTATCTAACATAAACAAAATAAATCCCAAAACACAGGCATATGTTTTCCTAAGCTAGTATTTTAAACATCAATATTTGCAGCATGTTGACTACTTTTCTGTTTCACTTTTTGAGCGATGTTGGTTGTTCTTCCTTTTTAAGAGATTGGACTATATTTCATATTTTGTTGAGTTCTATTACTAAAGTTTGTAATAAAATATGAGCCATAAATCTTTAAAATGAATGCACTACTTAATTGTGAAAAATCCACAATCATGCTGGTAAACTCAAGTTTCTTCTAGAGATTTTGATTGATTCTCTAGTCTTGAAAAAACTGTGGTGATTCAGTGTTTCATTTTCTTTGTTTTTCTGATAAATTATTTTCATTTGCTCTAGCTGAACTCTACAACAGCACCTAATTTATCAGCTTTGCTAGACTGCAAAACATCACTAGTTGGTAGTCAGAAGAAGTGCTATTTTAACACTGGAAACATTTTCTATCACTTATTTGTGTTTTAAATTTGTCAATTATGACAGGAAACAAATAAGAATGCAAAGAGATGTCTGAAAGGAAAAGGGTTCAAATATTTCTTATATGTAATGTTAGAACTATTATAAGAATAAAATGTTTGCCAGACTAAAAATGGTCATATTTTCTGCATTAGAAATATAACAGGTGAGGTTGCTTTTCTTAATCACAGTATCACATTATATTGTAAACTTTAATGAACAAAGTATAAAAAGGGAGTTCAAATAAATAATAAAATATTTTTATAATGCAGATAGGACTATAATTTATAACAATGTACTGGCCATGTTTTGTTTTTAAAAAACTTACATATTTGTCTCTTTTATAAAGCACAGAAAATAAAATGTCTTTTCATTATTCACATTTTTAAGCAATTAAAGTACTTTATTCAATATTGTCGTGCACACTGCTTAACAACAAGGATATGTTCTGAGAAATTAATCATTGGGGAATGTGTCCTAGTATGAACACCAGAGTACTTACATAAACCTAAATGGCTTAGACTACAGTCCTACTATGTGTATATAAAAACCTAAAAGGTACAGTCTATTCCTCCTGGACTATAAGCACAAGGGAAAATGATGCCATCAAAAGATGAACTAAACATGAGATGAATGATGCTGTTGCCAGCATAACATGGCATCAGGGAAACAATTTTATAAGTAGAAAGAATAGACTCTAAAATAATAATAAAAAGTACAGTATAGCAAATAATAAGTCCAGTAACAGTCATTTATTAGTCTTATCAAACATTATTTACTGTGTGGGCTATGCTTTCATAAGACTGGAAGCACAGTAGGTTTGTAAATACTGGCAACAATCACCACAAACACATGAGTAATGTGTTGGGATATGATGGCTACAATGTCACTAGCCAGTGGTCGGCAAACTCATTAGTCAACAGAGCCAAATGTCAACAGTACAACGACTGAAATTTCTTTGGAGAGCCAAAATTTTTAAACTTAAACTATATAG
The DNA here is from genome assembly GCF_000327345.1 of Myotis davidii. Taxonomy (NCBI): domain Eukaryota; kingdom Metazoa; phylum Chordata; class Mammalia; order Chiroptera; family Vespertilionidae; genus Myotis; species Myotis davidii. Next base: position 1,550,137 of record NW_006297812.1, on the reverse strand, counting down.
GTAGGTACATTGTTATTAACTTAATTAGGGTACTCCTAAGGCTTAGGAAGAGCCACACTGAAGGGGCCAAAGAGCCGCATGTGGCTCGCGAGCTACAGTTTGCCAACCACGGCACTAGGCAATAGAAATTTTTCAGCTCCAATATAATCTTATGGAACCACCAGAGTACATGTGGGCCGTTGTGGTCCTAAACTTCATTATGCAGTGCAAGATTATACTATTCTTTTAAAATTTTATCAAAGGGATAAAATTTCCTATGAACAACATATTTGCATCACTTCTTCCATGTTCTATTCAGACTGAACATGGTGTATTATGACTTGGTATGTTTCGGGATAGCTATAAGGTTGTAGAGAAGATGTCACTCCTATTCCACCTGCCCTATTCCAAAGAACAATGGAGACATTTCAGGAATACCTCTGTTTTTCCTGAACAATAGGTGTGTTTTCAGACACTAAACCATATATACAATTGTAATTTCCTTTTTAATTTGGATATTATAAAGCATACGGAGAAAATTTTGATCTAACATAGAACTTAGAGCGTGGGTTTTGTTTTCTTTTGGTACAAACTGTTTCCCTAGTTTTATATTCTTTTCCTTTCCTGATATTCTTTTTAACTAATTTCCACAACTATTGATTTTACACTAATAAGTTGTTTTATTTTTGTAAGTCACCTCCATTATAATTCTTCTGGGAATGAGAAACAATATAGATTTTTGAAATAAACATATCCCCAATCTACATGAGTAAGTGGATTGTGAAAGAAATTAAGTAAATTGTAGTTTTGTCTCAGGGATTATGGCAGACTCAATGTCTAAAGAAAATTTTGTAACAATATGTTTAAAAATTATTAATAAACAGTAATATCATCAAAAAAACTGTTAAAATTTATGACTCAAGTGCCAGAGATATTAAGGGAAATCTTAAAATGTTAAAGCCAAAGAGGCAAAACTAATCTAAAGGGCCATAGGTTGTTTTGCTTGTTTACTTCATATTTTAAACTACTTTTAGACTTACAGAAAAATGGCAAAAGTTGTACAGAAAATTCCCATCATATATTTCACACAGCTTCTCCTAATGTTAGAGCCTTAAATTACCACAACACAATGATCAAAATGAGGAAATTAACACTGGTACAATACTATTAACGAAACTACTATGGGTGAATTTTCCCAGAAATGTCCTTTTTCTGTTTCATGAGAATGGTACATTATATTTAGTAGTTATATAACCATAGTCTCGCCCCAAACTGTGACAGTCTTTCCTTGTCTTTCATGAACTTGGCCAGTTACTTTGTAAAATGTCCCTCATTTAAAGTATAAAGTCCACATTTCCAAAGACAGGAAATGGAAATCCAGACCTTGAAAGAGCAGCACCCAATACAGTAATTAGGAAACAACATGCCCCACAGAGGGAGCACTAGGGGAACTTGATTTCTTCTGCCTTGGCTCTGAGATGATAATGTAGTGTGTTTGAAATACTATGATTATGAACATTCACCACCCAAAAATGTCCACATATCAAAACTTATGGAACTACAATGAATAAAAATCTGGAGGATAATTATAACAGTAAATGTTTATGTTTGAAAAAAAGCAATGCTGAAAACTGAACACATTAAACAAACTATGAAGTTGAGAATGTATATGAAAGCAAATAAGAGCAAAAAACTTTTAATAAAATAAAAAATACACACTAGATCAGATAAAAAAGTCATTTACTAAAAAAGACTAATAAAATTATGAGACTTCTGACTAAACTGAGTGCTATCTAGACAACAGATTAAAGAAGGGAAGGAACATTTTACGTTAAAATTATACTATTAAAAGGAATAATAGGATTAAAAATGGCAGCAGAGTACAGTACATGGATGCTGCACGGACATGCTCCCAGGAACACACTGGAATTACAACTAAAATACAGAAAAACTTCCTGAGTAATCAACAGAAACCTCGCAGGAGAGAGCCCTGACACCGGAGGACCAGAAGTGGAGATAGAGACTGGTAGGAGGGGCGGAGGTGCAAAAGAGCTGGCGTGGTGCCCATAGACAGCAACTGAAGTCCCGGAGAGATATCTCAGCTGTGGGAGGTTGCCACTGAGAACTCTGGGGTCTAATCTCCAGAGAGCACCAAATTGGGGAGGGACCCACATAACATCTGGCTCTGAAAAGCAGCGGGGTGCTGTCTGCCAGGGAGAGAGAGCTGAAAATTCAGGTACCCTCTTAAAGGGCCAATGCACAAAATTCCCTGTGGAGCCACCCACCTTTGCTCTGGCAGAAGGAGGGTGAAGTGGACTGGAGCTGTGAGAGCAGAACCCAGGACTGGAGACTCGCGGGATAGAGCTCAGAAGGCAGACACCCCAAGTGTCCTGGACTGAGTCATTCCCTCACACAGTGGAGGACACATCTTTCCCACATACACATTTGCCTTGCGTGGGGGGGGAAGACAGGTGACACACCCTATTGGAAAACACCTTGCCCTGAGACTACTAAGAGATTAAAAATAACAATTAGCCTGCGCTAAGGATGTCCAACTGATGGCTGAGCTGGCTTAGGCCCCAGGCTCCCGGACTGCAAAAGGCCCTAGGCCTCTAGTGAAATATAATTCACAAGGGAACAGTAAGATAGATGCCTCAATCTTTCCCTTTAATTGCCATTTTTCAAATGAAAAGACATTTTTATTTCTTACTAAATAATAAACCATTGAAGCAGGGGGTCCCACGGGGGGAGTCCTAATGAAGCATGCCCGACTCATGAGACCAGGTTCAGTGACGCAGATCTAAGTTTATTGTGTAAGTGCAGCAGTATATATAACATTTTGGACCAATCAGAAGTTTACACTATCCTTAGGGCAGCCAATAGTAGGAAAGATCAGGGTACTATGTAGGGGCTCTAGGGGGCTTGCTCACGCGGGTGCTGCCACTTCCCAGTGTGCCGAGGAAGCTTGTATAGGCAGAGTGCGCTCACGCCATTGCATCCGCCATTGCACTGAGATAAATCTTCTGAGCTCTTCCCACAAACCATGAAACTAAAAACTCAAGTTCATAATATTTATAAGTCATAAATATAAAATCATTGTGTACATTACAAAATTAAATAGGCTTATAATGTTTTCCAATCCACTTCCTTTATAGAACTCAAAATGTGACAAGTGTTCAAACATAGATTTTACTATAGTTAGAACTCAGAATTTAATACTCTGTATAAAAAGTTCATACTATATTACCTCTTTTGGTTGATGGTGTTATTTGCAAAGTTGTAGTTAATAAACATGGTCTTGAAATATGAGTTAATATGTTTAAACAGAGGACTAACTCAGAGAAAAGAGCATTGTAAGCTGCCTGATATCAAAAACTGATTTTTCCGGGAAAGTCTGACTTCTCTAATAATTGAAAAATCATTTGAGTCAGGATGACTGCAGGTGCTGAGCATGAGGTACCACATCTGCTGAGTTCATGAAGGCCATTCAGTGCAATGTTACTAAGATTATTACACCAGGAATTAATCCTCAAATGTTGGCAATGAAAAAAATGATTACATTTTAAGAATAAATATAACACATTGCATCCAAATTTTTGCTTTTAAATTACTGTGATCTATAAGAGTGTCCATGAAAAAGTTCTAGGATGTCAAAATATGCTTAGGAAAAAAAGAATATGTAGCTAGAGCTTAAAACAATATCTAGCTCTTATAGAAAAATCAATGTTACTGTTATAAAACGCCTTTTTATAAAAGAATCAATTATATAATTAATTGCATGAATTACATTTAAAGTAACTTGAAATCACAGGAATAAAACAAACATATTTTGGATGAAACGGATAATGTTCAATGATATTTTACTTATTTTAACAAATGTATTAAGATAGAACTATTTGGTTCATTTAAAAATTTATTCAAGGTAAGACTGGAATATACTGCATTAAATAAAATAACATTTTAAAATAAAAATTTATGGGGTCTATAGTTTTAAATAAATTAATGTCATTTCTTTTAGGCTCAGTGGGAATGTTTTTTCTAAAGGTTCATCTTTCCTTAGGTTACCTGAGAGCTGATCATGCGCTGAGAAGAGCGAGCGATATTGGCAGGCAGACCGAAGAAACTAGGCTTGTCATCCTCTGGGAGCTTCTCAATGACAGCACGATAGTCCTAAATATAAAGAAGGAAAAACAATTTTTCCAAAAAGATTGAACTTAAATCTATTGAAATCCCAGACAATGCTGTGAAGTATTAAATTATTACTTATTAACATATACATGTCTAGATAAATCTCGCTTTCAGTTTGTATCATCAGTTGTCTGTAAGTAATATTCTTTTTACAGCATAGGTGGACTTGGAGAGTATTAGATAAATGAAATAAGCCAGTCATAGAAAGACAAAGATCACATGATCTCACTTATATTTGGAATTTAATTAATAGACTGATGAACAAAATGGAACCAGAAGCATAAGTACATGGAATAGACTGGCCAGTGCCCAAGTTAGGGGTGACTGGGTAAAGAAGATGAAGGGATTTGCTAAAGAACATATATGCATACCCTATGGGCATGGACAATAGTTTGGTGAAGGCCAAGGGAGGGGAGAGGGGAGTGGGTGGATGTGGCAAAAGGCAGGGGAAAGGGGGGACACCTGCAATTACGTCAACATTAAAAATTTTTATTTTTTATTTCTTTTTAAATATATTTTTATTGATTTCAGAGAGGAAGGGAGAGGGAGAGAGAGATGGAAACATCAATGATGAGAGATAATCATTGATCAGCTACCTCCTGCACACCCCCTACTGGCGATGGAGTCCGCAACCCAGGCATATGCCTTTGACAAGAATCAAACCCTTCAGTCCGCGGGCTGACGCCCTATCCACTGAGCCAAGCCAGCTAGGGCAACATTAAAAATTTTTAATTAACAGAAAAAGAAATATAGCCCAGCCGGTGTGGCTCAATGGTTGAGCATCAACCCGTGAACCAGGAGGTCACAGTTCAATTCCCAGTCAGGGCACATGCCTGGGTTGCCAGCTCAATCCCCGGTAGGGGGCATGCAGGAGGCAACCGATCTATGATTCTCTCTCATCATTGATGTTTCTGTCTCTCCCTCTCCCTTCCTTTCTCTGAAATCAATTTTAAAAAAAGAAATATTCTTTGTCATTACTACCTCCTCATATTTAAATTATTTGATACTATATTTTCTTATCCTAACTTTCCACATTCAAAGGAACCCTGAATTGATTAAAACAAACATATTTAAGTGGCTACACTTTAGTAAGTGTAAGATACTGTGTAGAATGTTTTCAGGAAAGCCCTGTAATTATTTTCGTTGTGATCTATAAGAGTGTAGTACTGCTTATATCAGAAATAAATATTCTAGCAATCTTTTTCTTTTAATTTATAGAAACCCCAGAAGTCTATATACAAATACTCTGGCATGCAAGCACTGTTTTGTAAATCACTTTATCATAAAGCATTTCCTCAGTTTCAGTTAGCTGATGAAATGCACCGATAATCCTATCATTTAATCCCAAGAATTACCATGAACATTGCAGACATGATTTGGCAAGTATGCATCTAGAAGGGCAAGTAAGAGTATATATCAACAGGATTTATTCAGTTTGGCCCAAAGATGGAAATTGTTTTATTTTTATGAAGAGACAAGTCATTTTAAGGCAGGTATTGTACATGCATATAAACTGTTCTTGCTGAAGCAACGATTCTTGGTGAAGACACTCATCTTCCACTCCCTGCACACCATCATCTTTTTCCTATTCTTGGCAGCTGCCCCTGAAGTATTTCCAAGGAAACAATCAGATTCCAGGAAGCACAAGATCTAGAAATATGTCCGATTTTGCAAAGACATGCTATGCTGTTCTTTGAAATTATTCCTTTCCTATAGTTCAGCATCTGTAATCCTCCACAAGGACTCCAAGCACAATGTGTAAACATATGCACGCATATGAGTGTAACCTTGTATACACGCACGCATTTGTAAATGTGTATGTGCAGGAGTGTGTGTACGCTTGTGTTCCCCTATTCCTGGGAAGCTTTTGGATTCCTCCTCCTACCTAGGTCAATTAAAAGGCCAAACACTGATTCTCATAAATCATCCTATAAATATAAAACTATTATTTTATTTGTGTTTATATACTTTGTTCATTTCAAAATAGCTGTGAAATGGTCTCATCTAGACTGACTAGAGTCTTCTCTCTACTTAGGACTCTACACAGACATGTTTCCTAAATAACAGGCAACATCCAGGCTGATTTATCCCCACTTGAACACAAACGTATATATAACAAATGACAGCATTCATATAAAGCGCAAAAACAGGAATAGCTAATGCAGGCTGTTAGAAGGAAGCCTAAGGAGGAATTATGGGGAGGTGATAACGTTGTTTCTTTATCCCAGTGCGGGTTACACTCACGTGTTCAATGTATAAAAATTAACTGCAATCCCATGTATGATGTATACTTTTCTGTATGAATTTTGTTTTTCAATGTAAACCTCGAACAATAGAGATAGAAGACTTTTCAGGGTACATTTTCTGAAGTAGATAAATGATAAATAAGCATGTGATATATCTATGTGCTCATTCACTCTAAGGTTCTCCCACGAGAAAGTGAACTCCGCAGATGCATCAGAATCCACAATGTCTGGAACAGGGCTACCACTGGGCAAATGTTCAAAGTCTATTACTGAATAATAAAAAAACAGATGGGATATTTGGTAATATAACATATAAAATATGAGTAATATGTTTAATATAGGTTTTCAAGCTCTTATTTTTTGATAATTATATTACTGAAACAGAAATTTTTCTTGAAAAAATGACAGAAAAAGGCACAATACTAGGAGAAAAACTATACTTTTGTGTGCATACATATTTATATCTTTGTAATTAATGAACATAGATATAATTATAATACTCAAATAAAAATATTATTTGGGCATTTATACAAATATATTTTTGAGGTAAAATGAACTAGAATTGAAGTATTTGGACTATATTTAGTACTATTTTCTGGAAAAGGGCCCTGCATTCTCCTAGAATGCATAGAATGACTCAAAGCAAAAAGCTACACCTGGTTAAAATAAATATACATACACAAAAGTGTTGCTATGAAAGCCAGATAATATCTTATATTTTTAGAGTTGCTTTAAATTTATAAGCCAGTATATGAAAATAGACATTTGTTAAATATATTTTTTAATTTCGTTAATATTATTAAACATATCAGAGCCCTCATGCCTACTAGGAAGTAGCATATTCCCCCACTCCAGATCTTCAGAGAAGTTCTACATTTGAAAATTTTCCTTTGCTACTCCCTTCAAGATTTACCTACACAATATATCCTATGATCATCAGTAAATCTTCAGTAAGTATCCAAAAGCGAATGGACACCTAGAGTTTAGAGAATCAGGCTGCATATTGGTATAACAAATAATCCACATTTGTGAATGATGATTACTTGTGCATTTAGAAAGAAACAACATATATTTAACAATATAAGAAATAACACAAGTATATATCTGGTAAAAGATTGACAAGGATTAATTTTACTTACCAAAATGCTGCAGGATTTTGGCAGAGATAAGGTATATGGGAAAATGCTTTTCTTGTTCATTTCGTTTAACACATCAATTACTGAAGAATTAAAAAACTGTTTCAGGTATGACTGAAGAACTCTAAGGTCAAAATAGTTATCTATACGTCCTCCATAAATAGCATTTTCAAGTAAACCATGAACAAATTCCCACTGTACATCTTTGGTACCTATAATTTAAAAATACTTTTATTAGCTTCATTTTTCAGATATTAGAAAATTCTTTTAAATATTCTAAAATATCAACTAAATTCCAGACTCCAATTATATGGAAATATAGACTATAACAATATATTTAATTCAGCTAAGTCATTTCTTAAAATGCTCAGTAATAGTAATATAATGTCCATTAATAAATATTATTAATAATATTCAATAATCACACAATGGCTAATATTTTTGAGAGATTTTTAAATCAAATAAAAATTTCCAAGTGTTTTACATAAATAGACTCACTTAAGAATCATAACAAACAGAATTGTTAATATTATCCAATTATACAGATGGAAAAATTGAGATACAGGGAGGTTAAGTCACCAAAATCAGAAAATCCCAAAGATCTGGACTGAAATGAGGTACTTTGAAACCATATTCTTATCTGCCACACAATACTGTTCCTTAAACTGGAAATTCCTTAGAAGAACATATAAAAAACATAATTTTATACAATGATGAACTGAGTTCATAAAGTAATCCAATTAATAGGGAAACTACTAAACACCTTCATACATTATAGTCTCCTCAAAGTCATGATTTTTATAGTCAACCGTCCATTTTCTATTCTAATAGAAAAGTAATGTAGTATAAAAAAAAACCACAGGGGACTTTTCTATAAGCTTCCATTTTGCAACAGAGATATCCTCTTAAAAATTTTTTTTCAAGGAGTGAGGATATTTTTTCATTGATTTTTAGAGAGACAGACACATTGGTTGCCTCCCACAAGTGCCCCAACCAAAGAGGAGGGGAGGTGGGGGGGGTGTTCAGAACTGCAACCCCAGGTTCTTGCCCTTGACTGGGAATCAAACCCCTGACCCTCTGGTCCACAGATCAATACTCTAACCACTGAGCAATGCTGGCCAGGATCAGAGATATCCTCTTAATCACATTTCAGTGGTAATGTTAAAATGTGAGAATTATATCTTAGGCATGAGTAAATATAGGAAACACAATTATATTTAAACTAGCTAGTTAACATCACTGCTAGCCTTACTAGTTCAATTTCATTAAAATTTTATAATTCAGAGATTACAAAGGTTAATGCCAGTGTTACTATAGCCTTGGGGCATAGGTGATTTAGGCTGCCTCCTGCAGATCTAGGGCCCCTCTAAGGTGGAGGACTAATGAAAGTTGTTTTCCACCTATATCTTACTATCAATAATGGCTAAGTAGCTACAAGGGACTTCAGCAG
>NW_006297812.1:1533829-1541120 GCF_000327345.1 Myotis davidii | reverse complement strand
GACTTGCCAAGTAAATTCTGATGTTCAGTAAATAATACACTAGTAATGCATATGTCATTCACTCATTCACTCATTCATAAGTAAGTCATACAAGACATACAGAAACATTAATATATCTTTCAACTTAAAAATCAGCCATCACAGAAAATATTTTATAGAATTTTTAATTAAAAATAAAAATACCCATTATTCTCAAGACACGTTTTATTTTGTTTAGGATATGAGAAAAATAAATAGAACATAAATTATAACATAGCAATAGTAATAAGTCAATCATTACTGATGGCTTACTCAATACATTAAATGTACTAAATGTTAAATACTTTACCTAGTATTTCTCATTTAAACTTCTCACAAGTTGAATCAATTGAAGTAGTACCTACTATTATTCTTATTTTACAGATCAGGAAACTCATACTTAAAGGTCAAGAAACTTGTTGAGATCTCATGGCTACATAATCTCTACATCAACTGCCCTCTATAATTAGAACTTTTTCTCGTTTTTGTATTTAATTCTACATTTGTGGAATTCTCTTAATATCAGGAAATTTTGTAAATATAAAATCATAGTTAGATTTTTACCATGACATTTAATATTATTTTAAAGTATCTGCCTTTTATTCACAACAACTCAATGATGTGGTAGACATAAAAATCATGTGATGCTATTAATTTCATAACTACCTTGAAATATACTGATGAACAAATCATTCAAACTCTGTTCTCTGGTTTCCTCATCCTAAAAGGGTACTAATAATATTTGCCTTATAGTGGTATTATAAAAATCAAATAAATGTTCAAAAGCATTTTGGAAAATTACCAATCTCTGTGCAAGGTGAAGTATTAGTACATATCCTCCAGAAAACTCTCTGTCAAATTAAAACAATAGCTCATGGAAGTCAGGAAAGAGGTTCCCCTTGACACAGCATGGGAAAATGTTGAGTAATGTGTGACAAGAATAGGGGAGGTGCTTTGGGAATGCTGGTAATGCTGTTCATTGATTTTGGACTAGTTAAAATTTATAAATATTTATTGAGTTGAACATTTGTATGTACTTTTGTGATGTATAATTTTAAAAAATGGTTACATAAACAAAAAACTCAGAATACTATTTGGCATTAACTAGTAGTTATTGCTTGATGAAGTGGAAAGAAGTAAATAGAACCATGATGTGATTTGGACATGAAAAGAACAGAAATTTTCAAAGCACTGGATAACTAAGGATGAGAAAAATAAAAGAATCCATGGTGACTCATAGGCTTTGAACTAAAACAATTGCATGAATGGTGGTGCCATTTACTAAAATGGGGCAGACGCAGGGAACAATGGTTTGGCAAGTTTGCAAGTTGGGAGGGGAAAAAGGGCTCAAGAATTCTGTTCAGGACATTTTTAAGTTTGAGATTCCTATCAACATAATCTCTTCTCTAACCCATCATTGTCTACTCTAGTGTCTTCTTGCCTGGGCCCGACATAATAAACTTCAGGGGCTGTTTCTGTCTTCGGGAGGTAAAGAACTGGTGGCCTCAGGGGATCGGATTATGTGATCTTGTTTGCTTTTTGCTTCCTAAAGGCTACAGAACAATTATGTTATATCAAAAACAGTGACCACACTAGATAAGAACTCTCAGAGAACCCAAGCATGGTGGCCAGGAAATAAATCACAAAATAAAAAGCAAGTTTTATGAAAGAAAGTTAAGTCACTTTTGAAGAAACCATGATGTTAATATGTCAATTTTTTTTATTAACAACAGATAAAAATTTTCATCACTAGAACCTACCATCAAAGAGCCTGTCAATAATGTTGTAACCAGCCCGAAGATCTGATAAAGAAAACTCATAAAATTTGGTCCAACCCTATAAAAAGAAATTTAAAAGTATTGAAGAACTATAAGCAGTGACCAAAGACAGACACACACACACACACACACACACACACACACACACACACACATCATAGTCCTTACAAACTTAAAAACAATGTTCAATGCATGCTAAAAATCCAATTCTGACAATTTTTAATAAAATAAACAATGAAGCTAAAGTAATAGTCATATTTTAAAACAAAAGTATTTACCTCCATGGCATGGAAAATACTTTATAATACCATAAAGCTGTTATCATTGAAATATGTGGCAATAGAGTCATAGAGAGAGAACAAATTGACGTAGTAAATTTTGAGTTTACATACTTGGTACACATTTAGTTCCCATAATTTTAAAACTTTATTGTTGAAAGTATTTCATGTCCCCTTTTTTCTCCCACTGACACTATTGATCTCCCCACTCCAGGCATCCACCACCCTATTATCTGTGTCCAAAAGTTATGCATACGTGCATACAAGTTCTTTGGTTGATTTCTTCCTACACATCCACCCACCACCAGCTTCCCTCTGAGACTGCACAGACTATTCCATGCTTCTATGTCTCCAGATCTATTTTGCTCATCAGTTTATTTTGTCCATTAGATTACCATATGAGTGAAATTATGTGATACTTGTCTTTCTCTGATTGGCTTATTTTGCTTAGCATAATACTCTCCAGGTCCCCCTCTGCTGTCTCAAAGGGTAAGAGATCCTTCTTTTATATGGCTGCATATATTCCATGGTATAAATGTAACACAGCTTTTTTATCCACTTATGTACTGATGGGCACTCGGGTTGTTTCCAGATCTTAGCTATTATAAATTGTGCTGCTATCATCATGGGGGTGCACAGATTCTTTCTGATTGATGTTTCGGGTTTCTTAGGGTATATTCCTAGAAGTGGGATCACTGGGTCAAATGGGAGCTCCATATTTAATTTTTTGAGGAAACTCCATACTGTTTTTCACAGTGGCTGCACCAGTCTGCATTCCCACCAGCGGTGTACTAGGGTTCCCTTTTCTCCACATCCTCACCAAAACTTGTTGTTTGTACATTTTTTTTTTATGGCAGCCATTCTGACTAGTGTAAGGTGGAATTTCATTGTCATTTTAATTTACATCTCACTGATGATTACTGACTGAGCATTTTTTGATATGCCTCTTGTCCATCTGTATGTCGGCTTTGGAGAATACATGCTTAAAAATCCATTTAGGTCCTTTGCCCATTTTTAAATTGTCTTATTTTTGTTAAGTTGTATGAGTTCCTTATATATTTTAGATATTAATCCTTTATCAGATGTGTCATTGCAAATATGTTCTCCCATCCAGTGGGCTCCCTTATCATTTTGCTGATGATTTATTTTGATGCAGTCCCACTTGTTTATTTTCTCCTTAGTTTCCCAAAATCTGTGCTCTTGAGAAGGTACTTGGACACAGAATATGTGGGATTTTCTGTAGTTTTTAGACCTCCAACTGGATAGGTCAAATAAATATTTGACTGTGTAAGCTGAGAGCTTAGAGAATTAGCATGAGTTGGATGTATAAATTTGGGGATCACTATTTGGATATTGTGAAAACAAAAGAGTCTTAAATTACACTCACTAAATTATATCCTATCTATATATATAAAAGGCTAATATGCAAAGTGTCCTCTCGGGAGTTCAACCTGGAGACTGGAGTTGGATTGTTCGCTATGACATGATGTGTGCTGACCACCAGGGGGCGGTGCAGAACATAGTGGGCGACCAGTGGTGGCAGCAGGGCACTGAGGGAGCAAGGGAAGAAGGAGGCGGGGAGGTGGGGAGGCAGGGAATCTGATTGGCCCTGATCACTGGCCAGGCCTAGGAACCCTACCTGTGCACGAATTTCATGCACCAGGCCTCTAGTAACATGCATAAAATAGAGGGAGTTAATTCTGCAAACCAAATATAACCCTCCAATAAGTAATCAATAAATAATCTTAGCAAAAAATAATCTTTTACTACCATGAGAAATAAAACCTGAGTTGAATTAATAGTGGATCTTTACTAACGGAAGTTGGCATTTAAGAAAAAAAAAACCAGCAAAACCACATGAGGAAAATAAGCAAAATAGAGAATTTATAGAAATACATATCTGTATGACCTGGTCTCTATTAATTAATGGTATTCTCTTTATTATTTGCTTTAACTCCAATTTTATGATTTTCATGAGATCAAATTTAAAGTGTTAAAAATATGCCATTTCCAATTTGTGTATATGAAAGTGAGTTGCTATATTATCTATTAGGGACATTTGGTATTTATAATATTTATGAATTTTAAAAAATACACATATATTCTGACCCAAACATTTCACTTTTAGAAATTGGCCATCAAAAACAAATGCCAAAACAGGCAAGTATAGGCAAGTATTTTGTAATAGCAAAGATAGAAAAGAATATGCATGCTCAATCAGCAATATAAAACTGCTCGAAAATACATTACTGACATAATGAACATAAATATTTTTAAATTAAACATATGGGCACTAATACTTAAAAATCCCTAAAATGCATTGGTTATTAAAACAAGCTACAGAACTATATTTGTCATGTGCTGCTATTTGAGTAAAAAAGAACATGAGTGTATATAAATACATAAAATATGTTTGTATATTTATTTAATATTTCTTAGGGACACCCCAGAAATAGTGAAGAGTTGATGCCCTGGGAATAGATACAAGATAGCAGGAAGATAGAATGGGGAAGTCTACATTTTTTTAAATATTTTTATTGATTTCAGAGAGGAAGGGAGAAGGAGAGAGAAACATCAATGATGAGAGAGAACCTTGATCAGCTGCCTCCTGCATGCCCCCTACTGGGTATCGAGCCCAGAGCCCACAACCTAGGCATGTGCCCTTGACCAGAAACGAACCTGAGACCTTTTAGTCTGCAGGCTGACACACTATCCAATGAGCCAAACCGTCTATGGCAGGAAGTCTAACTTTTAATAGCCAACTTTTTTGTAGGTTTTTAATTTGTAGTATATCATTTAATAAAAAATAAAATCTAATTTCATTTTTAAAATACAATTTTTCTTTTCTTTTTTTTAAAAAATGTATTTTATTGATTTTTTACAGAGAGAGTAAGGGAGAGGGATAGAGAGTTAGAAACATCGATGAAAGAGAACCACCGATCAGCTGCCTCCTACACACCTCCTACTGGGGATGTATCCACAACCAAGATACATGCCCTTGTCCAGAATCGAAGCTGGGACCATTCAGTCCACAGGCCGATGCTCTGTCCACTGAGCCAAACCGGTTAGGGTGAATTTTTCTTTTCATAATAAAAGTGCATCATTATCACCATACTTCATTTGTCCATCAGGATTAACTGATCCATCAGTGTGAGGGAAAATGTCAGAAAAATTAGGGGTAAAGGCTTTAGGCAGTGGTTCTCAACCTGTGGGTCGCGATCCCTTTGGCGGTCAAATGACCCTTTCACAGGGCTTGCCTAAGACCATCCTGCATATCAGATATTTACATTATGATTCATAACAGTAGCAACATTACAGTTATGAAATAGCAAAGAAAATAATTTTATGATTGGGTCACAACATGAGGAACTGTATTTAAATGGCCAGAAGGTTGAGAACCACTGCTTTAGAGAAAGGTAGACCTGGCCATTTCCAACCTCTGTAGTTTTTTAGGTGTAATTCCTTCAGCAAGTTAATTATCATTGAGATCCATTGTCTTATTTTGTAAAATGAGAAAATTAAGCATACTCTCCCCATAAATGTAGTATATAAATTATATGAATTAACACACTGCTGTTATTATTTGCTACTTCATGAGTTTGACAAATTGCAGACAGACTATGTGTTAAGCACTTTTGAACATACACTATTTCATTTAATCCTCACAATAAAGATAAGCATAATTACTATTCCCATTCTGGAGCTGAAGAAACAGCTAGTTGCTTATTAGGGTTAAAGTTAATTTGCCCAAGGTCACATAGCTAAGAATTCTAGAGTCAGAGTCCAAACCCAAGTCTGTAACTTCATAACCTATGCCTTGATTTTGACATGTACCTGAAACAGCGAGAGGGGATAAAAAAGAGGCAGGTAGAGAGGGAAATTTGAGGAAAGATTATCTGAACAGAAGCAGACAAAGTTGAAAAAGGATGGGAAAAATTTAAAGATGAAAGAATGATGCAATTGGTGGCTAAGATAGGCATTCGACAAGCAGGACAAATCATTGGTACCAGCTAGGGCTGCCATGGCAATGTGGTCTGCATGTGATAACAGGAACAGCTAAGGCCTTGTGAGAAAGAGCTTGATGAATTCAAAGACCATAAAGAAGTCGTGTGTGCCTGAGGTGGAAAGAACAAGTGGGAACAGGGGCCTGAGAGAAGGTTGAAGACATGGGCAAATTTTTCCTTTTGGACCATGGTAAGAAATGTGCATATTTTCATCCAAATACAATAGAAAGGTATTTGATGGGTTTAAGATCAGCAACAAAATAATCAATTTTATATATTAAAAAATTCTGGCTGCTAAACATAAAAAGTTAGAAGAGTTGGAAGGCTATCTTAGAAAGTAGTACAGGTGACAGGTGATAAGGCTTAGAAAAATGGGAAGGAAATATGATGAAGTTTTAGAAAGTACTAGTAGAATCAATAGGACTTGATAATGAACTGGATATGGAGACTAAGAAAACAACCTCAAGAACAATCCTAGGTTTCTTTGGAAAATTGGACAGATACATGCAAAAAAAGGAAACTAGACCACCAACTTACATCATATACAAGAATAAACTCAAGATGGATAAAAAACTTAAATGTAAGTCGGGAAACCATAAAAATCCTAGAAGAAACCTCAGGCAGCAAAATCTCAGACTTCTCTCATAGCAATATGTTTATTGATACATCTCCTAGGCCAAAGGAAACCAAGGAGAAAATAAACAAATGGGACTATATCAAAATAAAAAGCTTCTGCACTGCAAAATAAACCATCAAGAAAATGAAAAGGGAGCCCACTGTATGGGAGAACATTTGGCAATGATACATCTGATAAGAGTTTAATTTCCAAAATATATAAGGAACTCATACAACTTAACAAAAGGCAGGCAAACATCCAATAAAAAAGTGGACAAAGGACCTAAACAGACACTTCTCCACAGGAGGACACAGATAGCTAAGAGAAAAAATGAAGAGCTTCTGCACAGCAGAAAAAACAATCAACAAAATGAAAAAAGCACAGTGTATGAAAGAACATATTTGGCAATGATACATCTGATAAAGGGTTAATATCCAAAATATGTAAGGAACTCATACAACTTAACAAAGGGAAGGCAAACAACCCAATTAAAAATGGGCAAATAACCTAAATAGATACTTCTCCAAAGTGGACATACAGCTGGACAATAGACATGAAAAAATGCTTAAAGTCACTGATCAGAGACATGCAAATGAA